>NW_021703780.1:86816572-87213784 GCF_005190385.1 Monodon monoceros
CTCCCACCCCTCTAGGTGGTCACAAAGCACCGAGCTGATCTCCCTGTGCTATGCGGCTGCTTCCCACTAGCTATCTGTTTTACATTTGGTAGTGTATATATGTCCATGCCACTCTCTCACTTTGTCACAGCTTACCCTTCCCCCTCCCCATATCCTCAAGTCCATTCTCTAGTACGTCTGTGTCTTTATTCCCGTCTTACCCCTAGGTTCTTCATGACATTTTTTTTTCTTAAATTCCATATATATGTGTTAGCATACGATATTTGTCTTTCTCCTTCTGACTTACTTCACACTGTATGACAGACTCTAGGTCCATCCACCTCATTACAAATAGCTCAATTTCGTTTCTTTTTATGGCTGAGTAATATTCCATTGTATATATGTGCCACATCTCCTTTATCCATTCATCCGATGATGGACACTTAGGTTGTTTCCATCTCCTGGCTATTGTAAATAGGGCTGCAATGACCATTTTGGTACATGACTGTTTTTGAATTATGGTTTTTCAGGGTATATGCCCAGTAGTGGGATTGCTGGGTCATATGGTAGTTCTATTTGTAGTTTTTGAAGGAACCTCCATACTGTTCTCCATAGTGGCTGTACCAATTCACATTCCTACCAGCAGTGCAAGAGTGTTCCCTTTTCTCCACACCCTCTCCAGCATTTATTGTTTCTAGATTTTTTGATGATGGTCATTATGACTGGTGTGAGATGATATCTCATTGTAGTTTTGATTTGCATTTCTCTAATGATTAATGATGTTGAGCATTCTTTCATGTGTTTGTTGGCGGTCCGTATATCTTTGGAGAAATGTCTGTTTAGGTCTTCTGCCCATTTTTGGATTGGGTTGTTTGTTTTTTTGTTATTGAGCTGCATGAGCTGCTTGTAAATTTTGGAGATTAATCCTTTGTCAATTGCTTCATTTGCAAATATTTTCTCGCATTCTGAGTGTTGTCTTTTGGTCTTGTTTAGGGTTTCCTTTGCTATGCAAAAGCTTTGAAGTTTCATTAGGTCCCATTTGTTTATTTTTGTTTTCATTTCCATTACTCTAGGAGGTGGGTCAAAAAGCATCTTGCTGTGATTTATGTCATAGAGTGTTCTGCCTATGTTTTCCTCTAAGAGTTTGATAGTTTCTGGCCTTACATTTAGGTCTTTAATCCATTTTGAGTTTATTTTTGTGTATGGTATTAGGGAGTGATCTAATCTCATACTTTTACATGTACCTGTCCAGTTTTCCCAGCACCACTTATTGAAGAGGCTGTCCTTTCTCCACTGTACATTCCTGCCTCCTTTATCAAAGATAAGGTGACCATATGTGCGTGAGTTTATCTCTGGGCTTTCTATCCTGTTCTATTGATCTGTATTTCTGTTTTTGTGCCAGTACCATACTGTCTTGATTACTGTAGCTTTGTAATATAGTCTGAAGTTAGGGATCCTGATTCCTCCAGCTCCATTTTTCGTTCTCAAGATTGCTTTGGCTATTCAGGGTCTTTTGTGTTTCCATACAAATTGTGAAATTTTTTGTTCTAGTTCTGTGAAAAATGCCACTGGTAGTTTGATAGGGATTGCATTGAATCTGTAGATTGCTTTGGGTAGTAGAGTCATTTTCACAACGTTGATTCTTCCTAACCAAGAATATAGTATATCTCTCCCTCTGTTTGTATAATCTTTAATTTCTTTCATCAGTGTTGTAGAGTTTACTGCATATAGGCCTTTTGTCTCCTGAGGTAGGTTTATTCCTAGATATTTTATTCTTTTTGTTGCAGTTGTAAATGGGAGTGTATTCTTGATTTCACTTTCAGATTTTTCATCATTAGTATATAGGAATGCCAGAGATTTCTGTGCTTTAATTTTGTATCCTGCTACTTTACCAAATTCATTGATTAGCTCTAGTAGTTTTCTGGTAGCATCTTTAGGATTCTCTGTGTATAGTATCATGTCATCTGCAAACAGTGACAGCTTTATTTCTTCTTTTCCTATTTGGATCTCTTTTATTTCCTTTTCTTCTCTGATTGCTGTGGCTAAAACTTCCAAAACTATGTTGAATAAGAGTGGTGAGAGTGGGCAACCTTCCCTTGTTCCTGATCTTAGTGAAAATACTTTCAGTTTTTCACCATTGAGGACGATGTTGACTGTGGGTTTGTCATATATGGCCTTTATAATGTTGAGGAAAGTTCCCTCTATGCCTACTTCATGGAGAGGTTTTATCATAAATGGGTGTTGAATTTTGTCAAAAGCTTTCTCTACATCGATTGAGATGACCATATGGTTTTTCTCCTTCAATTTGTTAATATGGTGTATCACATTGATTGATTTGCGTATATTGAAGAATCCTTGCATTCCTGGAATAAACCCGCTTGATCGTGGTGTATGATCCTTTAATGTGCTGTTGGATTCTGTTTGCTAGTATTTTGTTGAGGATTTTTGCATCTATGTTCATCAGTGATATTGGCCTGTAGTTTTCTTTCTTTGTGACATCCTTGTCTGGTTTTGGTATCAGGGTGATGGTGGCCTCGTAGAATGAGTTTGGGAGTGTTCCTCCCTCTGCTATATTTTGGAAGAGTTTGAGAAGGATAGGTGTTAGCTCTTCTCTAAATGTTTGATAGAATTCCCCTGTGAAGTCATCTGGTCATGGGCTTTTGTTTGTTGGAAGATTTTTAATCACAGTTTCAATTTCAGCACTTGTGATTGGTCTGTTCATATTTTCTATTTCTTCCTGGTTCAGTCTCGGCAGGTTGTGCATTTCTAAGAATTTGTCCATTTCTTCCAGGTTTTCCATTTTATTGGCATAGAGTTGATTGTAGTAATCTCTCATGATCTTTTGTATTTCTGTAGTGTCAGTTGTTACTTCTCCTTTTTCATTGCTAATTCTATTGATTTGAGTCTTCTCCCTTTTTCTCTTGATGAGTCTGGCTAATGGTTTATCAATTTTGTTTGTCTTCTCAAAGAACCAGCTTTTAGTTTTCTTGATCTTTGCTATCGTTTCCTTCATTTCTTTTTCATTTATTTCTGATCTGATCTTTATGATTTCTTTCCTTCTGCTAGCTTTGGGGTTTTTTTGTTCTTCTTTCTCTAATTGCTTTAGGTGTAAGGTTAGGTTGTTTATTCGAGTTATTTCCTGTTTCTTAACGTAGGATTGTATTGCTATAAACTTCCCTCTTAGAAGTGCTTTTGCTACATCCCATAGGTTTTGGGTCGTTGTGTCTCCATTGTCATTTGTTTCTAGGTATATTTTGATTTCCTCTTTGATTTCTTTAGTGATCACTTGGTTATTAAGTAGTGTATTGTTTAGCCTCCATGTGTTTGTATTTTTTACAGATGTTTTCCTGTAATTGATATCTAGTCTCATAGCGTTGTGGTCGGAAAAGATACTTGATACAATTCCAGTTTTCTTAAATTTACCAAGGCTTGATTTGTGACCCAAGATATGATCTATCCTGGAGAATGTTCCATGAGCACTTGAGAAAAATGTGTATTCTGTTGTTTTTGGATGGAATGTCCTATAAATATCAATTAAGTCCATCTGGTATAATGTATCATTTAAAGCTTGTGTTTCCTTATTTATTTTCATTTCGGATGATCTGTCCATTGGTGAAAGTGGGGTGTTAAAGTCCCCTACTATGAATGTGTTACTGTCGATTTCCCCTTTTATGTCTGTTAGTATTTGCCTTATGTATTGATGTGCTCCTATGTTGGGTGCATAAATATTTACAATTGTTATACCTTCTTCTTGGATCGATCCCTTGGTCATTATGTAGTGTCCTTCTTTGTCTCTTGTAATAGTCTTTATTTTAAAGCCTATTGTGTCTGGTATGAGAATTGCTACTCCAGCTTTCTTTTTCTTTTTTCTGCAGTATGCGGGCCTCTCACTGCTGTGGCCTCTCCTGTTGCGGAGCACAGGCTCCGGACGCGCAGGCTCAGTTGCCATGGCTCACGGGCCCAGCCGCTCCACAGCATGTGGGATCTTCCCAGACTGGGGCACAAAATCGTGTTCCCTGCCTCAGCAGGTGAACTCCCAACCACTGTGCCACCAGGGAGGCCCCCTGCATATACTTTTAATTCAACTTGGATATAACATTGTGATAGTCTAGAAATATTTTTATCATCTAAGAAATAAACTGGTAAGAATTATACTTTTCCTTTATGGAAATGAGATACTGGTTTGATGTAAAATAAAGTGTCAGAATAAAAGCAGATTTTTACTCTCTGCTTAGAAACAACAGTAAGTTGTTATGTTTTTAATCACCTTTCATTCAGGTGACTTGGGTGTCAGTTGTATTTTGGATGAATCTGTTTTATGTACACAATGGCATGTTTAAAATATTTTAATGATTGGAAATTACATAATTCATTATTTTGTGCAAGTTGCAAATTCTGTAGCTTCAATTATCTTGCTAATTTTGTGAGACATATGGTCATAAAATAACAATGTGACCCAGTGATTATTATTCCAAAGTTATTTTCCTCTCCCTCACTTTTATTTGTTGCTTTTATGCGAATATGAACAGATAATGATTAAGATTATTCAGACTTCCACAAACAACTAGGAGAAAGGCAACACTTCCACCTCACCCAGACCAGCTCTCCCAATCAGCACTTGTATTACAAAGTAATCATTTTGACAACCATATTTATTTATGAGCATATTGTTCAGGATTTTTTGCTTTGTTTCTCTTTGTAGCAGTGGCTGTGGGTGAAGGAATGTCTGTTTAATATGCATGCTCCTAGAGAGACTGTCATTTGAACTAACTTTTCAGAGTTCCTATCACTCTGCCCAATTTTTAAGGTAACTGAATACTTTTTAATAATAGGTAACATTAAAACTACAGGAGGGCTTCCCTGGTGGCGCAGTGGTTGAGAGTCTGCCTGCCAATGCAGGGGACACGGGTTCGAGCCCTGGTCTGGGAAGATCCCACATGCCGTGGAGCAACTAGCCTCGTGAGCCACAATTACTGAGCCTGCGCATCTGGAGCCTGTGCTCCACAACAAGAGAGGCCGCAACAGTGAGAGGCCCGCGCACCGCGATGAAGAGTGGCCCCCACTTGCCGCAACTAGAGAAAGCCCTCGCACAGAAACGAAGAACTATACACAGCCATAAGTAAATAAATAAATAAATAAAATTAAAAAAAAAAATACAGGAATGATCCTACTGTATAGCACAGGGAACTGTATTCAATATCCTGTGATAAACCGTAATGGAAAAGAATATAAAAAAAGAACGTATATACGTGTATAACTGAGTCACTTTGCTGTACAGCAGAGATGGGCACAACATTGTAAATCAACTATACTTCAGTAAAAAAAAAAAATACAGGAATGAAACAATCCATTTCTCCCCTAGGATACACGAGGTAGAGGAAGTAACTCACATGATAAGAATAAACTTGGCACTTGTTGCTATAACCCTTAGAGTGAATCCTTTTATCTTCCAGGGTGATCATGGTAAATAAAGTAAAACAGCTCCCATTTTAAATAAATCCACAATCCGTTCTTACATCTTCTCCTCCTTGGCTCCACATCCTTCTGGCCCTTCTACTAAACACAGATCCAGACAGTTTTGAGGACTAATGTAACAATTGATGACCTGATGAACTCTGAATCATCTCCCCAAGTACATGCACCGATGCATACAGCACAAAACTTTGCACGTAATTCCATTGTATCAGAAGCCTAGTTGTGGAGTCCCACGACTCTGGCTTAGCTAAAACTGGGTTGATAACTATATTTACCAATATCTACTTTACCTTTTTTTGGAAATAGCTTCTGAGTTGTGTTCTGCAGAATCCCGTTTTTCTGTTCTTTAGGCCTTAAGCTTTGGGAGAGACTGATCCAATCTCTGGCTGTCTGTGGCTAGTTTGCTCAAATTGCTATAACAAAACACCATAGACATGGTGGGTTAAACAACACAAATTTATTTCCCACAGTTCTGGAAAGTTCTGGCTGGGAAGTCCAAGATCAAGGTGCTGGTGAGTTCTTTTTCTGAGGCCTCTTCCTGACTTGCAGTTGCCTGCCTTCTTGCTGTGTGCTCACATGACAGAGAAAGAGGTCGGGGGCTCTCTGCTGTCTTTTCTAATAAGCGCACAAATCCTTTTGGATCAGTGTCCTACCCTTATGACCTGATTTAACCTTAATTACCTCCTAAAGACTCTAACTCTAAATATAGTCACACTGGTCAGCGTTTCACTATATGAATTTGGTGAGGGGAAGACAGTTTAGTCCAGGGCAGGCTGTCATGTGATCCAGGCATGGGCAGTAGATGTATTCCCTCTCTTGACCACATGATTAGTTTAGACATAGTCATGTGACACAAACCGTGTATGTGAGCCCCAACTTGGAGAATCTGGGGAAACTTCTGGGAAAAAGAAGCTTTTAAAAAGTGTTATGGGTCTTCCGTGGTGGCACAGTGGTTAAGAAAACGACTGCCAATGCGGGGGACACAGGTTCAAGCCCTGGTCCAGGAAGATCCCACAGGCCGCAGAGCAACTAAGCCCGTGTGCCACAGCTACTGAGCCTGCGCTCTAGAGCCTGCAAGCCACAACTACTGAGCCCGTGCGCCCCAACTACTGAAGCCCACGCACTTAGAGCCTGTACTCTGCAATGAGAGGAAACACCGCGATGAGAAGCCCGCGCACCACAACAAAGGGTAGCTGCCACTCTCCGCAACTAGAGAAGAGCTCACGCGCAGCAATGAAGACCCAACGCAGCCAAAAATAATAAATAAAATAATAAATTTTTAAAAATGTTATAATCTGTTATTAGTACAAGTGAAATAAGTTTGAACATGCTGGCAACTGCCTTGTTTGGGTCTAGGATTAAGCCAAGAGAGAGAAAATAAGAAAGGAAAAAGAGGGGGAAAGAGAGGAACTGAGGTAGGATGCCATTATTTAAGCCCCTGAATTGAGCAATACCTAGAATAAAATATCACTTATAACTTCTCAACTGTATAAGCCAAGACTCCCTTCTTGTGTTTAATCCAAGTTAATTTAGATTTCTGTCTCTTGTAACGAAGATTCCTGACCAATCCACTCAGCTACTGGTGGAGAAGTGTGATTGTGTACCAGAGAAATGGATACGATTGTAAATGGAAAGGAAATACCTAAACGGAAGATGGCTTTTGACTATGTAATCTTGAAGGAGAACATGAATCTCAATATATATTAATTGATTTATATAGGCCTGTTTAAAAGCATTAATCTTCAGATTTCAGAATCTATTTGGGTAAGTAAAAATGAAAAATGAAGCACGTTTCATGGCTCTTATACTAGTTTTCATTAAAAAAATATGAGTAGAATGATTAAATTTCTATCCAACTACTTAAAATATATAAAAATGTCCAAAACTCAGTATGAGTTACAGCTGATATAATGCATGCCTTTGAAAAGCCGAATGGTCATACAGTTTCAAACAGTAGTTTTATGTCTAAAATATCATGGGAACAGGTATTCAAGAAGAGGGATGCCCAACCATTTTAATCAACTTTTAGGTTATGGCACATCAAAACTGGGATATAGTGTAGAGTTAAATAGAAAAATCAAGTTGGCAAGCAAAGGAAGTAACCCATACTTATGTTTCAGATACAAAGTAGAAATCAAGAACCGAAATGACAGAAGTTTCAGTTAGAAGTCACTCACAGCAAAGAGGAAAAATGATTATTGGAAAATAGTAAACATAGTAGACAAGAATGCAAACTTATTTTCAAATAAACTTGGGTTTGATCCCTGCTTTGCCATTTATCAAATCCAAAATTCACGACTTCTACAAGTTATTTTATATTTCTAAGCCTCGATTTCTTCACCTTTAAATGAGGATAATAGTACCTACATCATAAAGATGTTTGTGAGAATTAATTGAACTACTGCCCACTGCCTTATTATTATTTGAGTTTAGACCATGAGATGATGCACACAAGGTGGTTAAGAAAGCCCTTGATCAAGAGTTAGCACTCAGTGAGTAGAAACTGCTCTTTTTATGATAATTATAATCATTGTAATAAACCCAAGCAATTAGATCCTGGTTTGCATAACCCATTCATAATTAGCCCAATTCTTGCTCTAAAGGTCATTATGCTCTCAGCATATACATATTAGTTTTCATTCATACGTCTGCAACCCAGACACATAGTGTATGAACAAAATAGCAAGGTTTTCAACAGTTATAATGAAGCTTGTAAACAAGCTTTTGTAGTATAAACCTGACTATTTATGCTGCCTTTCACATTGTATGTGATGGGAATTTCACCTGAAGTTGCTCTAAATGATAATGATTTCCGTCTGTCTGCTGTTCAGGTTTCTCATTATATTTTAAGATTCTCCTTCTTTAAGACTTGGTGTGGCAAAGCAAAATAGAATTTAGCCAAAGATGGAGTAGAAAAAGAGAAAAGTCATGTTCCAGACCATCTGCTTTTAGATATGATTCTTAGAATGATGATTTCATTTGAGGTTCTTTTCAGGTACCACTTTAAAATATGACATTTCACAATTAACTTCTAGTAGCCCTAAGAATATTTAAAAATAACAGTTCTGATTCAAAATAGAGAAAACCAAGATAATATTTAAAAGCTAAACAGTATCATTATGATTACTTACTGTATTTTCAACCTTAAAGTTGAACAAGTGAAAAATTTCAGCAGGAGAAATGGAAATTCCATCTAAATAAAAATGAGATACTTTGTGGTTTTAAAGGAATCTGAAAGGAGCAATAGCTATTTTTTAAATAAATGAAGGTCTTTATTGGCTAAAATTGATTTAAATGGTATATATGTACCATTTAGGTTAGAATGATATTTTGACTTTGATACAAACTGATAGAAAAATGATACTAAAACTTGTTTGGAAATTTGTTATTATTGGTATCTGTACTTTGATAAAATTCCAGAGGTTTCTTACTCTTGATTCTTGATTTTCAACATATGTTGTCACATATTTTAATTAATTTGGTGACATAAATATTAATTTTTCAATTAAATTATCATGTTGTAAATGTTAGGTTACATGTAAAGTATTTTTGAAGACTGTAATGTTCTTATGGAGCATTGAGTTATTCAAAGGATGATGCATTTGAATGGACGCTCCCAAAGTTATTTCATATAATTTCTAAGCAAATTATCTAATGCTAAAACAGATAGTCCTTATGTCACAGGTTGTAATGTTTTCAAAAGAAAATATTGGCTCAAGCATTAGAGACATAATACCTGATTTGTTCTGCACAATTTTTACAGCAAGAAAATGTCCAAAACAGATCTACTTGGCACTTTGAATAGTAGTCCAAACAAAATCACAGTTTAGAAAAGAATCTTTCTGAAGAAAGTTCCCAGAAGCATAGAGAAATGATGATGATTTATTTGATTTACGGGAAAGAACTTTCTTGTCAGTGCCCTCTGTTCATCTTTATCACTTTATTATCCCCAAAGCACTTATCAATGGTTTTTATTTTTCTCTTTCCCTCCTTGCTAGAATGTAAGCCCCCAAGGGTAGAGATTTTGTTTGTTTTGTTTCTCGGGGTATCCCCAGTGCCTGGAACAGTGACCAGCATATGGTATGCGCTCAGTTAATAATTTTAGATAAATATGTTACGAATTAAGAATTGCATGGAAGCTTGTCTTTCACAGCAGTGATGGGAAACTGTGGGTCTTCCAGTGAGTCTCTGGTAAGCCATTTAGTGCTTGGTCTGCACATAGATTTTTCTCTCTGTGAGTAGTAAAAATACAGTTAAATGTGGAGTTGTAACTTTTTTGTATTGAAAAAGAACACTTAAATCCTGAAATGCTTTTAGATCACCTGTTCTAAAGAATTTAATACTTAATTGTCACTATAATATTTTAAATGTTATAGAGATAGGGCCAAATTTAGCTTTGGGCAAGATACAAGACTTGTGAACAATCAGATTTGCATGGAGAAAAATGTTAGTTTATTTGCTAGAATCAAACTCTTGTGATTAGAAAGTACAGGTATTGGAGGGGGGCGGAGATAGTATTTATTTGTCAAGAATCTTCTAACATTCTTCTCCAGAGAAGATCCTGAAATTAGTACACATGCCATGAAATATTAGATGCCAATGAAAGTTTAAAAACAATTTGCATGTCTTAAAAGCCCATTACATTGCCATAGTGCCATATTTCTAGTTTTAAGATTTAAGTATGTTTTTCCCCCAATTGATAGTGTGAACAACAAGTATTTACACAGATTTTAGAATTTTTTTAGAAAGTGAGGGCAAAAAATCTTAATCTGCTTTAGAAAACATCTTCTTGCGAAAGCATGTGCACATTAAGTTTATAAGTTGCTTCAGTAAAATTGCATCTTCCCCGATGATATTTAAGTTCAGAAAATGAATTAAAGATGGCTCTACCTTAATTAGTTACTATTATTAAGGGAAGAAAAACCATATCCCTTCATTAGCAATACCCCTTACTGGCAGAGCTGGTCAGAAATAACCTCATTCCCGCACAGTGCTAGGTTTCAAACAAGCAAGTAGTTAGTATCGCAGCAGCTCATTGTAGTAAGTATGGGAGCAATCTAGACCGAATAATGATGAGAAGGGGCCCCTCCAATAAAAAGCCAAATGTTGAAAAGTTTAAATAAAGTTAAATAACAAAATGGTAGTAGTAGTAAATGATTAAATAGTGACCGATTTTTTTAAAAGCCATATTTATTCTAGAAGTTCATTCTATGACAGAATTAATCAATTTTGTTCTTGGCTTGATCTGAATATTGATTTAAAAGTTTGGCCCTAAGTAATTTGGCCAAAAAAATGCATTTGGTGTATTTCTAGTATATGGAAGTTTTCAGCTGGTATAATTACTACCTATTTTGTTTTAGTACTATTGATAATCAACAAAGTGTTTTTTCTTAACCCTTTTGACAAGAAACAAATTTTCAATTAAGCTCTGTAGAAATCACCAGTACAATTAATAAATCTGTGATTTCTTTTTTAAAAAATTAGGGTAGATGAGATACCAATTTAAATCAAAATTATAAGGACAGTTTAAAAACTTCTTTTATAATTGAGTATGTTCCTGTTTTCCTTCCCCTGTATTTCTTGCCAACTATTCAGACTTCCCGTGCTACAGGGTTGGGTAAACTGTGTTACCCTCCATTTTGTAGTTTGAACCTGTATTACTGTTCATCCTCAGAGTGACCTGCCTCAGCTCTGCTTCCTCTGAGCTACTACTGAAGTCCTTTGGAGAAGATGTCAAATATAAGTGTTATTCTCTCTCTCTCTGTATAGGTTGACTGTTCACATTGATCAGAAGCTAACTTCTGTCTGATGATTTTTCTTCAGTTAATATCATGGGTGCATAAGTAAAGCTGTTATCAGCCTCTTCTTATAACCATATCCTTCTTTTATCTACAGGAAGTGGCATATGTCCAGTAGATGAAAGCAATAAAGTATACCCTCCTTTTTTTGACTAGATATGTTATCCATTTTTTCTTGGTGTTTTGTGTCATCTCCCACCCAACTATGAAATATGAGGAGATACATTGTTACAAATAAGCCCACTCCACATGTAAAATCTCAAGTTGTAAAGTGATTGAATAAGAAATAACCTTGTGCTCTATTACCCTTATTGGATATAGATTAGCTTGACAGTTTTGAACCTGTCCTTCTGCTGTACCCTTGTTTGTCCTTGAATGCCAGCATCTATTCCTGTACCCAATGAACAGGCAGTATAATGCAGAGTGGACTAAAAATAAAAGCTCTAGAGGCTGATGAAATGAGGCCATTCTACTGTGAATATTTAGAAAAAGAAAAAAGTAATGTTGTTGTATTGAAACTTTCCAACTTTCTTCAGCTTTTCGGGTGTTTACTGGAATCTGAGGACAGCGTCTGACTGCCAGAGTTATTTTGGTTTCTATTGCTTCTGTTATTTCATGGCTGTGCCTGTAATTGCATATTTCCCCAAATTTCTTAAATTCTAAAGGAAAATGAAATACATGCACTCTTATCCCTCTGTTAACTTCCGCCCCCACTATGGGATCTCATGGGTGGGTTATATAGGAAGTAGTAATGGAAGTGACACTATTACCACCACAGTGGTTTGTGAGTTGCTCAGGGATCAGGCTACCAATTCCATAAAATAAGCAGTCCTATAAAGACAGAAAGTAGAATATGTGGTTTTTTGCAGGGCTGGAGGGTAGAAGTGGGAAGAATAGGTACAGGGTTTCTTTTTAGGGTAATGGATACAGTATTTCTTTAGGGGGTAATGAAAATATTTAAAATGAGATTGTGGTGATGGTTGCACAACTCTTTGAATATGGCAAAAAACAATTGTATATTTTAAAAGGAAAAGTTATGTGATATGTGATTTATATCTCTATAAAGCCATTACATTTATAAAGCAGGTTTTAAATATAATTTTTTAAAAATTGTCAACATCCCTAAGAAACAGAGTTCAAGTAATTATCACTCGATCAATTTACAGATATTTCTATTCCCTCCAAAAGGTGTTGGCATTTTTACCCTTAATACTTAATCATGCTATTAGAAAGTGGTATTGCTACATTGCTAATAGAAAAACTCCTTTTATTTTAGAAATTGTGATAAAGTCCTTTTATATATAAAGAATGACATGTTATCGTATTTGATAAACCAGCAGTGTGTATCATGAACCCTTTTCAGTATTTTGAAAAATACATTTGGATCTTACATTCATGCTCTAATTCACAAAGTTAGGAAAAAAAAGTAGTCTAAGTGTTTCTGGCCTGGATTAATGAGGTTCAAAAATATGTAAATGGCACACTGAATTCCAGAGTCTGTTATTCCAATTCCCTCTAAAGAAATTGCATATTAAAATATTCAATCCAGCACGATCATGTTTTTTAGCAATGTGTTTAGGTATTGGGATTTATGTGGTAAAGAAAAATATAGAGTGTGTTTAATGGATAGAAGATGTCATTGTATATTCAAATATTTACTGAATATCCATAAAATTTGCATCACAATGGGCTTACATAGGATAAGAAAAGCAACCACTCTTTTTTAGGGGCTGTTTGAATGGCCTGGGAGATACAAGGACACACACACAAACATACACACAAAAGAACACACAGAAAAAGTACCACACAAGCTGTTAGGCAAATATATACCCACTAACATAAACGTACAAATACATAGTAAGAGTATCAACATCAACAACACGTGCATTCATTCATGCACACACACAATGAAAAACAAACAAAAAGGGAGAGATTGAGATTATTCCTCTCTGAAGGGATCAGGGAAAGTTTGAGGAAGTGCCTCTGTTAGTCTAGATGATGTGTTTGGAGACTAGGAAGAATACAGTTTAGGTTTGGGGGGAAAAATTGTTGAGAAATCACAAAACTCTTAGGTAAAACTAAAACCAACAACAACTGTGTGTATGTTGGGAGTGGAAAGAGATCTCTTGACTATTAGTGAAAGCACTGTGGTTTTGGTAGGTTTGAGAATGGATGTGATATTCTCAGGCAACAGTTTTCGTGATGAGACTGGTTAATTCAGTAACAGTGATTATCCAGAGTTTAAAATTGGCAAGATAGTGGTAATGTTAAATTTGGGTGCTAAATTCTCCTAAGACAGCCCTGATCACGGAAGTCCAGACTGAATACAGAGGCTAAAAAAAAAGTAACAAGAGAAAATGGAAAGACTGAAGGGATGGTTAAGTGTTTGTAGAGAGATTGGGGGATTTATCTTCCTTATGCCATCTGTTAGTGTTATTATTTTTGATATCTATCATGTATTGGGACACTGCGCTAGGCACTGTAAACACATCATCTTTTCTAGCTGTTGAGCTGTATATTATGAGTATTAACCAATTTTGGTGGATGAGAAAGTTGAAGTCTGAACAGACTAGGTGTATACTCTTAGCTAACAAGTGGTAGAGCAGAGATTCAAACTGAGGATGATCTGATCTCAAAATCTGCCCTATTTAGAAATTTCCATGGTTTCTTTCTTGTTACAAATACCTTGATAAACATAAAGGTCATTTTAACTGATTTTACAGTGAATCATATTAATCTTGATTTTAATTTAATTCCAATCCCTTGTTGCATCTTGAAACTCTTAGCATAAGACCTTTTATATACTGGTGATTCCATAATATGCCTATTGTTTTTTAAACTTTCACATCTTCATCCTTAAGAATATTTACCTTCCCTTGGTGAGATTTTGAGGCTGTTATGCAAATAAGCCCAATGAAAGATCCTGTTTCTGGAACTCAGAAAATATGATCTCTTGATAATCTGCATTATATGTATGAACAATGAGATTTAGCTGATTAAAGGTCTTCCCTGCAACTTTATTGCGAAGGTGTTGATATGGATAAAAAGCAGGTGAAACATCAACAAGCCCACTAAGAATAATAGTAGCTCACTTCGCTACAATGATTTGTATTTCCACAGTGTTTTCACACAGTCTGGCCTCTCTGAACAGGTTGTATGATCACCATTTTACAGGTGAGAAAACTGAAACTCAGACAAGTTATATAATTTTTTAGTGTCACACAGCTGAGATTTAAGTGCTAGCACTCTGACAAGAAGGTAGGCACATATTTTGATATACTCAGCTGTTCACCTGACTTTGTAAAACCAGCTTTGAAAGTCAGTACAGTGGAACAGTGAAAACTAATGACTAAAGTTTTGAGACCTAGAAAGAAGATCCTTTTCTTATGGAATGTTGATATTAAATTAACTTTGATATCTGTCAGATGTGATTAATAATAATCTTGTGGAGTCAATAAATTGTAAAATCTAAGCAAGCATGGAAAAGTAGAGCACTTATGCCAGATCCAATTTTGTCAAATATTTGTAACCAAATGACATTCAAAGGGGTTTCCACTATGTGTGGAGTTGATGAATTATCAATATCAGTGACTGTCACTAAGTCTTTATTTTCCTTAATCCAGAAAAGTATTATGTTTATACTTGATCCTATAAGACAAAAATACTGAAATGTAATATACTATGTGTGTAGATTTGACACACAATTATGAGTTTATAAGATGTCCTTAAATCATAAATCTAATGTATCTACCTCAACATAATTTATTTAATAAATATTGACTATAAGCTATGTTTCAGATACTGTGTTAGATAGATATGAGTAAAGACCAAGTTTTTAAAAAGATGATGATAGATAACAAATTAATCACTGTGGCAGAACCCGACTGTATATCCACCCAATTCATTTTCTCTTCATCCTGGGCACATACATAGACCACATGTCCCTACCTCCGTATAGTTACAGGTAGCTATGTGACAGAATTCTGGCCAAAGGTTACCAGCCACGCTGTGGACCCACTGTGCTGTGTACCTGCTGTGTACCATTCTTCTGGTTCTTTCCTCTTCTGGGGATGACCTTGAAAGCCAAGTATTAAAGATGGTAGAGTCACAGGAAGAATCCTGAGGTTCTGAGATAATATGCCCTTAACTAATATAATCTTCATTATAACAGAAATTATATACAGAAATTGACAGGAATGTCTGCAGTCCTTCAGGTCAGAAAATAGTATGAAAATAGCTTCCAAAAAGGTTAAATGTGTGACCTGGTATTCCTTTATCTACTTAAAATAGATTAAGCTCATACTATATATTAAGCTCATACTATGCACTAGGCATTGTGCTAAATGCTGGGGATAAGCTAGAAAATAATACAGATAAAATCCCCTAATTTGTGGAACTGGCATTCTGTTGTAGGGGAGACATGGTTAAGAAAAAAGAAACATAACATAATCATTGATTATTTAAATGCTTTGAAGGAAATTAAAGGGGTAATGTGATAGAAAATGACAGAGTGGTCAAGGAAGTCTTCTTGGGAAAGTGATAGTGAAGCTAAGGACAGAAAGTAGCTGACGACAGAACCAGAACAGTAGACTTTCTTGACTATTAAACCAAAGTTCACATCTAATTGTAGGAAACAGCTCCAACCCATTGAACTAATCGGACCCTAGCTGAACTCCAAAATGTCATTTATTTAAACTTCACTTTGATTGTCCATAACATGGCACTATTGCCCTTTTCAATAATATCATGAAAATGGAAAATTTCTATCCATATATAAACACCCACAGGAGTTGAAGGTGCTTGACACCTAAAATGACTTTTCTAATTAGCATAGTTTACTATTTTTAAGCTCCTTAAATTTCACATGCTCAGTTATTCAACTGAGCTGAGACTGACAGCAAGATAAATCTTTTTAGTTATTCTTGATTAACTTGAATATCATCATAGTTAATATTCCTTAAAGAAGATTTAACTCTAGGGAAGCTGAATTGAACAGAACTCTGGAAGGCACTTTTTTAGTGAAGATGATAAAAGGATACTCTTAAACTTAACCATAGGTGTGTTTGACCAATAAAAGCATTTCTACACTTATTAGAAAAACTATAGGAGCAAGTTCATGATCTTTCCTATAGTCCCATGTAGGAAGGCGTTTATCACTCCTGTCTATGGCTGGTTACAGAAGTTTATCTTAGAGAACTTAATAAAGAAGAAAGTACTAGATAGGAGATATAAATATGAAGTTATATTAAGAAATCTCAGAATCACACTGGATGAGGTTTTTAAGATATCAGAATAGATTTCTGATTTACATATTTTATCCAACATGCTACAGAAGGGCGCTTTTAACTTATGGATAAATGATTCTAGAATCTTTAAGTTGTTGGGGTATTTGAACAATTTATAAATGAGGAGGTAACACTCAGGTTGTGAGTGTGACTTAGGTACTTGGGAGCAAGGGAAGAAGAGGGGAATGGGGTCCAGGTTCTCTGAGTATGTGCTCCTGGCTTCTTTCCACCACACCACCCATATCTTCCCAAGGTTTTATTTATTTACTTATTTACTTTTTCCCTGTGTGCTGCTCTTACTAAGTACTCTTAATGTTGATTTATTTCTGATTTATATTTTTGGAAAGTATAATATCTCCAAATATTTTGAAAATATAACCTTTTTAAAAATTCATACCAAAACAAGGAAACAAAGGAAATAAAAAGGAGTTTCTAGATGCAATTAACGGATATAATATTAAGGTCTACTTGAAGCATAATTTTAGTAACTTAGATCCATAACATTCATGTCTTCCTATTTAATACTTCATATATACGTAGTTTATTAGAAAAATCTTACCACAGAAAATGAATGTCACTTTTTGTGGTAGTAATTAATTGTTTCAGATCTATGAAAGACTATGGACAGCTTTGGATTTTATTCAGAGGATTTTCTCACACTGCCAGACACTTATAGCAGTTACATTATCTTATAGTGTCACTTACATATATGTTAATGCTCACAAAAATCCTACAAGTCAGTATTATCATTATTACCCATATTTTAGAGATTAGGAAACCAAGGCTCAGAGTGGGAAAACAAATTATCCAGTATTACACAACTGCTAAGTGCTGGAGCTTCTATTTGGCTTTAGCATTCTGATTCTAGAGCTTATATTCTGAATTTCTAGGTGGTATGATTTCCCAATATGGTTTCTCTGTTGCCTCCAGGGTTATTTATTAACTAAATGCTAATTCTTTCAAGTTTGTCTCTCTTTTTTCTTTTTTGCTTTCCATCTTATATATGACCACACAAAAACAAATGGCAACAAATACAATAACAAAAAAAAACCTAAGAACTCAAACAGAAAACCTAAACAAGGATTTTTTTTTTTTTCTCACATCATGACAAACATTAGGTGTTTCATTTGACACCTCTTTTCCTTCTGTCTATTGCAAATGCCAGACCATTCATCTAATGGAAATAATACAATGAATACTATCTATTGAGTTTCTCCCATGTGTCAGGTGCTTTACAAGCCTTATTTTGCTTTTGGAATCCTCACAATTTTTAGCCTCATTTTACAGATGATGAAATCCAAGAGTTAAAGTAAACATAGAATTGAAATAACTTACACAAGATCAATTATCTGGGCTAAGTTCTGTGGGTTTTTTGTTTTTTGAGTTTTTTTTGTTTTTGGGGTCTTTTTTTGCCTCCAAAGTCTGGGTTCTTTCCTCTCTGAACTTGCTAAGGAAATATCCCTCATCTGCACTTTAACATGATTCCCAGGTGCTTCACTTGCACATTAAATTAGAGAAACACTGTATTAGGCTACACATAATGCTGCTTTCCTTTTCTAACCAAGGATTAGAAATAAAGAAGGCAATAGTATAATAAATATATAAAATAAACAAAACCCTCAAATCACTCCTAGTTGTTACTACCAGATAGATTTGGAGATATATTTCATCTAAAAAAGGCCAAACAGAATGAAATACAAATAATAAGAAAATAAAAAATAGCTCTTAGAATTTAAAAAATATGGTTAAAAAAATCTTAACATGGATTGGAATATAAAATTAATCACTTAAAAACTAGAACAAAAGAACAAATAAATAAAAACAAAAACTAAAGAATGGAACCAGAAACTAAAACACCACATCTGATTACTTGGATTTCCAGTGGGAGAACAGAATTATATAAAATTAGCAAGGGCTGATGAAATAAGAAAGAATAATAGACACTTTGAAGAACAGATTTTATGTTAAAATGCCCCACACAGTGCCTAGTCAGACTGAATAAAGACCTTTACTTGACAAGGCAATGGGAGCTTTCAGAAACTAAAAAGGATAAGAGAGACAACTATTAAAAGCTTCAAGAGAAAAAGAAGGGACCACAATCAAAACAATGAGTAATAGCATGAGATTCACACCAACATCACTATATGCTAAAAGTCAGCAGACACACTCCTTCAAAACATTGAGGGAATATTTTCAAACTGAATTCTATAACTAGACAAACTTGTCATTCAAATGTGAGGACAAAAAAAAGACATTTCAGATATGCAAAGGATCAGGAAACTTTGGAATCAAGAAAGCACAGAAAAGCAGCAAGGGGATTTTGCCTGAAGAAAACCGCATCACTGTGTAGAAATAGTCAAGAATAGAGCAGAAGCACAAAGATATCCAAGACAAAGACCCCCATGACAATCAGAGGAATTGATAGTATGATAGAGAACTTAAAAAACCTTAAGGAGATAAGCAGTAATTGATTGAGTGTAAAAACGTTGAATACATTTGAACTGCACTCTATTAAGTGATTTAAAAATTAGGACATTATAGGAAGAGGATACCCTGAGCATCCTAATTGGCTTTATTATGTGTATTATTTTCCTGCTCATAGTGATGTGTAAGCAGTTTTAAGAGTTTACATCTTCTAAAATCAATGGTTATGGCTAAACACAGAACATGTGGCTACAGTTTCAGAAAAGAATATGAAATTTAAATTCAGGTAACATAAAACTAAAAATACAGATGAAAGCTGAGAGACCAAAGATGGTGAGCAGAGATGGGTGGGGATTGTTAGGCTAGGGTAAGATTGCTTATGTCCTCATGTTGGAAAAGTTATTTTGTGTAAGTTAATGGAATGAAAAATTGAGGTTTAAGTATTTTTTTAAAGTTCTAGGCAGGAACTAAAAAGTGATGTGTAAATATATTGAGAGGGAAGATGGAGATGGGGTTGGAATATTTGAGCTAACTTTCAACTATCACAGCAGAAAGACTATAAATGATACCTTGTAAATCTTATATAGTCATGTAAGACTTTTATAGGCAACCATAGGAAGAATCTAAAACCCAAAAGAGTCAAGTTATGAATTTTATTCAATTGGAGAAGGTTGTACAGTGGGAGAAATATGGCAGGAGACTATTTTCATTATAAGTACTTCTACAGTGTTGGAAAATTATAGCCCTATGCATTCATAGCTTTGTTAGAAATAAATCTCTTTGTTTCATATATGTTTCAAACCAAAGAAAGTTAAATCCTTACTGAATATATCTGAAAGATGATTCACTACAAATTAATTTTAGTGAGTGATATTTTGTATAATTTTCCTTTATTTGTAGGCAAATATAGTCATGTTCTTATAAAAATGTTTCTGCTACCAGAAACATAGGCATTCAAAAATTTCCATTTGTGACAGAATTTAATATGTTTTGAAATACTTAACAATGTTTTGATGTTGCCTTTGTCTTTGAGTTTGCTTTAAGGTACATAATTTAACATGCACGTTTCTGATACTGTATACAAAGATGATAAATAAGGCCATTCCTGTTCCCCAAGGTGTGCAGTCATTATATTGTAATGGCAACATTGACAGTAACATACATAAAGTATTCAAAGTACTGTGGTTCCAAAGATATCTGGATTTTGTTATAAGGCACAAAGTAGAATGAAAGAGTAAGAAAAGGAAGTAGAAGAAAGATCTTTAATGAATTATGAATGAATACTGGCAATTATGAATGCGGACTTGTCTCATTTCTTCCAATAAGATGAGGCTAACGTAGGAGAGAAATGAAAATGTGATAAAATAGGCAAGGTGCCCATAATTTGATGTCAGCTCCTCATCTTTCCCCTGCTTGAATACTCTAAAGAAAAGCCAAATTACTCAATTTTCTGTTAGTACTATTGACTGACAATAAGCACCTCAAGAAAAACTGTAGCAGAAAATACCCTTTCTCAAAGCAATGTTTAGACTGCAGCAAAGTATCCTTAAAATGAATATTGAATTTAATGTGTAGAAATGTCCTTAGAATGTCTCTGTATAACTCCTAATGATACTAAAATGGCAATTGTTTTACCAAACTGTAGTTTTATATGAAATGTCTAATATTTGGTGGCTTTTTACCTACAACTGGAAGTTTCATATGTTTTAAACTAATGTATGGATCTCTTAAAAGTAATTATTATTTGAAATAATATTTTTATTTATTTATATTTTTTTCAATAGATCTTTATTGGAGTATGATTGCTTCACAATATTGTGTTAGTTTCTGTCGTACAACAAAGTGAATCAGTCATATGGATACATATATCCTCATATCCCCTCCGTCTTCAGCCACCCTCCCACCCTCCCTATCCCATGTCTCTAGGTCATGGCAAAGCACCGAGCTGATCTCCCTGTGCTATGCTGCTGCTTCCCACTAGCTACCTGTTTTACGTTTGGTAGTATATATATGTCAATGCTACTCTCATTTTGCGCCCCACCCCCCACCGCGCCCCGTGTCCTCAAGTCCATCCTCTATGTCTGTCTTTATTTCTTCCCTGCCACTAGGTTCATCAGTACCATTTTTTTTTTTTTTAGATTCCATATATATGTGTTAGCATACAGTATTTGTTTTTCTCTTTCTGACTTACTTCACCCTGTATGACAGACTCTAAGTCCATTCACCTCACTACAAATAACTCAATTTCATTTCTTTTTCTGGTTGAGTAATATTCCATTGTGTATATGTGCCACATCTTCTTTATCGATTCATCTGTCGATGGACATTTAGGTTGCTTCCATGTCCTGGCTATTGTAAATAGTGCTGCAATGAACATTGTGGTACATGACTCTTTTTTTTTTTTTTTTTGTGGTACGCGGGCCTCTCAGCGTTGGGGCCTCTCCCGTTGTGGAGCACAGGCTCCGGACGCGCAGGCTCAGCAGCCATGGCTCCCGGGCCCAGCTGCTCCGTGGCATGTGGGATCTTCCCAGACCGGGACATGAACCCGCGTCCCCTGTATCGGCAGGTGGATTCTCAACCACTGCGCCACCAGGGAAGCCCCGTGACTCTTTTTGAATTATGGTTTTCTCAGGGTATTTGCCCAGTAGTAGGATTGCTGGTCATATGGTAGTTCTATTTTTAGTTTTTTAAGGAACCTCCATACTGTTCTCCATGGTGGTTATATCAATTTACGTTCCCAACAACAGTGCAGGAGGGTTCCTTTTTCACCACACGCTTTCCAGCATTTATCGTTTCTAGATTTTTTGATAATGGCCATTCTGACTGGTGTGAGGTGATACCTAATTGTAGTTTTGATTTGCATTTCTCGAATAATTAGTGATGTTGAGCATCTTTTCATGTGCCTCTTGACCATCTGTATGTCTTCTTTGGTGAAATGTCTATTTAGGTCTTCTGCCCATTTTTTAATTGAATTGTTTGTTTTTTTTGATATTGAGCTCCGTGAGCTGTTTGTCTACTTTGGAGATTAGTCCTTTGTCCATTGTTTCATTTGCAAGTATTTTCTCCTATTCTGAGGGTTGTCTTTTTGTCTTGTTTATGGTTTCCTTTGCTGTGCAAAAGTTTTGAATTTTAATTAGGTCCCATATGTTTAGTTTTGTTTTTATTTCCATTTCTCTAGGAGGTGGGTCAAAAAAGATCTTGCTGTGGTTTATGTCAAAGGGTGTTTTTCCTATGTTTTCCTCTAAGAGTTTTATAGTGTCTGGTCCTACATTTAGGTCTTTAATCCATTTTGAGTTTATTTTTGTGTATGGGGTTAAGTAGTGTTCTAATTTCATTCTTTTACATGTAGCTGCCCAGTTTTCCCAGCACCACTTATTGGAGAAACTGTCTTTTCTCCAGTGTATGTTCTTGCCTCCTTTGTAGTAAATTAGGTGACTATATGTGTATGGGTTTATCTCTCGGCTTTCTATCCTGTACCATTGATCCATATTTCTGTTTCTGTGCCAGTACCATACTGTCTTGATTACTGTAGCTTTGTAGCGTAATTTGAAGCTGGGGAGCCTGATTTCTCCAGCTCTGTTTTTCTTTCTCAAGATTGCTTTGGCTATTCGGGGTCTTTTGTGTTTCCATACAAATTGTAAAATTTTTTGTTCTAATTCTGTGAAGAATGCCATTGGTAGTTTGATAGGGATTGCATTGAATCTGCATGTCGATTGCTTTAAGAATCAATATTGTGAAATTGAAATATTTTTAAATTTCAGGTGTACCTATATTCTTTGTTTCTTCAAATTCACTTAATTGTAAGGGAAATGTATTAAGTAGAGTGACCCCCAAATAGAGAATTATGAAACACTTCCACCCATATTTTAAGTTTTGCAGAGTAATTCATTTTTTGTACTCTTTATCTTTATTGCATTTTTAATAATATTTTAGCATAATTTTCAAAAGATTGAAAAAATGTATTTAGATTTGATAAACCATGTTACTTTGAGTTATAATTTAGTAGAATTTATAATTTAGCAGAAAACTAGTTTTTTAGAGGTTCTTATTTGAAAGAAAAAATGCATAGACTCTTGGACTAGAAATGAATTGCATGAAACCAGTGTTAATCTAATATTTGAAGCATAAATATCTTCAAGCAGAACAATTCAATAGAATGTGAAATTCAGCAGGAGAAACAATTACACAGGATATTGGCTATCATTGCTTTTATTTTTTAAATTCATCTAGTTATATTTCATTTGTGTAGTCTAAATATTTTCTGACAAGTACCCTTGCCATTATGCTACTAATGGTGATAATTTAAAAACCAAACACTTTTGGATCTGTAATAACCCGAATATCTTTCTGGAATTCCTTACTTCTTCTCTGTTTATTTTTAGGGTAATATTCCTCTGCCATACTTAGTCCAAATGGTTCTGACCAGTTTAGATGGGGCTAAATCTTATCCTGCCCTGACTCTTACTCCCTAGGGCAAGTAAATAAAAAATGTCTCACCAGTTAGCATATTCAGCTTCAGGAGCCATAGGAACTGCTTAAGGCATGTGTCTGTGATCCAAGTTAATGAAACTCATTCCTGGAGTTTTGGTGGTACTAGCTAAAGAGAAGTGTTCTGTTCAGTAGAATTGCTAAGTGAAAAGATAGGACAAGCCTAAAGCTGTCAGAGGTCAACATGTGAAGAATGACAGAGACAGAATGTTGAAACATTGTTTGGTCTTCTGGATGCAGCTATGCCTGAAGCTAGTACTTCTCCAGACTTTGCATTCTATACCAATAAGTTCTCTTTAATTTTAACATTATGATTATGAAAAGATGAATAAGACATAACTGTGAATTTGCCTGAAGCTCAGAGTCTGGTAGGGGGAAACATACAAATAAAAGACTCTAATATAAATGGATGTAAAGAACTGGGGCCTAATCTTCACCCCATTTCATCATTTAAAATTCTGAGGCCCAGGGAGTAAGGTGCTGTGACAAGTGCTAGAGCTTTCACATCCTTTCATGGATCTGCCCTATTTTCCCAATAAAATGACATTTACCTTATTGGCAAAAAAGTCATTCTGTCCTAAAAATAGTCCTGTCTCATCCAATTTTCACCAAGACCCAAATTAAAAAGTCTAAAAGAATAATATTGTGCTGTCTTTGTGCTCTGAAAAGGCATATGAGGTAGTAAAAAGGATGAAGTGATTATTAGGAAGTAGAAACCCTGGTGTCCTAAGTTGAATTAATATTTGTCAGCCAAGTGGAATTCAATGGCTCACTTATTTTTTGAAAGTGATTTGCACAATTACCAAAATTTAGTCTATTTGGTTGCTAATTCTTTATCTTTCTTTCTAGAAGTCATATCACTCATCCAGCCAGCGTTCCTTTAACAAAAAGTGTATTGAGAACTTACTTTCTTCTGGGGAACTGTGGGAATGCCATTTAATGTGTTGATGGGATAATATTTGCTGCAATGGGATAGCAATAGCAAGAGGGAAAAAACCACATTTATATAGAAAATCATAAGACCTTAGACTTGGGGGGTATCTCATCCCATGAAAGAACCTCCTGAACTATCTTCTGACAGTTGTCCATGATTTCTGCTTGAGTAAGCCGAGTATAAAAAGCACATTGCCTTGTCAAATAGTAGATGCCCCATATATAAATGATGGAAATTTGCCACTTCACGAGGCACATGTGTTCCTTGTTGGTCCCTAAAAGGTGCCTTATTTGAAAAGCACAGGCCCCTACATCGCAACTACACAGGATTACTATTAGTCTTTGCATTCGACTCATTTCCTCCTTTCCAGATCTTGTGGTCCTCTCTTCCTCTTTGCATTTGCCAAAAGGGAAAGTAACCATTTCAATCACAGGTCACTTAAAAGGAAAGATAGTATCTGTTAATCAGCGTGCCAGTCCTATCAAAGAAAAACAAGGTTCCAGCTTCAGTGAGTTTGGGTATCTCACAGAGAACCTCCTCTTTACTTGTCATCATAGTGTATGCTGGCATCCAGAAAAAAACCTTGGCAGGAAAGGAAACTCAGAGATGATGTTGGTAAGGTGATCTTTCAACCAACTTCTTTTGGGGTGGCTAGCTTTATAGATCTGTAGAGCCTGAAGATCACCACCTCCAAGGGCTCTGGCCAGTATTCATTCTTTAGCCCCAGTATATAATGCTTTTGCTCCTCTAGCTCATAGCAAATGTAGAGAAAATAGGGAAATCGCCTCCAATGATTGGTTTAAGCCACAGGGAGTTCTGGATTAGCTCTGCTCCCAGGGAGCAACTTTGTTTGACATTAGAAACAAAAACAGGTGATAAAAGAGAATTAAGATTAACACATAGAGTTTATAAGGATTGGAGATGTAAGGGGAAAATGTGTTCCTCTTCTGTATTTATTGCTAAAATGTCTCCTCATTATCTATCGGCCTAAGAATGAAGATCAGTTTAAAAAGGCTGACTCCTCCATGCAAAGGGGCCAGAATGATGTTGCATTTAAAGCATGTTAAGTGATAATGTAAGCCTTTTGGGCTGTGGCTACAGTGTGTGCTTTGCTTTTCAAATCTGCCTTGGGGAATGCTACATTAGTCTGTTTCCTAATTGAACAGTTCTTTTTTTAAAAAATTATTTATATTGAGCTGTCATTTACCTCTCATATCTCTCACCTATAGGTCTCAGTTCCACCTTCTGGAACCACTCACAGTACATCTACAGGGGCTTCCCTGGTGAGGTAGTGGTTTAGAATCCACCTGCCAATGCAGGGGACACGGGTTCAAGCCCTGGTCTGGGAAGATCCCACATGACATGGAGCAGCTAAGCCTGTGCGCCACAACTAGTGAGCCTGTGCTCTAGAGCCTGGAAGCCACAACTACTGAAGCCTCTGTGCCACAACTACTGAGCCCACGTGCCGCAACTACTGAGCCCATGTGCTGCAAGTACTGAGCCCACGTGCCGCAACTACTGAGCCCACGTGCCGCAACTACTGAGCCCACGTGCCGCAACTACTGAGCCCGCGTGCCACAACTACTGAGCCTGCGTGCCACAACTACTGAGCCCGTGCACCTAGAGCCCATGCTCCACAACGAGAAGCCACCGCAGTGAGAAGCTGCACACCACAATGAAGAGAAACCCCTGCTTGCCACAACTAGAGAAAGCCCATGTGCAGCAACGAAGGCCCAATGCAGCCAAAAATAAATAAATAAATAGATAAATTTTAAAAAAAGTACATCTAAACACTTAAAGATGCTTATATTTGTGCATCTGAAGACAGCTCACACTCTTGCAAACATCTCAAATGTATCTTTGCATCATTCCCAGCAAATCATTTTCAAAATAGGAATTTGTGTAAGAGTCTTTTTTCTATATTACATTTTACTCATGTCAACAAAGCAAGTATCAGTATATACACACACACATACTCAGCACACAAATAAAAAGTACTCTCTTTTATTCAAGGCTATAATCATAATAATGTTAGTAGTAGGGTAACTAAGTGTCCTGCTTACCTGTACTGAGAGGGGTTTTGTGATGTGGAATATTTAGTTTTAAAACCAGGACGGTCCTAGGCAAACCATCTCAGGTTGCCTGTAGCTAAGGGCTCCTGGAACATGGGGTCCTTAGTGCTATAGCCAGGAAAATCTCAGGCACACTTGGAGGAGTTTGCCTGACACACAGTCTTGTCCCTAACAGACTGAAAGTGATAAAGTAATTTATCCATGGGGATTAAGGTCATCTGTAATTTGAATACCCAGATTTCTCTAACTATAAATTCTACACACTTTCCATTACAATTAGAGACCACCTGAATCAAATGTCTTCCTTATTTTTGTATTTTCCACTTTTAAATAATGGCTCAAATAAGTTATGTAATAAACTCTAAGGATATATCTTCACTGAAGCTTATATGGTGTAGCATATAGCTTTAGCTAATTAGATTATATTCAGACCTCTGATGGTTGCCCTCTAAGGTGGCATCCCAACTGATTCTGTACTTTCTTTATATTTTTGTTCTTATTTTATTTTCTTGTTCCTTTATATATATAATATGAGGAATCTAGAGGAATAAGTACTATAATTCACTACCCAGAAAGTGAAGAAGTAATTGTAGATTTTATTTTGATCAGAAATAAGAACACCAGCAAAAGCTTTACAACAGTTCCTCATTTGGAGCTTCTGAGTATCCAAACGTTTCTAAATTAATATCCAAATGTATAATTGTTCAAATCAAACTTGTGTGTGGGGATATGACATAGCAGAAGAGTATATACGTGTGTGTATACATATCTGTATACATATACAAAGATGTATGTGTGGGTTTTTTGGGTTTTTTTGTTTTTGCTTATTTATGCAAAGCCATTGCTTCCAGGTATGAGTGCCATTAAATTTAAAAAGAAATTTTTAATAAAATCAAAAAACCAAAAACAACTTAATCCATCATACTTTCTCACGTATTCCCAGGAAGATCCAAGGCATGGAAATAGTCATTTTCTTCAATTTTTCCGTAGCATTTGATGCTCCTTTACATGAAAATTTAAACCTCTTTCTTTGCTTTCTTTTTATGTCATTGTACTCTGCTGATGTCTCTGAATGCTTCTTTCCATCAGTAATATTTGATGATTCTTAGCTCCTATTTGTGTTATGTTTTTCGTCCCATCTCTGGAATAATAGTGATAGTTACCATTTCTGAGGTCAACAAACAGGTTGTATGATAATCTCATTTAAACATCCTACTACCATCAAATATAGATTTTATAACCTCCATTTTACAAATAAGTAAATTTAGGCAAGGGGGAGGTTAAGCAAAGTGCACATAACCCATAACTAATAGTTAGCAGAGACGGGATTTGAATTTAGATCTTTGTGACTCAGAGTTTTTACATTTAAACAGTAAAGTAGATCTCTTTACTAAACTGGCTGGTAAACAATCAGTTCTACACTGACCATCTTTGAGTCCTTCTCAGCATTAACACAGGGACTTATATAAGTAGATAATCAGTAAAGATGAAAGCATGGATTGATGAATAAGAGGATGGAGGGATGAATAGATTGTCAGTTGTCTGGATGAAGTGATCAGTGATTGTGTTTAGCTGGTTAGGAAACATTAGGAGGAATGACACTTAAAACTATAAAAATGACAGATGAGGGATAATTTTTTTTTTTTTTTTTTTTTGCGGTACGTGGGCCTCTCACCATTGTGGCCTCTTCTGTTGTGGAGCACAGGTTCCGGACACGCAGGCTCAGCGGCCATGGCTCACGGGCCCAGCCTCTCCGGGGCATGTGGGATCCTCCCAGACCGGGGCACGAACCCGTATCCCCTGCATCGGCAGGCGGACTCTCAACCACTGCGCCACCAGGGAAGCCCCAGATGAGGGATGATTTTATTGGAAAGATCATTTATAATCATTCATTATGACATATCATTCTGAGTTTCACATGACCCTTTGTTCTTTCTCTGTGATGTTTTTCTTGATTTCCTGTTTGTAGTTCAACCAAGGGTCAAATGCTGTCCTTTTTCATGTAATGATTTAAGTAAGTATTCCAATATATGGATGACCAGTGTCTTGGCTGAAATAAAGTTATTAGAACTAGAATCAGAATTGTGGGTTTGGCTTACATTAATAAGAATATTTTTTTCTTACACTATAGTTTCTCATGGTTATATTTCAATATTTTGAGAGAAATTAGTTTAAGAAACAAATGTGAAATTCTCTATGTTTCCTAAAATTACATTGACAATATGGAAAACGTTTCTACTTACTGTTTTAAAAAAAGAAAGAAAGAGTCTCTTAAAAGTGAAGGGACTCACAACTCACTGGGTTTACATTGCATGCCAGGTATAACAGTAACCTGCATGGTAAAAGCAAACCTCATAACCTGCATGGAAAAAACAAACCTTATCAAGTATAGAAAAGATGAAACACAGTAAGCGTGAAAGACAAGAGATACTCTGGAGACTGAGACTGATTTTATGAAAGCTAGAGACCAGAATTCACATGGAATCTAGCAAGTTTTCTCTAATGCTTTTCCAGAATTCTTCGATATTTAATCTGTAGGATACACAGAGAGCCTGTCCACAGGAGCCAAGAGGCCTGGAAAAGGAACCCCCATTCAGTGGCCAGAGGTAGGTGGAATCAGAAATGTATTTTGTGATTATTACAGAACTGAGTGGGAAATGGACAATCATATTGGCCCAAGCCAGTGCCGGAAACCAAAGGTGAAGAAATGTCTGCTGAGGATATTTGTTGACAGTTTATTTTGACGTTCAGTGAAATCTTAAGAAGTCTAAGGTGTTTTTCTAAAGATTACTCTATTTGCATTTAAATCAACATGTGGTATTTTTTAAAAAACCCTATTTGCTGATAGTGGAACTTGAAAAACCAGACTTTTTTTTTTTTGTCCCCTCACCAGTAACAGTTTTTTTTTTCTTTAATTACCTTAAAATAACTTGTCAGCTGAGTTTATGTTAGAAAGCATCATGGCAGAAACTAACATGGCTATTCAAATAACATGTCTTCCCAGTAAATGTTCCTTACATTCAGTGTGTTCTTTATTAAAGTCAGTGTGACTAGGGCATATGGTATTCACTTTTAAACTTAGACTTAACAGAGGAGCATTAGGAAACTTTTGGAGATGATGGATATGGGAATTATCTTAATTGTGGTGATAGTATTGCAGGTATACGCATACATTTGAATTCATCAAGTTGTGTACATTAAATATACAATTTATATCAATTATACCTCAATAAAGCTGTTAAACATACTTTCAGATAGAATGAATTTAAACCTGGGTGACTTGTCTTATTATGGAAAAGTACAATTTAGTTTTTTAGAGAGTTTGTACGTTTTTCAGAGGGTCACTATAAGGCAAATCAGTAAGATAGCCTTATATAATGAATCATTAAAAACATCAAAGGTTTCAAGTAGTATAAAGAGCTAAGAACACATTTAAGTATGGACTGTCTGTGACATGCAGTCTGCTATATCATTGTTTAATTTGATATTTGATAATAGCAACATTAGTATACCTGAAATCTAATTTATTCCTGGTCACCTGATTATTTTGGAAAGCTGAAATTGATAATTAAATTGAGTTTAAAAGTCATTTTTTAAAAAACCTCAGAGCACTATTGTGTTATCACAATTGTAAAGTTTTTATTTCAGGCATTCTTTATCTTAATTGTTAAGTATAAACATGGAAATACGTTACAACATGGTAATGTTTCTTATCTTGGTTGAGGCAAGGATGTGCAGGTAGATTTGGGACTGACTCTTGAACTTTGTGTTCTCAAGCTCTGTGATATTTAAAGTGAAGAAGGAGGAGGAGGAGGAGGAACAGAGATTTAGGCATTTTGCATGCATTGTTTATGACAGTCGTGAGAGAAAGATATTTTTAATTCTCGTTTCGTAGGTGAAGAAACTGTAGGTCGTATCAGTTTAATGATTTATTTACAAAAGTTTGCTGTCTGAATAAAGGCATGGCTGGAATTAGATCCCAGTTGTCTTTGGCTCAAAAAGTCAGTGCTTTCTATTCACTAAACAAGGCTGCCATGCCAAAGAATATGTTATTTCGCTTCCAAATTTCACCAAAATAATTGCAAGTACGTGATCACAGTGGTTGTTCTTCTGGGTATCCATTGTCAATTTGAACTTACTAGGCCATTAATTTCCATGCTATCTGGAAATAATCCTGAAATATTTTAACGTAAGTCTCTTTTCTTGGGGAGTCTCTTTCATTAACCATGAAGTAACTTATGGTTAACTGATGGAGTTGAATTTAAGGTTGGAGCCAAATCTGTCTGATTCCAAAATCTGCTCTCTTCTCATCTCCAGATTATAATGCCTTATAGTTAAATGTATGAAATACGAAGCCCAATACCCAGGGTTACTGTTATTAAACTGTGGTGTGGGATTTTCCATGAGGCTTTCTACTCCCAGATGAGAAATGATAGATGGAAACAGGCAATTCTTTGTTCTGTTTTCTGTTTAGGTTCAGCATCCGTAGCTTTATTTCTTCGTGATTCAACAACTGCATTTCATTTCAGGGTGTGTTCATTTATTTATTTTATGATTTCTTTCATGTGGTTTATGGAATTTTGGTGAGCATTTAAGCAAAAATAGAACAAAGCATAGATTGGCTTTAATTATTAATGAGGTATGCAGTTTTTGTACCCTGTTCTTATTGTTTCTCTTAGGATTATAATTGTATCTTATTTTATAGGAACTGTAAACAAATGTAAAGTTTTCAGCTAAACACAAATTCATAACATTTCAAGGGTTCATAGTCATTAGGAGGAATCATGTGGATTTTATTTTGTAAAAGATACTCAGTAGCTAATTATATTATGTATGCCGTGGGCAGTAAACTTACTTTTAAAGTAAAATAAAAAATGCCTGTTTTAGACAGTAAGAGTAAGTGAATCACAAGAATTTCTGTCCTGATAGGTAGAGAATTGGAAGGAGTATTGATCTTGCTCTTAAAATTTAAAAAAAAAAAAAAAGACCAACTTTAAATTCATGACTTTTTTTTTTGTTGTTGTTGAGGTATGCGGGCACCTCACTGTCGTGGCCTCTCCCTTTGCGGAGCACAGGCTCCAGACGCGCAGGCCCAGCGGCCCTGGCTCACAGGCCCAGCCGCTCCGCGGCATGTGGAATCCTCCTGGACCGGGACACGAACCCGTGTCCCCTGCATCGGGAGGCGGACTCTCAACCACTGCGCCACCAGGGAAGCCCCCATGACATTTTTTTAACCCAATGGCAGAACACCCAACTAAGCGAAAATCTAAGGAGAGAGAAGTGAGTACAGGAAGGACACTGAGCACTTGCTCACCTGAGCAGACACAACCAAACTGGTTAGAAGAGTTCGGCAAGACTAGATGACAAATTAATGAAGGCAAAGTATGGCAAATTCTTGTGAAAGGACAGTGGGAAGCACTTGTGGGCTACAGAAACTGGCTGAATTTGTTCCTTCTTTGCTTGCAAGATCTTTCTTCATAATCCCCTCCAGGCTTACACACCAAAGATTGGAAAGAGCCCTCAGACTTCATTGTGAGGTAGGCCTGGGAGATGAAACATAATATATTGTTCTCTTAAGTGGATATGGAAAAATTCCACAATCTTGTGCTGAAAGATTGAATTTTTTGTCTTTAAGATAAGACAAAACTCAAGGGAATTTTGTCTCATCGTTCCTACTCAAAATCATTTTAAATAAAGTTTTAGCCCTTACAAAATAAACAGATAAAAGGCATACATACATTATGGGAAAGAAGAAATACAATCATCTCTATTTGTGGATGGCATGATTATCTATGTCAGACATCCCAAAGATCTAAAAAAAATCACAAAATGAACAAGTGAGTTTTATAAGTTTGTGGGTAGCAAAAATATGTACTTCTATATGCTAGCAATGGGCTACAAAAAATAGAAAATTTAAAAATCAGTATATTTCTTAAAAGCACCAGAAAATGAAATAATATACATCTAATAGAATAGGTACAGAATCTTTATTAAATCCACAAAACTCTAATTAAAGAAATCTAAAAAAGACTTAGATAAATGCAGAGTTATACCATGTTCATGAATTGGAGCACTCAGTATCATTAAGATGTAAGTTCTGCCTAATTTGATCTCTACATTCAATACAATCTCAATCAAAATCCCAGCAGGCTATTTTTTTATTGCTGTTGATAGATATTTCCAAGCCAATTCTATGGAAAAACAGAGAGACTAGACAAAATGATTTCAAAAATTATGTAAAACCAAGTCTAGCTTATTTTCTCAGAAATATGTAGAATTGTTTTAACTGTAATGGGAGTTTGTGGGAATTCAGTCATGATGTATGTCATATAAGCCAATTTCATAACTTACAGAGCTGCAGTAATCATGATTTCGTGGTAGTGCTAAAAGAAAAGACACAGAAATTAATGGAAAAAAATAGAGATACCAGAAATAAATTCAGGCAAATATAGTCATTTGATTTTTGACAAAGGTACAATGCTATGAAAAAATAAAGATATTTTAGAAAAATTATTAAAGTAAAGTATTCTTTATGCTAGATTTATCTCAGACAGTTTTAGTTTTAGAATCACTGATCTGGATCTAAGATATTGTGTTAAGAAAGCTTTGGTCTTTGTTAATTTGAAATAGAAGGAAAAAGAATTTATACAAGTTGAGTCTACTTAGGAAAAAGAAAGATTAATGTGTGTAATAAGAGCTTCCATGGAAAACATCCAGAATCTTAAAATTGGATTACTTATCGAGTTCCAGGATATCTAGAATACTATATATACAGAAGTGAGGAAGGCTTTGGACTGGTGTGTTTTACTGCACAGATATGTAGAGAGAAACTCTTGAAAAATCTAAGATGGCTGTGGCTTCAGTTAGATGCACATTCCCCCTAACTTCAGGGCCTCTTCCAGAGTAAGGGAGAAGGGAACAGAGATGGAGAGATAGAGACAGAGAGGGAGGGGAGGAGAGAGGAAAAGAGAGAGAGAAAAGAATTCCTGACAGAGAAATTGATCACAAAATAAGACAGTCCCAAATGTCACATTATTTTTAAAAAGCAGCTGGATGCTAAGAAAGAGAAAAGAAATCTATTATATTTGATTTTCAAAAAGGCTTCAAAAGTGGCACAGACTACAGTAAGGAGGTATTTGAATGATCAATTGAATTGATCAAAATTAGTATCACACAGATAGGTTATTTATATTCTTTATGATTTCTTAGCATCTCCTATTAATCCAATTGTATTCTGGAACAGAGGCCCTGAGAAATAAACTCTTGTGGGATCCACTTTTGTCACCATTTCCAATAAAAATGATTAAAATGCACTTAGGAGTTTTCTCTTGCACTACCTATCCAGATATACTTAACTGAACACAACAGGTGTTGGACTAGAGATTCTCCAACACTGTCGTTAGTTTTGTCATGTTCGAATCTAGAAAAGGACATGTTATTTTAGCAGTTTTCTGTGGAGCCCAGGATTCCACAGAACAGACTTAGGGGACCCCGCAGGAACAGCTCAAAAGGGAGGGATAGAAGGGGGTCTGTTCATCTGCTTCAACCAGAGAGGCCTAGTCTTACCTGCTTTATGTCTTAAAACTCTGTGTAATGTATTATGTTGTGCTGTGTTATGTTACATTATTTTTTTGTTTTTAAATTGAAGTATAGTTGATTTACAATGTTGTGTTAATTTCTGCCATACAGCAAAGTGATTCAGTTTTACATATGTATACATTCTTTTTTCATATTCTTTTCCATTATGGTTTATCCCAGGATACTGAATATAGTTCCCTGTGCTGTACAGTAGGACCTTGTTGTTTATCCATCCTATATATACTAGCTTGCATCTGTTGATCCCAAACTCCCCACTCCATCCCTCCCCCACCACATTATATTTTTAAAATAGGGGGAAGGGAAGGGAAGTCTCTGTGGGTAAAAAGTCTAGAAAATTATAGGCCTTTGTAACTATGAAGTTTTGTACTTGCAGCTTAATAACATATATCAAGACTGAAATCCTATAATTCCCATTAGAGTTAACATAATTTTGTATATAATCTCAACTTGGTTTTACTCACATAATGCTGAATTAGAAATTTCAAAAAGTGGTTTTAAAGTGAAGGGGATCAGCAGCAGCAGAATTAGATATAGGATTTAACATTGAGTTAGTGACTGGCTTGTTGTGACATTAACTCATACATGATAAATATTATGTATGAATAAATAATCATAGCTAGACATATTAATGGCTGCAGTGTTGTCATGGAATTATTTAAACAATGTTTAATAACAAATTATTTCAAACTTCAAGGTAAAATTACCTAATAGGCAGAGACATAAACTAAGTCCTACTCAGCATACACACGTAATAATTTAAAAGTGCAATTAGAGGGCTTCCCTGGTGGCGCAGTGGTTGAGAGTCCGCCTGCCGATGCAGGGGACACGAGTTCGTGCCTCGGTCCGGGAGAATCCCGCATGTCGCTGAGCGGCTAGGCCCGTGAGCCATGGCCGCTGGGCCTGCGCGTCTGGAGCCTGTGCCCCGCAATGGGAGAGGCCACAACAGTGAGAGGCCTGCGTACCGCAAAAAAAAAAAAAAAAAATGCAATTAGAGCAACATTTCCCTCAGGATATTGCAGAAGTACACTTTTAAGGATGCTTGGAAAACAGAAAGTTAAACTGGTTATATATACAGAAGGATAAAACTTTAATCAATGCATATGTAGTGAAGGGAAGACAAAGAAGATAATCTTATGGCAATGTAATTTTAAAAAATGTGTTTTCTCTCTAATTATGATGCTGCCAAGACTGACTCTAAAATTATATAAATGTGGAATAATCTATGGAATTTAAATACTGTTCAAATTAAAGAAATAATATTTATTATGTTAGAGGCATTTAATATAGAATCTCAGGATTTACCATAAAAAACACCACGTCCTCCTCCCCTCAATTTTGGCTTAATATATCCTGTAGGGAAAGACAGAGTAAAAGTTAAGTCCTATTTTTTGGTATTGTTCCAGATTTTTATTTAATAATTATTATGTTTTGACTCTTAAGGAGCTGCCCTGATTCTGTCAGGCTTGCAAACCTGGCAAGGTGCAGATTTTGTTTGATCCCTGTGACAGTTATTGGGATTTAGTTTACCTAGGTAAGAGCAGCCTAGCATGGTCATTATACAAAGGACTATGAAAGGGACATTCCTACAGTAGTTTCTCATGCCTCCTCCTTTGCTCACATATGCAGTTTGTTCTGAAGAGCATTGATTCATGCCCTCATTCAGTAAATGAATAAGAGACACATACCTTTTTCCAGGAACTGAACTAAGGATTCTTCTGTGACATACTTAGAAATTTGCATATCAAATATATGTTGGAGTCCTTTTAATTTTTGATATTGCTTATTCTCTGAACTTTAACCAAGATCCTTACTAAATCTGGTAGTATAGCACTCTTACTGTCATTAGTTAGCATTTATTGAACAATTATTATGTGCACAGCACTGTGGGAAGCACTTTATGGTCATTATTACTTTCATCTTGTTTGTTGCCTTCTGAAGTCCTTTCTTAGCAGGATGACAGTCATACTGTTGGACATTTGGATTGTTAATGGGAAGACCTTGAAAAGAATAAGTTGCCATCGATCCCTTGTGCAACTTTCCAAGCACTGAAATTAGCTGGCATTGACTTTTGAGCAAAAGCCACTGTCCATGACCACATGGTCCATTGTTTTTGTATTGTAAATTAGGCTTTGGTTCTCAACCATGTCAGAGAAATGTTTTGGAAAATGGCATTAATTAGTCACTGAATAAAACCATAAGATGCAATTTGAGTCTGATGGAGAAACAATGAGATTGGTTTAGGGAAAAGAGTGAATCACTTAACTTTAAAGTTCCTAGCCTAATACTAATGCCTTAGTAACCCTCACCTCTACCCTGAAAGTGATAGATGCTGTAATTAGTAGAATAATAAAATATCTGATAAGTGAACAATACCGGATAGAGTTTACACATCTGTAATTCAATTTGTCCTTCTGTAACAGTTGTAAAATACTATGCACTGAATAAAATAATCAGTGATACAGTATGCCAGTGAGCAAAATTAATGTAGAAGTGACTGTTTTAAAATTATTATAAAAAATAAGGCAATACTCCATTGGTTTAGTAATTGAAATAATGTAGTGAAAAATAGTAATGAACATGACAAAGTTCATTTTTTTATGATAAGAGAGAGAAAAATTATCAAAATATAGGTATATTCATTTTTCAACATCACTTTTGTCATTTCCCCCAGTATATCATTACATCCTTCTTATAAATCTTCAAAATGTTTTAATATGGCGTATTAAAATATACACTTTTTCTTCTAATATATGAGATTACTCCTGCCTGTAAAACAAAACACATTTTCTAACAAATGTGTTGACTTTGGAGAATAATGTTCTTTTAAAGATATCTCATAAAGCACCAAGTTTTTAAAGTCATAAGAATGATGGATCTTAAACAAGGTAAATTTTCACTACAAACTATTTTTTAGACCAGTTGTTTATAAACTGTAGTTTTGTGTGCCTGTATGTGTATGTGTGTGTGTAAATATATAATGGATTTAATAGAGTAGTTAAGATATTTCTCAATGATCTTTCATTTTCTCTTATTCTTAGTAGCAGAAAATACTAAAATTTAAGAGATAATTAGAAAATTATTATTCAGAAAATTATAAGTCCTAACTATGATGTACTTGCAAGAAGTACTAGTGCCTTGCTGTGCACTGAGTTGTGTTCCCCTCAAAATTCATGTTGAAGGCTTAACCCCTAGTGTGTTGTATTTGGATATGGGTCTTTCAGAGGTGATCAGGCCATGAGGGTGGAGCCCTTATGATAGGATTAATTCCATTATAAGAAGAGACATCAGAGAGCTAGCTCCCTCTCTCTCTCACTCTCCCTCTTTCTCCATGAGCACATAAAGAAGAGATCATATTTGCACAAGGTGCATTGCTGGCCACCTACAAGCCAAGAGAAGGCCTCAGAACAAAACCTATGTTGCTGGCCCCTTGATCTTGGACTTCCAGCTTCCAGAGCTATGAGAATAAATGTTGTTTAAGCCACTCAATCGATGGTATTCTGTTAAGGCAGCCCATGCAGACTGAGACGTGCCTTTAAGGCATTTGTGTGGAGACCCTGTATGAGATGAAATAGAAAGAGATAAGTAGGCTGGTAGAAGGATACTGGTTTTCAGAGAGAATTCTTCAGAGCCTCTGTGGAATCTACTCTTACCTTCCTGCTCCTTGCCCACTGGTTGCAAATTGTGAGTGGTTCCTACATAGTTCCTCCACAGCCTTCCACCTTCATCACAGGCATTATCCTGCATGTTTTCCCTGCACCTATGGTGCCCATTTCCTGTGAATCAGTTAATGTCTCAGTTTCACATATAGTCCCCTGCCCCTAAGCTCTAAAGTTCTCTGTTTGTTTGTTTTACCCCCTCACATTGCTTACTACTCTGATTTCAGTTGGATTTGGGATGAATATCTTTTTAAATTAAAGTATAGTTGATTTACAGTGTTGTGTTAATTTCTGCTGTACAGCAAAGTGATTCAGTTATACTTATATACATTCTTTTTTATATTCTTTTCCAGTATGGTTTATCACAGGATATTGAATATAGTTCCCTGTGCTATACAGTAGGACCTTGTTGTTTATCCATTCTATATATATTAGTTTGCATCTGCTAACCCTGAACTCTCACTCCATCTCTCTCCTACCTTCCCTCCCCCTTGGCAATCACAGGTTTGTTCTCTATGTCTGTGAGTCTGTTTCTGTTTTGTAGATAGGTTCATTTGTGTCATATTTTAGATTCCACATATCATATGGTGTTTGCCTTCCCCTTTCTGACTTACTTCACTTAGTATGATAATCTCTAGGTCCATCCATGTTGCTGCAAATACATTATTTCATTCTTTTTTATGGCTGAGTAATATTCTATTGTATATATGTACGAGGTCTTCTTTATCCATTCATCTGTTGATGGTCATTTTGGTTGCTTCCATGTCTTGGCTATTGTAAACAGTGTTGCTATGAACATAGGGGTGCATGTATCTTTTCAAATTATAGTTTTGTCCAGATATATGCCCAGGAGTGGGATTGCTGGATCATATTATGGCAACTCTATTTTTAGTTTTTTGAGGAACCTCTATACCGTTTTCCATAGTGGCTGCACCAACTTAACATTTCCACCAACAGTGCACGAGGGTTCCCTTTTCAGCACACCCTCTCCAGCATTTATTATTTGTAGACTTTTTAGTGGTCATTCTGACCAGCATGAGGTGGTATCTCATTGTCATTTTGGTTTGCATTTCTCGAATAATTAGCAATGTTGAGCATCTTTTCATGTGCCTATTCGATCTGTATGTCTTCTTTGGAGAAATGTCTATTTAGGTCTTCTGTCCATTTTTCAATTGTGTTGTTTGTTTTTTCGTTGTTGTTGAGTTGTATGAGCTCTTTGTATATTTTGGAAAACCTTAAAGTCCTGTGTCTCTGATCAAACTCTTTGCCCAAACTTCTTGCCTCTCTTTGTTTTCTATGTTTGTCGTTAACATCACCATTCTTCCAGTAACACAAGCTGGGTCATTTTCACACATTTTATCTTTCCATTGCCCAGAACTCATCCTTTTTTGTCTTTTATTTATTTATTTATGAGGAGATTGAGATTGGAAATATTTAAGATGTGTGTCTTGGGTTCACATACACAGCTAGAAAGTATGAGAAGCAAAATTTGAACCCACTCGTTTTAATTCCCAGACCATCACCTTTATTACACATTCACTGTTCCCTTCCTGGCCTCTCTACATCTCTCTCTTCTCATTCCCATCAATCTTCCAGAAGCACAGAAGTGAGTAGGTCATGATCTTAGAAAAAAACAATCTTGATTTCCATACCCAAACTCCTTTTCAGTCTAATCTCACAGTCTAATCTCATCCTAGTGTTCTGGTTCCATCTCCAGTCTGTTTGTCATGAGTCTGCACTCCAGCCACCCCATATTCTTTTCCAGTCCCAGCAAGGGCTCTTTTTCACATGGGGTGTCATCAATCTAGCTCTTTCTTTCTCTGCAGTATTTTTAACTCTTTGCCTTCCTGGCATAATTCTACTTCTTTAAGACATATCAAAAATTATAAACAAAACAAACAGATAAATCAGATAAATAAATAAGTAAATAGATAAAACACTGAATGTTCTGTGTATCAGCCACAGTAGAGCTCTCTGTGTCTTCTATGTGTTAACTCATGTCATGGATATAATATAACCACTGGCTAAGGCTTCCACACAAAGCATGAATTATTCTTTTATTTATGTCCTTCTTGCTGTTTATGCGTTCTTCTATGATAGCATTTTAAAATTAAAATAGGCTTTATTAGAGTATTTTAATTTTTACAGAAAAATGGAACATAAAATAGAGAGTTCCTGTATACTTCCTACTTCTCCCCACCATACCTCCACACAGTTTCCCCTGTTATTAATATCTTGCATTTGTGTGGTAAATTTGTTAAAATTGAAGCACCAATGTGGATGCATTATTACTAACTCAAGTCCATTGGGTAAATTAGGGTTCACTTTTTGTGTTGGATAATTCTTTGAATTTTGCCAAGTAATGTCATGTATCCACCGTCCCAATTCATACACAGTAGTTTCACTGCACTAAAAATCCCCTGTGCTCCACCTATTCATCCCTCTTTCCCTCCCTCCAAAACCATGGCAACCATTTTTATTTAATTTTTGTGTATTATAGCACTACTTTGTATCCAGCTCTGAACTTTTTATAACTAAGAAGGTTTGGCTTCTCCTACACAAAATGTTGCATAATTTCTCCTGGAAGAAACCATTTTACTCTTTTAAAATTGTGTATCACTTTATGTGCTGTTCCTTATGGTATTGATCATGTTAATATATACCTATATCTATATCTCTCTGTGTACATACATTTGATAAACAATACAGAAATATATTCTAATTTTAAAATCTGAACATTACTGGTAAAACTATAATTTTATGACCATCTCCCCAGTTCCTGTATTTTACCTGGAGGGAACCACTGTTTTCATTTCATTTATGTCTTTCCAGAACTTTTCCCTAATCATTTCTATACATGTCATATGCCCATAAATATATAATATTTATGTGGCCATGTTTATTCAGCAACTTGCTTTATTCACTAAAACTCTGGATATTGCGATTGTTTTGTGAGCTACTTGCTGCTGATACGCTTTTACACTTAGTGAATAATTCCTATTATTTTAGCCATTTCTCTTTATGGACATTTATGTTCCCTGCAATTTTTTTTTTCACATACAAAGCTGCAATGAGCATTTTTTACCCAGTTTTGTGCACGTATGCATGGGGTTATCTTTTTTTATATCTTATTCTGTTTATCAGCACATAACTTCCTTAAGAGCATGGTCTTTATCTTTAATCCTCCACAGCACTGAGCCTGGTGCTTTCTACATAGTTGGTATGTATTGATATGTGAATGTGTGATGGACCAATAGATTTTCTAATAAATATCTTGAGGCAGTCTTTCAGTTTAGCTTGCTATGTGCTTCAAGATCATTTAAGATTTTTGTAAACATGCGACTATTACTAGAAATTAAAAACAATTTAGGTCTAGAAATGAGCTAATTCAAAGCTAGTTTTATCTTCTTTTGGTATAATGCCCTTTTAGGTTTGCTTCCCTTTAAATTGGTAACATTTCCCAATTTTAAGCATTGCTTCCTAGTAACAAGTGCTTTCATTAAGATATTCTTCTGTGATGCTGGACTCTGTGTTGGTGAAGAAGAACTGACAAGGGTCCTCAGTAAGCACATCTACTAGATAATGATACAGGTTTGGGAATTCATCATTAGAGATGATCTTTCATCTCTTTACTTCTGGGGTGAGTTCTTTTTAGTTTTGTTTTTTGAGAATTATGAGTTAAACATCAAGTTGACTGGACTCCATGACCATAAGAAATAAAAATAAAATTGAAATGAAACTACTGAAGTGTTTAATTCCAGCTAGTTTAACCAGATAGTCGTGAAAAGTTCATTGCTCATCATCCTGTCCCTTCTTGTAGGTGCACTGAGAAATTTCCCCCAGCAAAGTCATTGGCCTTTTGCATAAAATCAAATGAATGTGAGTCAATATGCTGAAGTATAAAGTAAGTCCAGCCTGCCTCTACACTCTCTTAAAGCACAAAAGCAAGAAAAAAATAGAGTACTGCAATTTTCCTTCTTATTAGGTAGTTTCTATTAGATACTTTCTTGAAGAATGTGCTGTTTTTTTCCTTTCCTCTGTCAGTTTTGCTTATCTCTTGCTGCTGCTACTACTTCTCACTAATGCAAAGAGATGATATATGAAAAATTGACTAGCATAGTGCCTTCAGAATACTGTGTTTTTATTATATTTATTTTTTAATTGAAATATAGTTGCTGTACAATATTATATGTTACAGGTGTATAATATAGTGACTCACAAATTTTGAAGGTTATACTCCGTTTATAGTTATTATAAAATATTAGCTATATTCCCCATGTTGTACAATATATCCTTGTAGGTTATTTTGTACATAATAGTTTGTACCTCTTACTCCCCTACGTGTATATTGCCCCTCCCCTCCTTCCCTCTCCCCACAGGTAACCAGTTGGCTGTTCTCTGTATCTGTGAGTCTGCCTCTTTTTTGTTATATCCACTAGTTTGTTGTATTTTTTAGGATCCACATGTAAGTGATATCATACAGGGTTTGTCTTTCTCTGTCTGACTTATTTCACTTAGCATAATGCCCTCCAAGTCCATTCATGTTGCTGCAAATGGAAAAATTTTGTTCTTTTTTATGGCTGAGTAGCATCCCATTGTACGTATATATACCACATCTTCTTTATCCATTTATTTGTTGATGGATGCTTAGGTTGCTTCCATATCTTGGCAACTGTAAATGATGCTGCTATGAACATTAGGGTGTATGTATCTATTTGAATAAATATTTGGGGGGATTTTTGGATATATATCCAGGAGTGGAATTGTTGGGTCATATGGTAGTTGTATTTTCAGTTTTTTGCGAAGCCTCTGTACTGTTTTCCACAGTAACTGCACCAATTTACATTCCCAGTAATAGTGTACAAGGGTTCCCTTTTCTCCACATCCTCGCTAACATTTATTATTTGTGTTCTTTTTGATGATTGCCATTCTGACAAGTGTGTGGTGATATCTCATTGTGGTTTTCGTTTGCAAGACACTGGTAAAAGAAATTGAAGGCAACACAAACAGATGGAAAGATATACTGTGTTCTTGGATTTGGAAAGTTAATATTGTTAAAATGATCATACTACCCAAGGCAATCTGCAGATTCAGATTCAGATTCATCCCTATCAAAATACCAATGGCATTTTTCACAGAACTATAACAAATAATTTAAAAACTTGTGTGGAAGCTCAAAAGACCCCAAATAGCCAAAACAATCTTGAGAAAAAGAACAGAGCTGGAGAAATCATGCGCCCTGACTTCAGACTATACTCCAAAGCTACAGTAATCAAAACAGTACGGTACTGGCACAAAAACAGACTCATAGATCAATGGAACAGGCTAAAGAGCCCAGAAATAAGCCCACACACTTAGGGTCATTTACTCTATGACAAAGGAGACAAGAATATACAATGGAGAGAAGACAGTCTCTTCAATAAGTGGTGCTGGGAAAACTGGAGAACTACATGTAAAAGAATGAAATTAGAACATTCTCTAACACCATATACAAAAATAAACTCAAAATGGATTAGAAACCTAAATATAAGACCAGATACTGTAAAACATAGAGGAAAACATATGCAGAACACCCTTTGACATAAATTGCAGCAGTATTTTTTTTTTTAGATCATCTCCTAAAGGAAAGGAAATAAAAACAAAAATAAATAAATGGGACCTAATTAAACTTAAAGGCTTTTGCACAACAAAGGAAATCGTTGACAAAAAGAAAAGACAACCTACTGAATGAGAGAAAATATTTTCAAATGATATGACTGATAAGGGATTAATATCCAACATATTTAAATAGGTCATACAGCTTAACATAAAAAAATAACAATTAAAAAATGGGCAGAAGAACTGAATAGACATTTTTCCAAAGAGGAAATGCAGATGGTCAATAGGTACATGAAAAGTGTGTGTTTTTTAAAAATATATACTACCTTAAGTTAGCCTCTTCCTTTCCTTTATCTATAAAATGGGGCATCCATCAATTCAACAAACATTAAGTGGCTCCAGTGTGCCACAGCTCGTTTTTAACATTGGGGTAACAAAGACCATAACCTCATGATAGACTCTAGTGATTGAGTTTATGTTCAAGAAGTGGCAGTAGTGATGATGAGAGGAAAGATGATGATGAAATGAAGAAGGGAAGAAGAGCAGAGAAAAAGTAACCTGATGTGAGTTGTGAGGGTTAAACAGGATAATGAATTTGAAAATGCTCTGTGTAAAGTAATGTTTACTCCAAGCACTATATACTATGGTGTAATAATGTAATTAACTAATCTTTAAAATACTACGTATAGCTGTTTAGAGAAACGTTGCATAGTGGAAGGAAGAATGGACTGGGTTAGGTGGTATTTGATGTGGTCCTTGCTTTGTCCCTTGCTTGGTCAGTAACCCTGGGCAAATCACTCCACTTTTGTACCATACTTCTTTACTTATGAACATGCTGGTTGGACTAGATCATTTGCTTAAGGCAATATTAACAGATATTACAGAAGTAAAAGATTGCATGATCCATTGAGTTTAAATATATATATACATTTTCCTATAGTCACCTTTGAAGAGTCATGGTGCCTGTGAGCAATTTAAGGCTCTTAGACTGGTCATGCATAATCAAAGCATATTTCACTCTGTTTAAACCAACATTTCTCTATGTCATTCTACCTGGATGCTTATAAATCATGGGATATGTCTTATTGAACTAGTTGTTCAGGGAATAGAGTTTGTAAAGGCTGGACTAGAAAAGTCCCTTCCAGCTATAACATTTGTAAGAATTTTCATTTGCTTTTCTCCTTATTGTTGATACTTCTTATCCTGGTCAAAGTGCATAGCAAGAGATATATTCATAAATATCACCAATACAGAAATATAATACCAAATCAGTTCCCATGCATTTAAAAGTTCTTGTTCCCTAGTAGGCATTGCTGTTTGTATCCTAAATGGCAATAAAGAAGGGAACCCATCATTTGTAGCTTTTAGGTTGGTTTGGAATACCTTGTACAGGGCTCTCAACCTCAGCACTACTGAAATTATGTACGATATAATTCTTTGTCATGGAGGACTTTCAGGTGCATTGTGGGATTTTTAGCTGCATCCCTGGCCTTCCACCCATGTGATGGGCATCACCCCTCAGTTGGGACAATTTCAAAAGTGTCTCCATACATTGCCAAATGTCCTGTGGCAAGCAAAATCGCCCCAGTTAAGAACCACTGTGTTGGATCCAGTACAGATGGAACATCCTACTTTAGAACTGGGCCTAGCACTGTAACTAAAATCCCCAGATGGCATCCTGCTATGTAAAAATTTTTGCTTTGTGGTAGCATTAATGACTGTTTTGCCACCTGTGTATTCTTGCTTGGAGTCATGCTTCTGTTTGCAGGTTGAGCTGTAGCACTGACATTGCCGCCAATCGGATTTAGCAGGAAATGAAAAGCAGCTGCAATATTTCAAAGCACTGGACAGATTGGGCAGAAGGTATGTGGACAAATCCTATTAACAAATAACAGGATTTGTGCACACACAGTGCCTCCCACACTGTGCCTTGGAAACCCACACCAAGCTGTTTCCATCGCTGTTGTGCATAAATCACAGAAATTATAATAAATTGAGGAAAATGTTCTCACACACATGAAGGCTCAACCTACATTCTGATGATGACTAAAGACATCTTGAATCATTTTGTTAAAAAAGATATCTGATAAAACAAACCTTTAATCCAGCTAAGTTTTTAAGCAGCCAGCTCTCAGTTTCTAATCTTAACCTTAAAAATAATGATAAATTCATTAATGAGAGTCTTTGTAGGAAAGAAAAATTATAAATAATAAAATTCCCTGAGTGGGACAGATGCCACTGAGAAGTTTGGACAGAATGACCTTTAAGTTCCCTTCCAAACCTGAGCAACTATTAATTTCCCATCTGGATTCCTAGGAGACAAAATTGTTTCAAACAATTAGTATCGTCTTCTCTTCCATTTTTGAGATGCTCTAGGCTTCCACTTATTTAAAGTGATACATTTACAGTGTGAAGCTGGTACCTTTCCTTTAATGCTTTGTTATCGCTGTGGACATTGCCTGGTGGAGGGCCCAGTTTCAGAACTGCATCTGCTAGTTAATACATAAAATATGTGGTGGATGACTTGTGATGGGGCTAGCATGGTTAAATTTTCTGAGCATCTTAGTTCTGAGTATTTGGGAAAATCAACTCCGTGTATTTGGTCTTTACAATCTAGTATAATGAGTCAACACATTAGAAATGAAGAAGTGTGGCTATAAACTGAGTGATAACTGATATTTGATTAAGAAGACTGGGTAAACAAACGTCAGTTCACTCAGAGAGCCTCAAAAGCTCCTCACTACATCATATGTACCATGTATATGTGTAGCTCTACATGCATGCTTCCTCCTTCTCTCCTTCCTTCTTCCACTCTTCTTCCTTTTCTCTTACTCCATTAGCCCTTTATTCATTCTGTCATTCATTTTAAAGGCAATATAATGTCCTGTAGTGTAACAGATAAAAGCAGGGACTGCTTGGATTAATATCTCAGATCTTCTTCCTACTAGTTGTGTGAAACTTGGGTGACTTCCTTAACTTAACTAACTTCTGTGGAATGGGAGTAGTATTAGTATATGGTTCACTGGTTGCTATGGAAATTAAATAAAGCATTTGGCATAGTCTGTGGCACACAGTAGCTTCTATAGAAGTTATAGCTGTTTTCATCCATTCATTCGTCAAAGAACGTATGTGACCACTCTTTGACATCCAAGAGGTGTAATACTGGTGATCAAAATGGTCCTTGTTCTCATGGAGCTTTCAGTTTCATTGAGGAGACAGATATTAAACACACATATGAAATGAAATAAGATCTTTGAATTTGATTAACACCATTCTAAGAGTATGCAGTAAAGGAAAATGCCTTAGCTAGTAGCAGGGATTCAGTGTGGGGGAAGTAGCTGAGCAGGTAGGAGGAAGATAGAAAAACTTTTAAGTAATTACAGTAGAGATTGAAAAAGTAATGTAGTAGATGATCTGGTACTCCCACTCAAATCTCATGTACTTCGCAGTGCACTCATCTCCAGCTGCTGTGAATGTCGGCGGCAAACAACTCATAGATACATTCTTCTGAGAATTGCCCTTGGTTGAATGTAGCCATCTTGCCCAGAAATGTCTAGGAGGTTATCTCCCGCCGCAGGGCATTGAAGGCTGATGGATGGGGCTACAAGGGGCCATATAAAAAAGCCTGAACATCTTGTTTCTGCCTCAGGTAGCCCACCTATATAGTGCCATTTGTGTTCCAGACTCCATATGGGTTGAGATTGAGGCTGGAACTCAGCAGAACCCAGGCCCTTGCCTCACTTCTTACCCTGTCCTATCCTGCTTTCGTCACTCCTTTGTAAATCACTTGCTTAGAATTCTTGTCTCAAGCAATATCACTAATGAACTTGACTTAAGAGCAAATACCCTGGAAAAATCTTGGCAAATTGAATTGCCTGGCAGGGCTCATGACCTATTGGAAACTGGTGGTCATAAGTATATCTGACTCAAAGCTATCTAGTAGGGGTCTATATCCAGTAAAGCTTGGATTTTAGAATGCAGGCATAGAGAAAGCATTGGTCAGGATTAATTTAGGATGACATTTTGCCAGAGGCGTATGACCAAAAGATATAAGTGCATTGGAGTTTGGGTATTGACATAAGTGTAGGAAAGTTGCCTATGGTATCTTAATGAGTAAGAGAAGACATCAAAAAAGGAAAAAGCTGAGGCATAAGGAAAAATCAGATGGTAAAAGATGAGAAGTTCCAGCAGGGTCAAGAATTAAGGTCGAAAGAGTAAATAAACAATTCAAGGGGAAGGAGTGAGAGCAGTAGCAAAAATGTAACAAATATGAATTTATGACTAAGGAAGTGGTTCCATTTCTGGTAATAACAAAGTCCCAGGTATAACCTCTATAGTATGTGGCTGCAAGGATGTCAGAGACTTAGAGGTCAAGGAAGTAAGAGACCGGGTAATGAAAGGATGGGTTGACTGTGTGGATGTTGAAGGTTCCAAAGATTGCTCTGGTTTCAAAGATTGAGGTCAATAGATGGAGAATGAACAGGAGGCTTTAAAAGTGATCACATTTTCAAAGGGAGAAGAGTAGCCTGTTCAAATGGTTTGGTACTCAAGGAAACAGGAATTATTTTACAAGAGGCTAAAAGAAATGGTCTAGAAATGGCAACGAGAAACACAGAATACAATAGACCCTCCAAACCCTCAGGCACGTAGTGAGTAGCTGGCAAACAAAACTCTGACTGTCACCTGAGAGGTGACCTCCCTAAAGAGTGGTTTTTTCTGCTGAGAACCAGATTTCAGTTAAGAGAAGGACAAATAAGAGCTGTGAGCACTGGGTAAGGGTGAAGCAGAGTTTTCTGGTCTTTCTGTGAGCTAGGTGGTGAAATATGGGCAATGTAGCATCCAGGTTACATGTGTGTGCAGGACCAGCTATGTAATTTGTGGGGCCAGGTGCAACAAAGAAATGCAGGGCCCCTTGTCCAAAAATTATTAATAATATCAAGACAATGAGAAAAGAGTATTAAGTTTGCGGTCCTTTTTTTTTTTTTTTTTTTTGGTACGCGGGCCTCTCACTGTTGTGGCCTCTCCCATTGCGGAGCACAGGCTCCGGACGCGCAGGCTCAGCGGCCATGGCTCACGGGCCCAGCCGCTCCGCGGCATGTGGGATCTTCCCGGACCAGGGCACGAACCCGTGTCCCCTGCATCGGCAGGCGGACTCTCAACCACTGCGCCACCAGGGAAGCCCTTGGGGTCCTTTTGTATGTGGAGCTCTGCCCAACAGTCAAAATCACAATTGACCTCTGGATTCAGACTGCCTGCCCTCGAATCCAGGCTCTGCCTAGTGCTAGCTTCAGCAAGTCACTTATTTTCTCCTTTTTAAAACGATAGTCTTCATACCAAAGTAAAAGTGTTTGGGTGGAAATTAGATGGATTCATACGTGTGAAATGCTTGGTATGTACTAAGCACTCAATAAATTTTCTGAATTTTATTATTATTGGGGATAGAATACACATCAGCTAGCATAAGCCACTCGCCAATAATATTAGTCATAAATTTTGAAGTTTTCAGGGGAGTTAAATTGCAAAAGAAAATCAGTTCTCATTGACCATTGACTGTAAACCATGAGGACCAGTTTAAATTTATGTTATCTCTGAATTTTCATACAATAGCTTGATCTTTTAAGTGGTCATTACTTGAAAGGGGCTGCCGTATTCAATCTGTCCTCAAGAGAAAAACTTAAAGTGTAGTTTGGTCAGTTCTAAGTCTTCTATTTGTGAGAATAATGGGATTCTGCTGATTTCACAGAAGCAAAAGTTTGGGTATTATGGGATAGTTTTGCCATTGTCACGAAGCTGGTGGCAGAAGGTGACTTAACATCCTGCAAATTGGCAGCCAGTACTGCCCCTGAAGACTGACCCACTAATGTAAAAGAATGAGCTGCCCACTGATTTGTGTCCCTTCCCAGATCCCGCTGAAAACCTACAGATTTTATTTTTCCCTAGTTGTAAAACTCCTTAGCTACTCAAGGGATAATACTGCTGGGAATTTTGACTGTGAATGGAGAATTCTGTGTGGTCCTTAATTGGGAGAGGAACCTGCCAAAAATAATATATTCACAAGTACTCTGAACCATTATGGGCCTGGCAACACTATAGAAACTGTCACACGGCTGGTGGCAGGTGGGTTGATCTTTCAACATCACTAAGAGCTGACAGGGTTGTCTTTCAGAAATCTACTTCCTTGAAGATTTCTAGTTAAGGTATTAGGAGAGGTGTGGAGGGTATAAGGGGAGACAGGATGGGAATTAGATGGCTGGGTAACTGCTGTGAAATATTTGAACTGTGACAGCTGATTTCCATTTAATTGGGGTAGCAACTAATCTGCTTTGAAATCAGAAGTTTTAGTAAGTTTGAATATTTCTTTGCTAGATTTGAACTGTGGATCATTTGGGGAAAACTAATGAGAGAAGAAGCAGGGTAATCTAAGAGAGGATGGAAGGGAAAATAGAGGGAATGTGCCATTTATGTTTTTATGAAAAGGCTGCCACTATTCATGCACAGGATAGTGGCTGATTTGTATGTCACTTTTGTTTCTGTTCTCATGGAAATCAATGTCTCATCTCCCTTTGCTTCCTGTCCTCATGATAAGTTTTGGCCATGTAGACTGCTCACTGCATCCTGCAAAACTGCAAGTCCTTTCAAGTGAAATAGGGACAAACATTTGAATGAATAAATACTTGCTGCCATTGTACCTCCTCCTCCCTAGTTTTAAGGGTGTTTAAACTTGTTTTGTGCCACAAACTTCTTTGGCAACCTAAAGAAACCTGTGGATTACTTCTCAGAATGATGTTTCTAAATGCATAAAATAAATGCATAGGATATAAGGAGAAACCCAATTATGTTGAAATGCAGCACTTTCCTTGAATCTCTCGGAAGAGAACCCCTGCCCTAGTTCTTGGACCTTTTTATGCAGATCATGCTAATCAGTGGAGGGAAAAATCAGAATAGGGAATTTGAATTGTGTCAAGAGTAACTTCTACTAGGGATAAGAATAAAGAGAAATATAACAAAGGAAATGAAAAAGGAAAGACCTCTTGGGATGAAGTGTATTTTGATGCTGGGTAGAGAGGAGAAACATGAAGCGATGCTTCAGGGGAAGCAGAAGGGGGTAAAACATAAAGAATGAAAAGGATGGCAGAAGTAGGTTTTATTTTTTACTTTATTTTTTTAACATCTTTATTGGAGTATAATTGCTTTACAATGTTGTGTTAGTTTCTGCTGTGTAACAAAGTGAATCGGCTGTATGTATACATATATATACACATACATATGGCCGTTGGGTGGAGCTGGGTCTTAGTGTTGTGACGGGGATCTCTGGGAGAGCTCTCGCTGATTGATATTATGTGGGGCCGGGAGGTCTCTGGTGGACCAATGTCCTGGACTCGGCTCTCCCACCTCAGAGGCTCAGGCCTGACACCTGGCCGGAGCACCAAGACCCTGTCAGCCACACAGTACTCTTGTTTCCAACAGACCCTGCAGGCAGAGATCCAGGAGACTGACTGATGTGGTAGGAATTCTCAACTTCTGCTGGCTTCTATCAGGTGTCCCAGCATCTCTTACTGCAACAGCTTTGGGGCAAGTAGTATCCAGCCAGTAAAGTTGCATCCCATTCTCATCCCAGCTGTTGGGTAGGAAGAAATTGCCCTCTACCCTTCCAGGTTCTTCTGGCTGGTCAAAATGACTGCAGAAGTAGGTTTTAAATTGAGTGCCTTTGATGTTCTTTGAGAGACAATTAAGAAAATTGGAATTACTTTCTTATTGTAACTGGAGTCTATTTGCTCAAAGACTGGGTCACAGGAGGCTCAGAACTTTATTCAGGTAGTACATGGAATTTACTCTAGTTTTCACAGTCTTAAGTCCTCTGTACAATCTTCTCAAATGTTAAGAACCATATATATCTTCTATGATGAGTCTTAAATTCTAGCTCTTAAGTGATACTTTTCCAACACATTTTCCCTTTCTCACATCCTTGGAACTGTCTCTCCTTCAGTAATTGATCTCTTGCTTTGCGTTGTGGTCACATGTGTTGATTTCCTTCTTGTCACTGGCCCCACTGCCTCAAACATTGTGGTGAGTGAATGAATGAATTCATACATTTATTGAATGCATAATGGATACATGTCAAAAAGTCTCCCTACATTTTTGGTAGGAATGCTTGTAAAAGCAGAAGACATTGTCATCATAGGAACTATAATCATGGACTGAGGGCTTTTTAGATACCAAACTGCACACTAATCTCTTCATAAATATTTCTTACATCACAACAACTGTAAAAGAGAAATTTCATTAATCCTATATTAATGATGAGGAGAATTAATGATTCAAAAGTGTGGCTATTTTTCAGTTGATCAGTGGAGGTTTGGACCTGAATATACATACTAACTTCTTATTTCAAAACCTAATTATTTTCCACTATAATAAACTGTCTCCCTTATGATAAAATGTACAATAATCTCTCAGTAGTTTTTCATTAGTATTCTTATTGATAATTGTGCTTAATATTAACAAGAAACATTATATTTTAATAACTAGAAATACAGTGTTTAACCTGGAAATCACATAATCCTTTTGTGGTCTTTATATTAAAAAAAACTTAATATCCATCTTGATCTGCTGTTTTTCAGTAAACCTTCAGAGATGCAATCTGTTACTTTGGACAACATTGATAGTTTATCCAATTGGACCTCACTTAATCATGGTTTTAAATTTACCTTTTTTTTTTTTTTACCATTGTTATTAAAACACCATTAACTTATATGGCAGAATTATAACATTTAAAGTCTCTTTTATTAATTGGTTACTGTTCCTGACGTCTGTGGTAGCCACAGGATTTTTAAAATTAAGACCAGGATCGAACCCCCCTAATAACATCAAAATAATGCTGAGTATGCTCATTATACACTCCCAACAGACCTGTGAGGTAGGTACAAGGCTCCTTATTTATAGAGAGAAGTTAAATGCAGTTTCAGATAATCCAGTTAAGGAAGCACAGATAGAAAGAGCTGGAATATGGATTTGAAACGATTTTTAAATAGGGATTTCAGATTTTCTCAAGTGACTTTGTCATTTAGACAATCAAAAATAATATCTGTTTTCAAGAATTAGGGTGATAAAGGCCTATCTGTCATTGCAACACATGAGATTTGTAGTTACAAATAGTCCCTGACTTACAATGTTTCGACTTACGATTTTTCAGCTTTAAAGATAATGGGAAAGTGATATGTAATCAATAGAAACCCTACTTCAAATTTTTAATTTGCATCTTTCCCAGGCTTGCAGTACACAGTATTGTACCCTTTCGTGATGCTGGGGGGGTGAACCATAGCTCCCAGTCAGCCATGTGATCATGAGGGTAAACAACAGATACACTTACAACCATTCTATACCCAGACAACCATTCTATTTTTCTCTTTCAGTACAGTCTTCAATAATTACAGTAGATATTCTATACTTTATTATAAAATAGTCTTTGTGTTAGATGATATTGTCCTACTGTAGGCTAGTGTATGTGTTCTGTAAGGTAGGTTAGGCTAAGCTGTGATGTTCAGTGAGTTAGGTGTATTAAATGCATTTTGACTTACAGTACAAGCATACCTTTGTTTTACTGTACTTTGCTGTATTGTGCTTCCCAAATAACTGTGTTTTACAAATTGATGGATCGTGGCAACCCTTCATCCAGCAAGACTATTGGCGCCATTTTCCCAGCGGCATTTGCTCACTTTGTGTCTTTGTGTCACATTTTGATAATGCTCACAACATTTGAAAACTTTCATTATTACTGTGTTTGGTATGGTGATCTGTGATCAGTGATCTTTGATGTTACTGTTGTAATTATTTTGGGGCATGATGAGCTGTACCCATACAAGATGGTGAAGTTAATCCATAAATGTTATATGTGTTCTGACTCCTTTATGGACCACCTGTTCCCCCTATTTCTCTCCTCTCCTTGGGCCTCCCTATTCCTGGAGATACAACAATATTGAAATTGGACCAATTAATAACCCTACAGTGGCCTCTAAATGTTCAAGTGAAAGGAAGAGTCAATTGATCAGGCAAACTTCATTGTCTTATGTCAAGAAATTCCCACAGCCACCCCAGCCTTCAGCAACCACCACCCTGATCAGTCAGCAGCCATGAACATGGAGACAAGACCCTCCACTAGCAGAGATATATGACTCGCTGAAGACTCAGATGATGGTTAACCTTTTTTAGCAATAAAGTATTTTTTACTTAAGGCATGTACGTTGTTTTTTTTTGACATATGCTGTTGCACACTTAATAGGCTACACTATAGTCTATGTTACACTATAGTGTAAACATAATTTTATATGCTCTTGGAAGTCAAAAAAATTGTGTCACTCACTTTATTAAGATATTTGCTTTATTGGGGTGGTCTGGAACTGAACCTGGACTATTTCTGTGATATGCCTGTATTTTCCATTTACATGGACTTATCAGGATGTAACCCTGTTGTCAGTTGAGGGAGATCTGTATTTGAATGGATGGTTGGGGATGAATGAGGGGTAAAAAATAACATATAATGTGGGTATTATATTCATATAATTACTTTCATAAAGTATTTGTTAATGCCATAACAAATCCGTTTAAGTAGTTTTAATGACATAAATACACTACCATGTGTAAAATAGATAGATAGTGGGAACCTGCTGTATAGCACAGGGAGCTCAGCCTGGTGCTCTCTGATGACCTAGATGGGTGGGGGGGGGGGGGGGGCGGAGGTCCAAGAGGGAGGGGATATATCTGTGTATATATGTATGTATATATGTATACATATAGCTGATTCACTTTCTATACAGCAGAAACTAACACAACATTGTAAAGCAATTATACTCCAATAAAAAAAAGAAAACAAAAATAAAATAGTTTATGTAAATAGATTGTCTCCCTATTTTACTAAAACAAAGTAATATTAACGATGAAAATTTTACATATAAATGAGCTAAATCGATAATGTACCAATAGAAAAAATATTTTTGTGACCTCAGTAGCTTTGCTTTTCTAAAATAGTCTTTTTGTTGATATTCCAATTGAATTATAAGATGAACATTGACTTCACTTGTTTACAATAGTGCAGTAAATATTAATAATAACTTGAGGAATAATTTGTGTGTATTCATTTTTAATGTTTTCATGAATATTCTTATTTAATATTTATATAATGTAGCTTAAGTGACAAAAGTTGTAAATTCTTTTCAAGGTTGTTAAACACCTCCTATGTGCTAATCATAATTTTAAGAAATAAAACTTTTTAAAAAGCCCTGCTCTAGCCTTGCTAAAGTTAAAATATTTGTAATTCCTAATAGGCATTATTAATTTTTAAAAATGAGACTAAATTTGTGTCCATAAATTTTTACACAGATTTTGATTTATCAATATAGCTGATTTTTAATTAATAATGACTTGAAAGCATAGGAAGCAAATAAAATTTAAAAGTCACAGTTAATTACACAATTTAGTTTTTTTAATTTAAGATCTAGCTCTTTCCCCCCCAGATTTTTATTTTTCCCTTAGAACATAATTAGAATTTTACTTTGTATTCTGGTCCTGAAAACTTAGTGGTCTGGATAGGAAAACACTTTTTTAAAAACTCTGGAGATCTCTTTCTGTATTAAAACCAAACTGAAGTTGGTAGTATCAGATAACATATGGCCAACTTGAGATGATCTAAATTTTCATTTATAGACAAAATTGAGAATTATAATAAACTTAGGGGGAAATAATGAGGTATATCCTGGTGAAATTAAAATAATACTTCAGTTTCTGAGAGACTATAAGACTTAAACCAATATTTGAAGGAAAAAAAGTAATAAAAATTTATAATAGTCACACCAAGTTAAATGGGTGTGGAAAAGAGTAAATTTGTTGTACATTTAAAAGTGGGAGGGGGGATTTCAGAAATTTTTATTTAGATCATGCAACCATATCCTTATTCACAAGGAAGAGACCACTCTAACCCCTCCAATCAAAATTTACAGAGACATTGCAAACGGAGCTCACTAAAAGAGAAATTCGTTCATAAGACTTATAAAAGGAAGAAAGGATCTTTCTTCTCTCATAGTAGTGAGCTTGGTGCTCAAGAGGCTAGGAAGAATAAGAACAGAGTCAAGTCTAGAAGATTGCTTTAAGAACATGGAATATTGGTTTCCTCTGAAAAATATATCTACCCTGAAATCCCCCAATATTTTGCAGTGTTAACTCAAAATTAATACAGTGACAGATTCCATTTTTCCCCAGATTTATTGATATATAATTGACAAAATTATAAGATATTTAAAATGTACAGCACGATGATATGGTGCATGTATCCGTTGTGAAAGGAGTCCCTTTTACACTTTATTAACATATCCATCACCTCACATACTTTCCATTTTGCAGGGACAGGAGGGTAGAAGCATTTAAGTTCTGCTCTCTTAGCAAACTTCAGTTATACAATACAGTGTAATCATCTATAGTCACTGTGTTATATATTAAAACCTCAAAACTTATTCATCTTCTAACAAAGTTTGCACCCTTTTTCTTTTTTGCGGTACGCGGGCCTGTCACTGTTGGGGCCCCTCCTGTTGCGGAGCACAGGCTCCGGACGCGCAGGCTCAGCGGCCATGGCTCACGGGCCCAGCCGCTCTGCAGCATGTGGGATCTTCCCGGACTGGGGCACGAACCCGTGTCCCCTGCATCGGCAGGCGGACTCTCAACCACTGCGCCACCAGGGGAGCTCAGTTTGCATCCTTTTAATAACCTCTTCCTATTTCCCCTACACCCTAGCCTCTGGAAACTAGTTTTCTACTCTGCTTCTTTTATTCAACTTTTTTTTTTAATAAATATTCCATATATAAGTGATATCACATGGTATTTCTCCGTCTGGCTTTTCCCACTTGGCATGACGCCCTCCAAGTTCATCCATGTTGTCACAAATGACAGAATTTCCTTCTTTTTAAAGGCTGAATAGTATTCCATTATATGTATATATCACATTTTCTTTACTCATTGGTCAGTGGACTTTGAGGTTGCTTCCATACCTTGAGTATTGTGAATAAAGCTGCAATTAACATGGAGGTATAGATGTTTCTTCAAAATAATGATTTTGTTTCCTTTGAGTATGTACAATCTGCCCTCTGTACCTGCAGGTTCTGCATTCTCAGATTCAACCAACTACAGACTGAAAAGCGTTTCATTCCACAGTTGGTTAAATCTGCAGATGTACAGAGGGTCAACTGTAAAAGACTTGATGGCATCTGTGAGAGGGTCCTGGAATAAGTCCCTCGTAGATACCAAAGGATATTTGTATCTTTGCATAAGTAGGATTTCTGTATGATACGGTAATTCTATTTTTAATTTTTTGAGGAACTTCCATACTATTTTCCATAGTAGCTGCACCATTTTACATTCCCACCAACAATACACAAGGGTTCCCTTCTTTCCACATCCTTGCCAGCATTTATTTCTTGTCTTTTTTTTTTATATAATAACCATCCTAACAGGTGTGAAGTGACATCTTATAGTAGAATCGTGAAACAGCTTTACATACACCCTGGGATCTATAAAACAAATAGAGCATAGATGAGAGCCAAGTTTCTTACTGTTGGAGAAACTAGTTACAAATAAACAAAGAGGAGATGCTAGAATAGACTCTTTTGTGTGGATTAGAGTTGTCAGCATCAGTGTAAATTCATATTTATTTTATCTACAGAAATATAAATAGATACAGAAATAAGTAGAGATGTGTGTATACACATGGGTCTGTAATATATACATACATTTCCTAACTGTTCTCTTAGGACGCTTAGAAACACCCTAAATTTGAATATGTGTATGAACAATGGCCAGAGCATGGAAATAAAAATAGAACTCTGATCCATAATTTCAGCAACAAGCCCAAGAAACCCATCCATTATCTACAGTAACCAGCCTAGGAAGCCTGCCTCCTACCTGTAAGTCAGACTTGTAGGAAGTCAGACTGCTATCTCTAGCAACTGGTGCAGGAAGCTAAACAACAAACCCTGTAAGAGTTGTCCCAGAATGGCCGCGACTTGCTTAATAACAGGCAGATTCTCTAATTTTTGTCCCTGCCTCCAATTTACGACCAACCAGAGAAAACCAAATATTTACCCCTAACCAGTCACATAGGCTGTCCTGCTTCTAGTTAGCTCACCTACCTAAGGCTTCGCCATGTCATCGCCTCCAAAAAGGGCATAACTGAAGTGTTCTCTTCCTTTCACTATAAAGCGTTTCTGCTCTTCTACCTATCTACTTTGAGTCTCTGTCAAACACAAGTAATGGGGGCTGACCTCCTTGCTATAGCAAGCTTTAAATAAATAAACTTTGCTTGTTCTCATTTGGCTGGTTTCATTTATTTCCACAGCAGTAACACCACAGTAGCAGTGAACACACCCAGGGATCAGATCTTGGTCTGTAGAAATTATCCTCCAAAAAAGGAATCAGGGTTCATTGCAGAGATGGTTGATTTCAGGGCTTGAGCAGGGAAAATATAAGATGAACTTGGTGCATCTTATGATGCCAAAGAAGGAGGAGGAGAAGGAGAAAAAGGATCATGGGAGCATGTCAGATGGGCACAGGAGCAACTTGAAAACTCTCCCACGGCCAAAGCTGGAGCAATATAAGCAGCCGATTACATAATTATATATAGTATTAGAATATAGCCCAAAGAATAACATGAATATTCACAAATCTATTCTGATATAAGTAAGTGATTGATTGAATAAATGTGGAAAAGAGAACTGTTCCTTATAGAATTATTCTAATTATTGAATATAGACAGAATGAGGGAAATAGAAAGCCACCTTTAGATCATGATATTCGTCATTGCTGTAGGCAAGGTCCACTGGTGAATGATTAAATTAGTCGGCAAAATTTCAAGGACAGTTAGGACAGTTGTATAGTCTTAAAGTGTTATACTCAATATATTTATTAATCACTGTGATAGTGTTAACATATGTCCACAAATTTATTGATACTCTTCCCTTGGGAAACGTTACCTAATTTCCCTCCCCCTAAGTATGAGCTGGACTCAATGCATCACTTCTTAAAAGGAGATTATAGAAAAAGAAAAATAGTAACTTTCTGTTGAAAACCCTGGCAGAAACCATCTTAACCAAGTGGTCAAGCTTAACATTACTAGTCATAAACATATTGATATTACTTACCCTCTGATATAATGTCATTAGAAGGGCACATCGTGGCACTGTTTCCAAAATTACATAACGTCAGTCTAATCATGAGAAAGTATTGGACAAATCCAAATTAAGAGCTATTCTACAAATTGTCTAACCAGTATTCTTTTGAAGTATCAACTTTATGAAAAAACAAGGAAAGACTAAAGAAATTTCAGATTAGCAGAGACCAAGGAGATATAATGACTAAATGCAAGATGATAACCTGGATTGGATCTTGGAACAGGAAAAAAAAGGCATTAGTGGAAAATGTGGGAAAATCCAAATAATGTCTGTAGTTTAGTTCATAAAATTGTACCAGTCTTAATTTCTCAATGTTGATAAATGTACCATGGTAAGATCTTAAAAATGGGAGATGCTGGCTGAAGGGTATATGGAAACTTTCTGTGCTCTCTCTGCAACATTTCTGTAAGTAGAAAATTACTTCAAAATCATGAGCTTTAAGAAGTTGAAGTCTAGAAACAATTAAATGTTTATTTTTTAAATAAGCAAAAACAAATGAGTAATATAATGGCAAAAATAGGGTAGGTATAGTGCTAAGAAGGAGAAGAGCTTTAGCTATTCACAAAATGAATATGACCTAGACTCTGTTTTAGGGTCATTCCAAAATGGTAACATTATAAGTAACTATTTTTGGCTAAAGCATTAATGTTTTATGTTTTAAGTAAAGTTATGAATAGAGATGAATCATGTCCAGGAAAAACCAGTGTATTTTTTCAAAACTATATGGACATTTTGAAAGATATGGTAACAACAGACTTTAATCTTTAAAAAAGCTGTTATTAAAATTATGGAGAAGAAAATAATTGTTCCATCAGATATGAAGAGTTTTAAAATACGTTAAAGCTGATTGATGACTTTCATTTGTGTATGTAAAGATGTAGTAGACTATTAAGTTATCTAACAGGCTTTGATGTTTTCCCTGTATCATTTAACAGTAAGCATACTTTTGTTGTGTTCTCATTGCATGATTGTGGAATGTAGGTTTCCAGTAACTCTAATATCATTCTCCTTCCTTGAAATATGTTCCCATCAAAATAATTTCCTGTACACTCCCTCCTATCCACATCATATCCAAACGCCTCCCTGGAGCCTTTGATAATTACTGTAGTCGTCATTCTTTGTCAAACCTTTACATCCCATTTTTTCTCCCCTTAGTTAGCATGAGTGCCTTAGTCATACATAAGTTTTACACTTAAGCACAGGCACTATCTTGTACTTATTTTTCCCTCAAAGCATCTAGCACAGTGCTGAGCCTAAATAGGGCCTTAATGAATGACTGATTGCTTAATTAAACTGAATGCTTGTACAACAAGGATAATCCATTTCTTGACCCTGCAAGACAACACAGAAATTACTGTTTATCAGAGGCTGCCCTTATTGCTGAACATTTATTCTGGACAAAATATTAAAGCCGTAAGTGCAAAAATCATGCCAGTTTAATGGTCATCCCTGTATTACATGTCAGAAATTATTTGAGCCAGCTGCAGTACAGTGACTTTTGACCTACTTTCCATTTTTTAAGTTAGGTTAGGAGGGAAGCTCTTTATTTTTCCCATCTTTGAACACTCAAACAAATATCAGCACTACCAAAAATAAATACATAAAATAGAAATAAAATCTCACCAGTTGAAAGGCCATTAAGTTCAGAATTTCTTCTTTTAAAAATTCATTCTCCTATCTCTGGGAAAACTCTCAAGGCAGTGTATTTTCAGAGAAAATTTGATGAAAAAAGTTATGAGTTGAAAGTTGAAGTGAATGGAATTTTTGAAAGACTGGAAAGAGGAGGTGGGAATAAAAATTTAAACTGAATAAAGAAGAAATGGCAAATAGAGGGAATCAATAGTATGTTCCTGATTCTCTTTCTTTTTATAAACTATTAATCTAAATTATTTTCTACTTTCCCCTAAATGGCTATGAACCTCAGAATCCTTTAAACATAGGGAATATGTCCTACGACATTAAAATGGATATCGCAGACATATTTAAGAATCTCAGCAAACATCCATTCTTGATAACTTGAGTTATCAACATGTTTTTGTTTGAGTTGAGCCATTAAAGATCTCTGTAAAGGTCAGATTCCCACTTCAGATGAGAATCTTGCTCTAGGGTACAAACCCTTATAATGAGATCACTCTAATTTTAATTAATAACTGACATAGAAACCCTGTGAAATAAATAAAAATGATTCATTTGACAACATATGGCAAGTGCACACTGTGGGTTTTTCATCATATTTTGTAACTTCCATGCTGTTGCTACAAGGTAACTGTGGAATTTGGCTGCCGAAGAGACAGTAGGATAAAGGCTGCCCTTTTCAAATATCTGTGTTTCTCCCAGAGAGAGAAATACTACAGAAGTATGCAAAATAAAGAAGGAAAACAAAGATGTTCTTATATAAAATCTCATCTGAGATTTTATCTTGTAGAGTTTTTTTTGAAATTCATTTACAATTCTAAAGTGTCTGACTCATTGACTTCATTAATTTGGAAAGGAATTAATTTAGCTACTACTACTGCAAGCCATTACCAGTACATTTGCATGAGGACACTATTTTTAAAACAGTGGTTAGAAATAAATCACCATTTCAAAGATTCACCTATATATTTTCAGAATGAAATACTGTGGAACAATTATTTTTCATGTATTTTTGTAGAGTTCCAGTAACTTTTAACCAATTTCCTTTGACCCAGAGGCTGTACTGCTCCCCCTGGAACTGGACGGGATTTTCTTCCTTAGCCCAAAGTTGAAGTATCAGAAATACAACCATTAATAAGACATGTGGGACTTCCCTGGTGGTCCAGTGGTTAAGACTCCGCGCTTCCACTGCAGGAGGCGGGGGTTCAACCCCTGGTCTGGGAACTAAAATCCCACATGCCGCGTGGCGAAGACGTGGCAAGCATATACTTTGCTTGAAACTATTAGTAGAGAAATAGTCAAAACTATTTAAATTTCACAACAGATTTTAAATACTATACTTCCAAGTACTTTACCATTAGCCAGTGGGTTGGAGTTCTTACCGTCTGCTTCCTTTATTTGACAGAGTGAATGTGATATCTGGGTTACTTTATAAAAACGTAGGAGGACTTTACTCTTCCTAGGATTTTTCTTTTGTCATTAATTTATTCATTCATTTACTCACTCACTCACATATTCAAACAAGCATTTATGAGTTGCCTGATGTGAGAACTGCTATATCAGTCACTGGGGAAGCAATGATGAGAAAAAAAAGGCTTGGCTACTCTTCTCATCGAAATAAGAGTTTAGTAAAGGAAGTGGGTACTAACCAAACTATCACAGAAATAAATGTGGAATTACAGTTTTGATCAGTGCCAGGAAGAGAGGGATGTGGTAACATTTGATGTTGTTAGACTAAGAAAGCTTCCCTAAGTGAAGAATGGAAGGGGAGAGAACAGAGCAGGAACAGGGGCTAGCATGTATTGAGTCATTGTATATTCAACTAGATACTGGGGTAATAGCCACAGTGAGACTTGGAGACTGGCCCTAAGGTATAAGGAAGCACATGGGTTTTTTTAGGGACTGAAAAAAGATTGATGAGCTTGGAGCATGGGGTGGAGGAGTTATGAATTGGAACCTAGTGGTTGGTGGAAGAAGGGATATACAGAGCCTTGTAAGCATTGTTTTCATCCTGAAAGCAACAGGAAACCATTGAGAGTCAAGCAGGGGAGGGGGTGATATAGTTGGGTTATGTTTCAAAAGTTACCTTGGGTGCCTATTTGGAGAAGATGTGCATGATGGCAAATTTTAAAGCCCTTCCCAGATTGATTACTCTTTGAGAAAGCCCTGCCTTTTCTTTATTTTCAGGGAGGTTTGGCATTAATGAAGCATACACAGATTATCCTATTCATTCTAAAATACTCCATCCTTTGGAAGATACCCATCATCCTTCCTTTATAGTAAATTTCAAGCAGTTCACTTGGATAAACTGAGGAATCCATTTGCATATCTAATGTCTGTGTCTGTGTGTGTATGTGCATATGTAATTCTTTTTTCCTTTGATGAAAAAAGCCTGTCTGTTCTTTAATTTATCTTCACGTCCTCTTTCCATAAAGGACTTGAGTGACTGAAAATCTATTTACCATCTTGATTAGATTGGTATATGTTTATTATTTTAACATATTTTAAATGGGTTTTCCCATTTACATTCAATTGGGTTTCTGTTTTTATCATGACACATTGGTGGTAGCATTATTTGGCTGTCAAAATGGGCTATGATGATGTGTGTTTGTTAAAACAACAAGGAATTATTAAGAAGCTATGCGTGTCCTCTGCTAAGTGCTTGTGTAGCTCTCATAGCTTTTTATCAGATGGAGTGTTTCTCTTGTAAAGATCCAGCTAGTTTCATACACACACAAAGCAGCCAGTATTTTTCCATGCACAGTGTTTTTCCTCTTTTGCCTTGAAAAGAGTTCACTATGTCTCAGGCAAGTGTGTAGACACTGAAGTAGATTTTTCTGTGAGAAAATCAAACATGTTACTATGTCATTTCTCTGGATATAACTGAATTCTGTAGTGTAAATGTGGGCTCACCAGCATGTTTTCTATAGCCAGACTATATGTATAATGCTTTCAGCCAATAATTTGTAGAACTGAGAAATGAAGCCACAGACGCCATACAAGAAAACAATTATCTTTGTGGAAATAGCTATAAAACAATTTTCAACTAAGGAAGGAAAGATTTCTTTCTACCCAGTGGCTTGGAAGTGGATCTATGTACAGGAGAGGCAAAGTAATGCAGGAGTTAAGTATGTGTTACGTAGAGGCAGGCTGGATGGATTGTAATCCCATCTCCACCATTTATCACCTGCATGACATTGGCCAAAGTCCTTATTCTCTCTGTGTCTCAGTTATCTGGGCTCTGAAATTGGTACAATAATAGTGTCAACCTCATCTATTTCTGGTGAGGATTAAATGAGACAGGGAATGCGAAGATATTAGAAGAGTGCCTGGCACATAGTAAGGGATAAAAATAACCTTGATTGATAGTAATCACATCACATCGATTGAGTAAACTGTATGATTAAGACTCAGGCCTTAAAGAGAGCTTTGCTTAGTTCCCCACTGTTTGCCTACAATTCTCTGAGTGACATTAAAGGAAGAAAAAAAGATATAGGGAAAGACTGACTTATGAAATTCAAATAAGTGGCATTTCAAACTACTGTTTAGTTCTTCATCACTGAGAAACAGCTTATTTTTGCATATTTAAAAGATGAAAGAAAATGTATGCATATTAATTTTCAATTAGGCTTTCTAATGGCGGTAGAACTTTTCAAGTGATTTCCAATGGTGGAAAGATGAAGCATTCACACCCAGGTGAACATTTTAGTGTTTCAGGCTAGAATAAATTAAGTATTGCAATTGAAGGTATACCCAAAGCTGCTCACATTTTGAAGAAAAGATTAGGCATATATATTTTTTTCTTAAATACTGGATTAAAAATAGGTATGATGACCATACTTTTTCCCAATGGTTTATCAGCAGTGAGGATTTTTAGATTTTTTTTTTTTTGGTAACATTGAGATTACTGTTATCAAAATAAAAGTAGGCTATTTGTTTTCCATCCAAAGGTGCTATCTAAGGATTTTAGTTGGATTCTCTCAAATACACTTATAATTTGTATTTTCCTAAGAAGCAACTCAGATAATATTCTGCAGTAGAATAATTGTATTAATAATTAAATCATTAGATAATGTTTACATCTAAGTTCAATAAGCTTCAGTGTCCCAAGTGCTTTAAATCCTTTTGCAATGAAGTTATGGAGAATTTGAACACTGCAGGTTGATCTTGTACTTTGTCATTGTGTATTAATATACTAATCTGGGACGTCTCTTTCCTTTCTAGCTTTGTAAATTCAACCAGTCCATCCTGGTCTGTCTCCAGTACTTCCTATTCTATGAAGCCCTCCAATATTCTCTGCTACTAATCATAGTAATCATAATGTTTTATAATTATAATAATACTACTAATACCATTATTTCCACTATTACCCATTAACATCACTATCCTCATTGTCTTCTTCATCATCAGTACTTATTGCATGAAGGTAAGCAAGTTCTATGTCCATCATTTTATTTAATCATCTCAATAGCACTCTGTAAGATACAGGTTACTATTATTCTCTACTTATGGGTGAGAAACGGAGGTTTGGAAAGTTTAAATACTTGACCAAGTTCACAAATGCAAATAAAAGATGGACCCAAACTTGAAATCCAGGTGACCTAACTCCAAAGCTCTCACTTATCCACCCTGATTTACTACACAAAATAATAATTGAAAAATTAGATATTTAACTTTTACTTTTTCTATGTTTTGTCTTTATAGCTGAGACTTCTATTTTCCCCCAAATATCTTTTCTCTCTTTCTTGCTTAGAATTGGAATCTTTAAAATTTAGCTAGGCACATGGTCATGAAGAATAAGGACTCTGTGTCCTAAATTTCCTATGCATCTATGTGAATTAAGTCTGTCTAATCAGGTATCAGTGTACGTTCTCCTTAAAAAGAAGTTTATCATCCTTTCATCCTTTCTTCACTCTGTCAGTTGTACTGGGGACCAGGGTGGGGTGGGGGGGCTGGCAATGGCCTAGCCATCTCAGTATATGATATGGAAGCCACATGCTAAGGACGAGGAATGCTAAGCATTGCAGAAGAACTCTAGGTCATTGCCTCTGTGCCACACTGAACAGCCCTAAACTAACCCTTTCCAGGCTTATTTTACTTAGGAGAAATGTTTCTATTGTGTTTATATCTCAGTTATTTTGAGGTTTTGGTCTCTTAAATGCAACCTCATCTTACCTAATATACTCTTGGAGGTCAGAGAGTCTTTTATACAAGTATGAATACTCCTAACATTTAGAAAGTACTTGATAAATATCAGATTGCTTTATGATAATTATACATTTCCAAATATCTTTAAGGTCTAAAATTGTGAAAATCACATGAAGTCTATTATACATAAATTTAAAACTGTAGTATGTTTGAAACTCTTAGAACTGGATCTTTTATTGGGCTAATGTTTATTTTGCAGGCACTCTAATCACTTCTTTCATATGAACACATGGTAGAGTTGATATAAAATGCTATTATACATAGTTGGGCACACTCCCACTGCTGACAGAATAAGGAAAAACTACATTTAAAAAAGTGCTCCCGGGGGCTTCCCTGGTGGCACAGTGGTTAAGAATCCGCCTGCCAATGCAGGGGACACGGGTTCGAGCCCTGGTCCGGGAAGATTCCACATGCCACGGAGCAACTGAGCCCATGCGCTGCAACTACTGAGCCTGCGCTCTAGAGCCTGTGCTCTGCAACAAGAGAAGCCACCTTAACGGGAGGCCTGCGCACCGCAACGAAGAGTAGCCCCCGCTCTCTGCAACTAAAAAGAAAGCCCGTGCGCAGCGACGAAGACCCAACGCAGCCATAAATAAATTTTTTTTAAAAAGTGCTCTTTCTGGGGGCTTCCCTGGTGGCGCAGTGGTTAAGAATCCTCCTGCCAATGCAGGGGACACGGGTTCGAGCCCTGGCCCAGGAAGATCCCACATCCCACGTGCCACGGAGCAACTGAGCCCGTGTGCCACAACTACTGAGCCTGCGCTCTAGAGCTTGCGTGCCACGACTACTGAGCCCGCGTGCCTAGAGCCCGTGCTCTGCAACAAGAGAGGCCACTGCGATGAGAAACCTGGGCACCACAACATAGAGTAACCCCTGCTCGCCAGAACCAGAGAAAGCCCGAGCACAGCAACGAAGACCCAACGCAGCCAAAAATAAAATAAATTTTTAAAAAGGTGTTCTTTCTGAATTAATGTCATCTCTTATTCCAGCAGTCTTAACTGTTATTATTATAGTAAAGAAACTGTCAGCAATTACTATACAAATCTTCATTCTCATAGCTGTGTACACTCTTGTTCACTAATTGAGCTGATTGTGCTGCATCATTACAAAAGAAAACTTCTAGAAGTTAGTACAAACTAAGTCAAGAGGGAACGCGGTCTAAGAAGTGCCTTCCAACAAGAGCTATCAATGATAACAGAGCCGAGATGCTAAACAAGAAAATTAACCATAAAATTATTAAAGACTCAACTCTATACACCTCAGTGTTGCTTTTGTCTTGGGAATGTTGTCTAATACATTACTTTCTCAGAATAGATGACAATCTGACATTAAAATGAAGTGGGAAAAGCATTCATATTCAGTAGTTCCTTTTTTTATTTACTATCTCAGTTCTTTAGTAAGTATTTTCCTAGCCCCTAGGCTAGGCACTGGTCTCACCTCTGGTGATGTAGGAATAAACAATATTGACATAAGTAATGCCTGCCTGGAGCTTACTTTCTGATGGAAAAAGACAGACAATCATAAATAATTGAAAGACTAAGATATTTTTTTAAGATGATTTTATTTTATTTATTTTTGGCTGCGTTGGGTCTTCATTGCTGTGCATGGGCTTTCTCTAGTTGCGGCGAGTGGGGGCTACTCTTTTTTGTGGTGCGCGGGCTTCTGATTGCGGTAGCTTCTCTTGTTGCGGAGCACGGACTCTAAGCACGCGGGCTCAGTAGTTGTGGCTCGCAGGCTCTAGAGTGCAGGTTCAGTAGTGGTGGCGCACGGGCTTAGTTGATCTGTGGCATGTGGGATCTTTCCGGACCAGGGCTCGAACCCGTGTCCCCTGCTTTGGCAGGTGGATTCTTAACCACTGTGACACCAGGAATGCCCCAAGATACTTTAAAATAGTGCTTGAGGTTAACAAGATAATGAGATTGAAAGTGATCAGAGATGAGGGAAGGTCAGGCCAGATTTTCTGAGGATGTGTGATTTGGGCTGAGACCTAGATGACAAGATATGCCAATCTTATGAAAATCTGGGGAAGAGCCCTTTAGACAGGGGAAATAAGAAGTGCACAGGCCTTGAGGCTGCAACAAGCTTCACTGACTCAGGAGACTGGAGATAACTCCAGAGCTTGGAGAGCAAAGTAGAAATGAGGAGAATGGTGGGTGCTGACATCAGAGGGGTGGGCAGGACTGGATCGTATAGGACCTGGAAGGCTGTGGAAAGATGTTTGAATTTAAGTTTCAGTTCTTTCAACATGAGAGGCAGTGGAAGTAACAGTATTATGTTAAAGACCTATTGTTCTTTGGCCGTTTATAGCTTCCACCTTAAACTTAGATTTTTAGGATGTGAACTCCTCAGTTCTCATATCTATATAATTCAGCTGACCATCATTGCCAGAAATTGTCTGGTGTTTCACAAGTGCTCATATTAATGGGAATATGAAAGCTGGAACAAGTTATGGATTCCTGTGACCTATGATAAATCATGAATCTTACTCAATTATGAGCTTCTTTTAATTCATACTGAAAGCATTCAGAAATAGTAAACTCAGCCTCACCTGTCACTAATATATTAAGTTGATTAAATATTGATTTTTAATTTTAGATCTGTCATTTCTTATTTAATAATACTTTAGATTTGCCTTTTCCTATTTATTGCTCTATATATCCATCTTTTAAACATATCATAGGGAAAGCTGTAGTAAACTATTAAATACATGGATAAGAATAGGCACATGGCGACAAAGTAACATCAAATTGTGTGTTTGTGAAGATGTTCTTATATAGTTTGCAGAGTCTGTGAGATATATTCTGCTCATTGGACTTACCTTATGGAATTAAGTGTAAGAGGCAGATACGCTGTTTTGTTTGCAGTATCTAAGTCAGAAACAGTAAATATGCGCTCATATCGCCTGTTCCTGCAAGGAACACAGACATGACCAGTCAGCTTCCTCCTGTAAAACTGAGCCTCAACCTCAGAATCCTTTTCATCATTGTGTCCTAAGCAGCCGCTACTCATCAGCGGGGTCTCAAGAGAAACTAGCTGATCAGTTGTCCTTGCCTTAAACCGACAAGGAGCAGAGAAGGTATGCATCTTTCCCAGTTGTGAAAATTCTTGTTTACTTCTCACAATACGGGATAATTTATAAAGAATATGGGCACATGGGACTTAGGGTAAGATTAACAAAATGCTTGACATATGGGAGGTGTTTAATAAATATTAGATTCCATATTTTTCCTGGAAACTCAAATGATACTATTTTGGTTTCAGAGGCCCAAAAAGGTTTTTATTCTCAAATACGACCCTGTCCACTCCCATTATCTATAGAATCTGGACCCTTATTTAGAGGAACATCCAGAGGAAAATACACACACAGACACACACACACACACACACACACACACACACACACACACCAACTTATTTGTTATTATTCCCAGTCAGAACTTTATTGCTTTTGTCTAAATACCTTTACAAGACTTACAGATACTAAACATTGTGGTCTTTAAATGAGTTATAAAGAAGAGAAAAGAGTAAAAAGGGAACAGGTGAAAAAAAGGCAGTCGATTTAGGTGAAGAATACAGAAAAAAAATTAAGATTTTAAGTTTTGAATATTTGGGCAAAATATTAAAGATTTATTTTTATAATATATTAAAATAAGATTCTAGCATATATTATTTGGCATAAAATGTCATCTACTCCTTGTGTGGTTTCTGTTAAAGAGGAAATAAAAATTGGGTGTGTTCCCATTCATTGTTAAGATGCTTTTTTGTAGTGGGATATATTTCTACATATTTTATGTAACTTTTTGAAAGTATCTTTGATAGTAAATGCCAAATTGAAAGCAATCCGTTTTTCTCCCAGTTTTATTGAGAAATAATTAACGTGTGTCACTGTATAAATTTAAGGCAAACAGCATAATGGTTTGATTTACATAGACTGTGAAATGATTACCACAACTAGGTTCACATAACATCCATCTTCTCATATAGATACTATAAAAAGAAAAGAAAGAGGAAAAAAATCAATCCTTATCTATGTTTTCTGTTCCTAAGAGGTTATTATTTTAATTTATTAGAGGCTTTTGAACTCTTTAGTTTATAACATCTGAAAAATGTATGGGACTCCCAGCTCCATATCAAAAAATGTTAATTAAGAAAAGCTGTGGCGACTTTCCTGGTGGTCCAGTGGGTAAGACTCCTCCTCCCAATGCAGGAGGCCAGGGTTCGATCCCTGGTCGGGGAACTAGATCCCACACGCATGCCGCAACTACGAAGTCCACATGCCGCAACTAAAGATCCCACATGCTGCAACAAAGACCCAGAGCAACCAAAATAAATAAATTATTTTATTTTTTTTTTAAGAAATGGACTTAGGTAGGAGCTCATGTTAGAATTTTCCACTGGTTGAGAGGCATGTGGGTAATTCAAAAATAACGTTATCTCTTTTTAGTAACATTGTTGCATTTGTTTTAGAATTTAAATAATTTTAAATAATGGTATAGGAATCCCATTTTATCAAAATGTGGAGTGAGCTAAAAATAAATTGATTCAGAAATGCAGCACCTTGAGAGGAGACAACTTTTTATTCATTTTTGAGCCCTCACTTTCGTGCTGGACACTGAATAAATGCTTGTTGAATAAATGAATAATCTAAATGAAGCTTTTACCTTTTGGAAAATGAGATGACTGTTGTCCAAATAAAATATAAATGCAAAAAAGTACCTCGATAGATTTTTATTTCCCTATAGACTTCCAAACTGCAACAGCTGTTTTATATAGTACAGGAATATTGCTCTTACTCACTAACTCTGACCCTGAAAATGTCTGTTACAAATAACTGAGCTCTCTAATAGCTCATAATGACCCCATCCTCCCAGCAGAACTAATCAGCGATTTCGGATCAAACTGGCAATTCTAAAAATGAGACTTACTGGTTTTTTATGTAGCTATCATCTTTGTATTAAAGAAGACACTTGCAATATGTTAGCATTGATGAATATTAGGAATAAATTTTCAAACCATGGGGTTCTATGATTATGACCTACCATGATGTTAATTTCTTCTTAATCCCTAGTGCTAATTGTTTGCAGTGAGAAAGCTAATATTACATTGGAAAACTCATAATTCCACTTAAATTGATATATTTAAGTATTTTTTTTACCCGCCTTTGAATTGTTTATGCTAACCTAATGAGTTTACTACCTATATCAAGCTTTAAAATGTTATTAAATAGTAATTACCAAATTTGCCATACTCATTGTGTTGATTGATGGTACATACAAGTGTCGTGAAACATCAAGAAGAGATGTTGGAGATTCCTCAAAATATTTAAGAGTAGACCTACCATATGACCCAGCTATTCCACTTCTGGGTATTTATCCAAAGAACACAAAAATACGAATTTGAGAAGATATATACACCCCTATGTCCATTACAGCAAGATATGGAAACAACCTAAGTGTCTGTTGGTGGATGAATGGATAAAGAAGATGTGGCATGTATATACATATATAAATAAATAAATAAATAAATAAATAAATATATATATATACACACACACACACACACAATGGAATACTACTGAGCCATAAGAAAAATGAAATCCTACCAACTGCAGCAACATGGTTGGACCTTGAAGGTATTATGCTACATGAAATAAGTCAGATGAAGAAAGACATACACCATATGACTTCACTCATATGTGGAATCTAACACAAAACAAAACAAATGAACAAACAAAATAAAGCAAAAGCAAACTCATAGATACAGAGAACAGATTAGTAGTTACCAAAGGAGAAGAGGGTTGGGAGTGCATGGAATGGGTTAAGGGAGTCAACTGTATGGTGATGAATGGCAATTAGGCTTGTGGTAGGGATCACTTAATATATACAGATGTCAAGTTATAATGCCATATGCTTGAAATTTGTAAAGTAAAAAATAAGAAAAAACAAAAAAGATGTTGATAGTTATTTTTTGTAAGAAAGAATTCATGTTGTTCCATAAATTGTTTGTAGAAAATACCTAAACCTGTTAGCTTGCTTACAGAGAGCAAAGAGGTCAGTGCCATAAAATCATTCTCATGGGGACAGTTAGCATCACATAGAGAAAATCTCTTGACCAACTTGCAACTCATATCCTAAACCACGAACTCAGAGACTGAGGCTGCAATTCAGAGAGATGTTAAAGAGTTTAACTGGCTTAATGTTAAGTCACCAGTGTAAATTATAAAAAAAAATAATAAAACATACAACTTAAAGTTGGGTCAGAGAGAGTAATGTTGCCTTCACATTTGATAGGTGTTCTAAAAGTGGTATATATTTTAAATGATTACAGATTCCAAATCCCAGATGGCCTAGGTACTAAAGTTACTGCACTCTTTTATAGTGAATAAATTTATATATGGGAAATCAATCTAGACATGTGCTACTAAACTCTGGGTACCTATCTCCCTCAGGCAAATTTTGACCTCAAATACAGAACAATCTCCTTCGTTTTCCTTTCTGATAACCATGTGACTTTGAGCTAATGATGTATAACTTGATATAAGAAAAAAAGTAATTGTCAGGTTATTTTCTATTCAACCCAAAAAATGACTTTTCAATAAATTTTTATAGTGCATCTAAATAAGAGCTAAATCAGTATGTATTCTCTGTCATTGAAAACATCAGAGTTTAAGAGCATATATTACCCATTGTAAAAATATGTTTTTAATTATCTTTCCTCTTAAAAATTTAAAACCTATCTATAAATTTAACATAGGACTTATCTATTACTTTTTGTATTCAGGCATGTGTCTAATTTTTTTTTTGAGGTTGCTTTTTATAGAGATGCAGACGTAGAGAACGGATGGGTGGATAAAGGGAGAGAAGGGGAGGGTGGGCTGAATTGGGAGATTAGGATTGACATATATACATGTTGTGTTAATTTCTGCTGTACAGCAAAGTGACTCATTTATACATATGTATACATTCTTTTTCATATTCTTTCCATTATGGTTTATCACAGGATACTGAATATAGTTCCCTGTGCTACACAGTAGGACCTTGTTTGTAGAAGATAATTGTCTGTAGGTGTGTGGATTTATTTCTGGGCTCGCTATTCTGTTCCATTGATCTGTATGTCTGTTTTTGTGCCAATACCATGTTGTTTTGATTACTGTAGCTTTGTAGTATTGTCTGAAGTCTGGGAGGGTTATGCCTCCTGCTTTGTTCTTTTTCCTCAGGATTGCTTTCGCAATTATAGGGCTTTTATTGTTCCATATAAATTTTAGGATTATTTGTTCTAGTTCTGTGAAAAATGTCATGGGTAATTTGATAGGGATCTCATTAAATCTGTAGATTGCTTTGGGTACTATATGGCTAATTTATGTGTGTTTTTTTTAAAAATGAAAATAATTCCTTATAATTTGGATATTTGTTTAGCTGCTCAAGTTTTACTGTCAATGTACGTTTATTATATTTTCATCAATTATTCTTGAAGAATATTTGAATAACTGTATGGGACCAACTTAAAATCTTAGCAGACTGTCTTAGAGGAATTTGAGGGTTTGTCAAAATCACACTTGAAAGAAACAGTGTTTTTAGATTGAACCTTTTTCCAGTTACCACCGGTCACATCTCATAGATCTCTCAGAGCAGATAGGAGGGAAATAGTTGTGATCCGTGTCATACGTTACAGTCATAGTCATTTTATGAAAATGTCCTCGTCACAGAAGTATTGACAATTCACCAGGAAAGATCCCTCAAGATATTTAGTTTTGCTGATGAAAAGAAGTAGATGCCAGTCGGCTCACGAATTACTTGCCTTCAGTGGAACATTACATGCATTCATTCAAATTTATTGACACAGCATTTGAATGGAGTTATAGAAATACAAACCGTGCTGTGCTTGGCATTGCTCTCCAAATGCTTTTTAGAATTAAGGATTGTATGTGGCAGAAACGGCCTTGATTATATCCCTTAATGAGGATATGTCAGAAATGTTACTTAGACTTATGAATCACTAGGTTGGAATAACTAGTACCTGAAGTTGACCATCACTGTCAAAAAGTACTTACATATACTGTGGATAACTGATGTTTCAGAAATTGTTATTATTCAACCATGCTTTTTTAGTACCAAGTTTGTGCTTTAGATATTATAATCCATTGCAATTCCAAGTTATTAAGTAGATTAATTTTTTAAAAAATCACGATCCTCCAAAGGCCAAGTTTCTCACTTTCAAAGGTTAACCATACTGACAACACCATCACTTAGGAATATTGTGAAGAAGATGTATAACAGAGATGTGGCAATATATGATATTTTATTATAGAACCTTTAAAACAATACTTGTCAAATGTGGAAGTTTTTTTTATAGTAGTAGGGATGAGCAGCTGTTGAATCAAGGAAAATGATGTCAGTGAAAAAACAGTATTTCAAGTTTGTAGTGCTGAAGTTGCTTCATAAAGTAACCTACTTTTTTCAATCAAGTATCGATAGTGTCAAATTCAGTTAGTAATATGTACAAGGGTTTCTTTGTGTAGTGAGACATATCTTTATTCAATTTGACATATTCCAGCCATTCTTAGTCAATAGCTCCCTCTTTAGACCTATGGGAGTTATCAACATTATTTATGCCTTGGAAAATCAAATTTACAGGGACTTTTGTGTAAGTACCTTTTTAAATCTAGTCACTATATTAACTTTGGAACAAAAAATATACTTATGGAACAAATAAAATCTGTGGGAATAAAGGATTGAAAATGAATGATATTAATAAAGTACTGAAATTAAAGTCATGCTTAAATAGATTAATTCCATACTTTTATGTAATGATTCCAGTGGCAATAAAACCTAAACATATCAGGGACTTCCCTGGTGGTGCAGTGGTTAAGAATCTGCCTGCCAATGCAGGGGACACGGGTTCGAGCCCTGGCCCGGAAAGATCCCACATGCCACAGAGCAACTAAGCCCATGTGCCACAACTACTGAGCCTGCGCTCTGGAGCCCGTGAGCCACAACTGCTGAACCCGCGTGCCACAACTACTGAAGTCCACTCACCTAGAGCCCTTGCTCTGCAACAAGAGAAGCCACTGCAATGAGAAGCCAGCGCACTGCAACGAAGAGTAGCGCCCGCGCACTGCAATGAAGAGTAGCCCCCGCTCACCGCAACTAGAGAAAGCCTGCACAAAGAAACGAAGACCCAACACAGCCAAAAATCAATCAATCAATCAATTTATTAAAAAAAACAAAACCTAAACATTTCACATGCTGTAGTCTATTTTCAATCCGCCTGATGAATTAATATATCAAATTCTAAGCTTTTGGGGCTTATTTTTTAATTTGGCAATGTTTTACACACTTGTTTGTCAGCTTTCTCAGTATGTTTTCATCTTTCTTTCGCTCTGCATGAGCACAACCCTACCAAGTTATGTTCTTATATGTGATTGGGTTACTCTCCCTTAGTTTCAGTGATTATATATTTCTATCACCAACTGGAATATTCTTTATTAAAATCTGAAGCCGTTATTATGCTCAATAAATAAGGTTGCTTCTGTGTTTCTCTTTTCTTTAGGTAACATGTTTATTTCTCCAAATTAGAAATCCAATATTTTAGAGACTTTTTTAAAATTTAAAATTGTCACAGAAGTCCCAAAAGGAGATGAATTAAAAATCATTATTAATTATACCACTGTACAGCTATAACCACACAATATTGAAAGAACTTTCTTTGGTCTGTTTTTCTATAAATGTATATTTTTATAAAATTGGGATGAAGCTGGAAATATGGTTTTACATCTTTTCAAAAACATAAATGTTATAACAAAAGCCATTAATGATACATTATATGAATTTCCCCCATGTACTTAGATATACCATTGGAAATTTCTGAATAATATTTCATCAAATGAAAACACCAGATCGATTTAGACATTGTCACACATTTAGAATACCGCAATGAATGTCTTTACACCTATGTCTTTGAATGGCTTTCTGATTATTTCAGAAATAGTTTCCTGGAAGTGAAATGGTTGAGTGGAAGGACAAGACACTTTTGATATATTGCCAAGTAGCTTTTCAGAGTGGCTGTACAAAGACTTACTCTTAAAAAAGAGATTCTGAGTTGAATGATCTGATTGATCATTTTAAGTTAGAATTTAATTCACCAAGCCCTCCTCTCCATACCCACACACCCCCACGACACCCCCCAACCATAGTAACCATCTTATTGACTAACTGCTTATGAACACACTGCTTTAAAGGGAAGAGAAAATACATGTCTCTACTAGAAGTATATAATAGGTATCCTGGTGACATGTAACTGAGGTGTTTCCAGTTGTTATTTAATTTGCATTTTAAAAGCATTTATTATAAGCTAATGAATCAATTGATACTCCAGGGAACATTTAATAAGATTTATTGCCTTATAAAATTTATATGGCTCTCAGCTAAATAACCAAGATTATTAGCAGTTGCATAATTACATTTCTGGTAATTCTAGAGATTACCCAAAATAGGAAATATCTATAACTTTTTACATTTTATGTAGACATAGATGGCCTTAACACGTGATTCTGAAGCATATGCATAATTTCAAAGTACTTGTATTTATTTTCTTTAATTTGAAATGTATTAAATCTATTGACATAAAATATAACTCCTTCATAGTAGCAGTAGGGCAGAGCAACTGAAAGGGCAATTAGTTAGAAAATGTTAAAATCCGAAGAGTTTAAAATGCCATGTTGCCCAAGTAACCTGTAGCTCCCTCGGCCTGGAAGGTAGAAGGCTCTTAACCTTCCACAACATGTCTTCTGAGTGTTTTGTAAACTGTTCTCAGACCAGTTCTCCTCATTCATTCTATATTGCAGCCTATATGACTCCAGGAACGTAAGCAGCTCCATTACTTAATTGAAAGCATTTTCCCTTAGCTACACATCCTCCCTCCTCCCCTCCATTTCCTCTGTTCAATTGCTACTGTGAGACCCATTGATATCACTTCCTTCGTGAAACCTTCAGCGTCGTTGTGTCCTCTTAACATTGCTTTCCTGATCTTTCACTGTATTCGATCTTATCTAACACCTTCCGGTCCCTGTAACTTCTGCCTAGTAACCCTGTCTTCATGTATATGGGAGAGGTACAATATGATACGGTACAAAAGCTTTGGCCACACAACTTGCTTTGGCCAATGGGACATTAGCAAATGTGATACAAGCAGAAGCTTGAAAAGCACTTGCTCTTTGCCCCTCTATTGCTGCTGGAAACTCTTCCACTACTGCTCACCTTGCTTACCTGTGAGGATGAATGACCCATGGATCACAGATGGGCCATCCTAGTTAATGCTTCCCATACCATTCACCGCACAGACTATCTGATATCTAGCTGCAGCCACATGAGTGACCTCCAGGAGAGACAAGCAGAAGATTTCCCCTGCTGTACTGGACCAATTTGCAGGCAAAAAGAATCATGAGCAAGTAAAACGGTATTGAGTCATTAAGTTTTGAAGTATTTTTTTAATGTAGCAACTTGTTACAATTATCTTCCAAACTTCTCAGATCTATTTCCTCATCTATACAATGAGGAATCGAACCCCCTGTTGATTGGTCCAAATGACATAATGACATTGGTCCATAATATCCTAGCCGTTAGAGTAGAGCATCTAGACTCATAGTGTCTAGTTTCAACCTTGGTTCCATTCTGTACAAACTGGGTTTCCTTTTTCTTATTTCCTTAAAATAGTAAATTATTTTAAGATCTCTGTACCTCAGTTTTCCCATTTTAAAAATGTATATAATAAGAGTATCTTTATATCAGTTAGGAGTATTTTGCTACAAGTAACAGAAAACCTGATTTAAATTGGCTTAAGGAAATAGGAATATGGCTCAGTTAACTGAAAAATGAAAGGGTAGCCTGTTGCCAGGTCCTTCTTCTTAAATGACACCATTAGAATGTTGTCTCTCTCCATGTATCAACCACTCTCCTTCATGTCGCTATCATTGTTAATCTCCATGAAGTATTCAGATGGCTGCCAGTGCCTCTACATCTACAACATTTCAGGTCAAGTTCAGTGAAGGAGGAAAGACTTTCAGAAATACCTACTTAACTGGAGGTCTTAATGCCTCCAGTTAAGTTGTGTGCCTATCACAAGGCCAAGACAAACAAATCTGAGTTGTATGCTCAACCTTGAACCTATAGTAAGGAGTCAGTCACTAGAGGCCACAAAAACTAATGGTGGAGGACAGGGTGGTTATCCAGAGGAATATTAGAGTAGTGTTACCTAAGAAGGCCAATTGATAAACACAATGGATGTCTCTGCCATTTATTCTGTAGAGAACAGTTATATCACCAATGAAGGTAAATGCCTAGTGCCGAGGATGGTACATAACAAGAACTCAGTAAATATCATCTGTAAATATTAATGTGAACATGCACAAAAAAACCCCCACTGGCTGTTCTATATCTTTACTGTGGTGATGGTCACATAAATTGACACATGTGATAAAATTACACACAACTAAATACACATGCACACGCACACACGAGTGTATGTATAGCTGGTGAAATGAGGTCTGATTAAGGTCAATGTTGATTTCTTGCCTTGATACTGTACTATAGTTATGCAAGATGTTACCATTTTGATAACTGAGTGAAGGGTGTACAGTCTCTGTGTTAATTTCTTAAAATTGCATATGAATCTACAGTTATCTCAAAATAAAAACAACAAAAGCATCAATCATAGGATCTGACACAGGGTTGACATGAAGGGCCGTTATTATAATCACTATCTGAATTCTAGAGTAATGAACATCTTTCCTTAAAACCTCCTCCAAGCAGTCTTCCTGGTTTCCCCAGCTGGAACTCACTTGTCTTTCTGTTGTGTTCTTTTTTAAATAATGTCACTGTAGCACTAACCAGGGACAGCTGAGTATCAGAGTTCTCCATGTATGCCTCTGTCTCAATAGATAATGAGTTCTTGGAAGGCAAGGAATATCTTATTTTTGCATGTTTGTCCATTCATGTGTTCATTTGTATTTTGTATCTTCCCAAATCTCTTAGCCCAGGTGTTTTCCAATGTTGCACTTTCAGAAAAATGTTATGATTTGATTTTCACATGAAGATATATTTTTCATGATTATAATGACTATCAAAGCAAGACAGTAGGCATATTTTTTAATTGCACTTATATCAGAACTATTGTACGGTGGCTCATTTCTTTTTACTGAACTGATTGTCTTTGGGTGTTTTTTTAAAAATCAGTGTTCAAAGAGATTCTGAAGATAGGAGATGTCTACTGAGAAAGGTTTTTTTTTTTTTTTTTTTTTTTACGGGAGCCTGGGGATCTGAGATTAGCTACTGAATGATCATCACAGTGGAGCTTCAATTCCCTTTTTATTTAGGTGTTGTGGGTTTCTGTCATAGAGATTTTAAGTAGAAAGGAGTTCATGATCTCCTCCTAAGGAGTTTGCAATTCAAGTGAATTTTTGGAAGCAATGAAAAAAAGGGCCAAGTGAGTTTTTTAATAGAGCATTACTCTTGCAGAAGTCGACTGTAATTCTTATATATATATATATATATATATATATATATATAGGTTCTCTGACCATGGCTGAGTGAGATAATAGCCTGTTTAGAAGCATTCGCCTTTGTTCAGTGAAGGGCATTCTGTCCTCCCACCACCCAGCCTTTTTTCGTTCATCACGCCCACCAAATAAGAGTGATGCCAAGTTCACAAATAGAAAGCAAGACTATTAACATATCAAGCACTTCCAAGATCAAAATACTGCATATGGCATGTGTGTTTTAATGAAAATCTAGACACAGCAGCAGCTGAAGTCTGCATTGTGTGTGGTTCCAAGTTAAAAGTGCGATTTCAAAGAGAAAAGAAACTTCTAACACTCACAGTAAAAATTGCTTCTTACATTTGGTGCCAATTAGTTTCCTATGTTACAATGTATGCATCAATGCCAAACTACTTTTCAGAGGGAGACAAAGTGTGCATTCCTCTGCCTGAACTTCCTTTTGCCTAGGGGTATCTACCTGCTATGCTCTGGTTCCTGTTTTAAAGTGTCCTGAAAGTTGCTCATTTCATTTATTTGGAACCCACTCCTCTTGGGGACTGGTGTTTCTGATGGCCTTATCTGTTACCCCTGGATTTTGCATTTCTTCAGTTGACGGCTTTGAAGATAATGTTATTGATCATCATGGTAGCAGGGCTTATCATCCTGGAGAAAATGAGTTTACTGGCTCCATTTCCTTTTGTCTAGCATATGATTTGATGAGGTCATGTATTTCTTCCCCTTTCTTTCGTTTTTCTGCTCACCTTCCTGACACCTTACTTATAGAGGCAGGGGGATACAACCTCAGGCATGAAAGGTTAGGGAATTACAAAAGAAAGGGAAAATTTGGAGGCTGGAGAATTTCATCATTTGTCCTACCAAAAAGCTGTATTCGTTTTCTATTGCTATGTAGCAAATTGCTATAAACTTAGTGGTTTAATCCAACATACATTTATTATTGTGAAGTTCCCATGGGTGGGGGGTTAGTTGGATCCTCTATTCAGGGTCTCAGAAGACTTCAAATCAAGGTGTCTGGTGGTGGGGGGGAGGGTCACTCTAAGCTGAGGCTCAGTGTCCTCTTCCAAACTCGTTGAAGATATTGACAAAAATCAATTCCTTGTGGCTGTAGGACTGAGGTCCTCAGCTTTCAGAGGCTTCCCTCTCTCTAGGCACATGGGAACTATTTGCTTTCTTCCTTCTGGGAAGCAAGAAAATCTCTCTAGAGCTTTGCCTTCTTTTAAGGGCTCACAAGATTAGGTCAGACCAACCAGTTGTCATCTCCCTTTTGATTAACTCGAAGTCAACTGATTAGTAAACTAATCATAGGAATGATATCTTCTTGTTATTTCCAGGTCTCACCTACTATTAGGAGGAGGTTTATACAAGGGCATGAGTCATCAGGGTTGGGGGTCATCTTAGAATTCTCCTAACTACAAGATTAATACCTGCCTTGTTCATCTCTCCCTAATTCTTAGAACTGAACCTGACACAATATGTGCAAACCATAAAAATTTACTAAAAATTGAATGAATCACTCTTCTCATTTTTTGAATTATTGTAAGAGAGAATTTCGAGTTCTTTGTTATTGATTGCTTATCTTACAGATGAATCATTCCGTTTGGACTGACAAGCCTCCCAGATTTTTGATGATGGCTTAGTATAAATATTTGCCACTCTACACAGAGCATTTTAAGCTAGGCAATGTCTGGAATGATTAGCTAGTACATTTTAAAAATGTATTCTGTTAAAGGGACAGAGCCCGTGCTTGCTTTTCATTCATCAAAACTAGCGCCCATCTCCAGGTACAGATTTCTCTGTTCAATCACTAGAGAAATAGGAGTGGCTATACATTTACTTCTCTAGTTTTTACATGCTTGCATGCTGGTAGCTCACAGATATGCCATGTTTTTGAAGCCCTTAATATTTGCTAGGGCCTCCTTTTTTCTTACGGGTCATGGCTCAGCGTGTAGGTTTCTGCTTTCATAAATTGCAAAAAGAGTAAAGTCCTGAGCATTTTTTTAGGTTTCTGATAGTGCTGTGAATTGTAAACTTGGTTTTAAAAGAATAGCTAGGAAGACTGGCCACAATAAGAAATAGAGCATTCTTTTGGTAGGAGGTACTTAGGGAACACACATATATATATACATTCAAGTTTGAATGTATATATATTCAACTTTGAATACATATATATATATTCAAGTTTATATTTCATACTCATTTATAGCTTATATGTTTAACATGAGACTATTTCATATTCCTATATATTTCTATAGAGATAATTCATGTGTGTGTGTGTGTGTGTGTGTGTGTGTGTGTTGTGCGTGAGTGTGTGAGTGTATGTGCATGTGTTTTACACAGCTTAGTAAAGTGTGAGTCCCCTTAGGAATGAGGCTCTGATTATAAATGCAGACAATCTGGGCAATTCAAGGCCACTGGCTGAAGGAAGAGTTCTTGTACCTGTAAAGATCTTTCTCAACTTTTTATTTATTTATTTATTTATTTTTTTTGCGGTACGTGGGCCTCTCACTGTTGTGGCCTCTCCTGTTGCGGAGCACAGGCTCCGGACGCGCAGGCTCAGCGGCCATGGCTCACGGACCCAGCCGCTCCGCGGCATGTGGGATCTTCCTGGACTGGAGCACGAACCCGTGTCCCCTGCATCGGCAGGCGGACTCTCAACCACTGCGCCACCAGGGAAGCCCCTTTCTCAACTTTTTGAGACTGGATTCCACACCTGACTGGAGGCAACTGTAGTGTTAGGAACAAACCCAGGCCTAGAATTAGGAGAAACTGTTAGCTAGCTACCAGCCTTCTTCAGCCTGAGAGTCCCCATCTGTAAAATAGGAGACAGTAATAGCATTACTTTCTTAAGAAGACATTTACAAGAATAAGTCAGAACACATATACCTCTGAAGTTCTTAGCACTTAACATCTTCAAGCCGTAGAATCCCCACCTCTACTACATGGTGAGTACTCAGTTCAGTGGTTGTAATTGCTTATTGCTGTTGTTAAGAAGAAAGTGCGGGCTTCCCTGGTGGCGCAGTGGTTGAGAGTCCGCCTGCCGATGCAGGGTCCACGGGTTCGTGCTCCGGTCCGGGAAGATCCCACATGCCGCGGAGCAGCTGGGTCCGTGAGCCACGGCCGCTGAGCCTGCGCGTCCGGAGCTTGTGCTCCGCAACGGGAGAGGCCACAACAGTGAGAGGCCCGTGTACCGCAGGAAAAAAAAAAAAAAAAAAACTGCTTTGTAAATTGAAAGCCCCTTTACAAATGTCAGGACATATTTCTAAATAGAAAAGGAAAAGCCCCTCACAAGAAATACCAACTAATTAGGCTTGTTTGGCATTAACATGTTCACCTTAAAGTGTCCATGGAAGCACTAAGTGGGTTCGAGTTCCAAAGTGTGTCTCAAATTCATTTCACATTCTTTCTATCTCCAAGACCAGTACCCCTAGTCCAAGTCACCCACCTAAAACAAGCATCTCTAAGGTACTTGCTAAGAGTTATTTAACATTTCTCGTCTTTACTTTCCTCATGGGAATAGTAATAGCCCCTACATTGTAGGATTTGTTATGAGGCGTTAATAAGTTATTAGAATTAAATAACTTTGACAAGTACCTAGCACATGGTAAGTCCTTACTTAATCTTAGCATAAAATGGGGATTTTAAAAGCTAAGTCTACAGTTCAGGATCCAGGAACATGTATTCCAACAATAGTTGTTAATACTTTCATTTCTTTTCAAAAATTTCATTTGCAGCTATTTCATTTAAACTGCTGATTTGTGTTAGCATATATATTGTTTATAATTATCTGAACGTCTACTATGAAAGTTAAATTGTAAATAAAGTTAAACAGAAAACTTTAAATCTATGACCCACCTGCCAGTCTAAGCCAGAATTCTCTGGGCAGGTGGGCTTTGCATGCCCATGCATTGGCCAAAAAGGCTTCCTTTCCTCACTAAGTTAAAGGTTAAATGACAGAGTGCCTAGGGGCTTGGCCTTCGGCCCCAGGGCCCCTGCATTTTATCCTAGCTCCATCTCTATTAACTATGCTCCACTGGACAAGTCACTTAAGACTATCTCCACTTCAGATTTCCCCATTTTAAAAAATGGTTTGATAATAGTATTGTCTACTAAGTAGAATTAATATGAGGATTATATAAGTTGGATATTTGTAAAAGTTAGACTAGTACCTGGTACTTGCATGCTATATAAGTGTTTGTTAATCATAATGAAAATGTCTGTTTTAAGCAAATATTCCTGCAGACATTGACCCCAGTTAAACCTCTCTGTAAACAGTTCTCTTAATGGCAAAAGGATATAATTTATGCTTCACACTTTCTGGCATATAAAATCTAAATTTTAGAGATGTGTGCGTTTGTCAAGGCTTGTCACTATGAACCCTTTTCTATATCATGTGTATGTTGTGTTTTGGGCACAACAGGACTGCCCAGGAAAGAAGATTAAGATGGTAAACTCCAGTTGTCTCTCCTAAAAGGGGCATTTCACCTTCTCCATTGCCCCCAATAAGGAAGCCAGTGACTGTATTTTGAAGTTTGAAGGTGATAGATTTCTTGGCAGGGACTTAGGAATTATTATACTTTTAGAACTTATAAAACCTTGCTGAAAGCTTTTCTCTGAATTAGGATGGGACTGAGCTTTTCCTCATTCTCATGGTGTGATTATTCTACACAATCATAAAACCTCATGTCATGCCAAACATCTGTTTTAAAATTTACAGCACCCACAATCCCCAGAGGCATAACTAAGAAGGGAGGAGAATGAGATCCTGGAAATTGTGACACTCAGCATTGCCCATCCTTTCCATTCTTTCCTATGTACCTCTCCCCTTTTGTTCCTTCCAAACTCCATGTTCTCTCACTTTTGCTATTCTTTCTGCTGCAGCTAATGCATTCTAAATTCTCCCCTAGCCTTAGATCCACATGAAAACCAAACAATGAGGAGTGAGGTAGAAAAGACATAGTACAATAATTTCTTTTAATCTTGCAGCCTAATTTATTTTACTTGACTTTCCTTAAGCTAATTTAAGCTCCGGATACATTTGTCAATGCTTATTTTCAAAATACATCCATTTTCACAAATACAAACAGAAGTATAATTACTTTTCTTTCATTTGATTCTCAAAATAACTTTGCTTAATTTGAAGGAAAAAATAAGAGTATTGTTGCAAAATCACTAATGAAAGGGTTCAGGTTATGAAAAGGATATTATTCCAGTTCAAAGGCATTTTATTTATTTATTTTTAAATAAATTTATTTATTTAATTTACTTATGGCTGTGTTGGGTCTTGGTCACTGCGTGCACGCTGTCTTTAGTTGAGGCGAGCAGGGGCTACTCTTCGTTGCGGTGCGCATGTTTCTCATTGTGGTGGCTTCTCTTGTTACAGAGCACAGGCTCTAGGCTCATGGGCTTCAGTAGTTGTGGCGCGCGGGCTCAGTAGTTGTGGCACATGGGCTTAGTTGCTCCGCGGCATGTGGGATCTTCCCAGATCAGGGCTCGAACCCATGTCCCCTACATTGGCAGGCGGATTCTTAACTACTGTGCCACCAGGGAAGCCCGGCATTTTTTTTTTTTTTTTTTGTGGTACGCGGGCCTCTCACTGTTGTGGCCTCTCCCGTTGCGGAGCACAGGCTCTGGATGCGCAGGCTCAGCAGCCATGGCTCACGGGTCCAGCCGCTCTGCGGCATGTGGGATCTTCCCGGACCAGAGCACGAACCCGTGTCCCCTGCATCCGCAGGCGGACTCTCAACCACTGTGTCACCAGGGAAGCCCCCCAGCATTTTATTTTTGAGAAATTGCATAGCATTTAAATTTTTGAGGATTGTTATATTAAATAAGTACCTATTTGCTGACTTTATAAAATCATACTTTTTTTTTCTACTGGGTTATTTTGTTGTTTTAATCCTCACATTAGAATATCAACTCCAACAAAGAGAGATATTTTTTCTTTTTTTCCCCACTGCTATATCCCTAGGGCCTAGAACATTAGCTGACACAGGTGTTCAATACATTTTTTTTCGAATTTTATTTTATTAATTTTTTATATAACACATTCTTATTAGTTATCTCTTTTATACATATTAGTGTATACACGTCAATCCCAATCTCGCAATTCATCCCACCACCACCCCCACCCTCACCCCCAGTCACTTTTCCCCCTTGGTATACACGTCAATCCCAATCTCGCAATTCATCCCACCACCACCCCCACCCTCACCCCCAGTCACTTTTCCCCCTTGGTGTCCATAGGTTTGTTCTCTACATCTGTGTCTCTATTTCTGCCCTGCAAACTGGTTCATCTGTACCATTTTTCTAGGTTCCACATATATGTGTTAATATACAACATTTGTTTTTCTCTTTCTGACTTACTGCACTCCACTCTGTATGACACAGTCTCTAGGTCCATCCACGTCTCTACAAATGACCCAATTTTGTTCCTTTTTATGGCTGAGTAATATTCATTGTAAATATGTCCATACTTTTTTAAAAAGGGCAGGTTTAGTTGAGAGTCAATACCTGATCTGGGTCACTACAAAAGCAATTGCTCACATATTTTAGAACGTTTATCATTGCCAGCATTTGCCACTGTTCTACAAGCTATCCAGGCCCTCTCTCAGTCTACACAACCAGCTGAAGTAGACAATAAGTAATATTGCTTAGGAGGGCCGTTGGTCGTATCAGAAAAAAAAGGATTTCTAAGTTAAGTATTAACTCCAAAAAATATTATATAAATAAAATTTTTTTTTCAAACAAATGCATACTTATATAGATATACATATATATGAAGACATTTTGAGTTTATATGTACTTAGTAGAAACAACATGTGATTAATTGGTGATGTTAGGTCATAGGACATTTAGCCAGATAAAACAAGCCACTAACTAATGAAATGAACACCTGTATAGTATGAAACAACATTCCAGTGAGCTTCACTTGGAGTAAATTTAAATGGAGTTTGGGATTAGATGGCGAAGAGTAGATGACATAAGCGAGATCCGTTGGGGTAAGGCTTGGGTGGGTGGGGAGGTGGGTAAAGGAGCGTTAATAAAACCGTGTGCCTGGAACGGTGTTGTGCGTGATATTTGCCTGTCCTCTCTCCTGCTACTACTGTGGAAACCAGTGGAAAGAAATCAGTAGCTCATGGATGCCCCTTGTCTTGCATCTCCTGCATGTTATTACCATTTCTGCTGCACTAAAAGAAGACTGGAGTGGGAAATGGTTCATTACCTTGCTAACTAATTTGTTTGGGTTGATGGCAGTTTTGACATCTTTTAATTTCAGTTGATAGGTGTCTCTGATACTGCTAAGGAGGCTCAGAATTGCCCTGAGGGAATAGAATGGAAAAAAGGTCTCAAAAATAAGTATAGTAGTCCTTGGTATTTGCAGGGAAAATACCCTGCAGACCCTGGTGAACACTAAAAGCTGCACATCAAGGCCCCTATATAAAATGGTATAGTATTTGCATATAAGCACACCCTCCCATATGGTTTAAATAATCTCTAGATTACTTATAATACCTAATACAATGTAAATGCTATGTAAATAGTTGTAAATACAATGTAAATGCTATGTAACTAGTTGCCAGCATGTGTCAAATTGAGGTGTTGCTTTTTTGAGCTTTCTAGAATTTTTTTTTATAATTTTGATCCCAGGTTGGTTAAATCAAGGAATGTGGAACCCAAGGATATGGAGGGCTGACTGTATGGAAATTGTCTTCACTTTGAGACCAAAACTTAGACCTCTCAGCTTTGGCTTCACAATGGAGTCACATGGGGGGCTTTACATTTGCCTAGGACAGACCTCCAAAGATTCCGATTTAATTGTTCTTGCGTGCTTGCTGGCATGCTGGGCCCTGGAAAATTTTAAAGCTCCCTAGGTTAAACCAATGCAGAGCCAAGGTTGAGAATCACTGACTTAGAAATGAAATTAGAAACCAGAGATAAGCCCAGGAAGCTTGATTTCAGAGTCTAGCTTGAGCAGTGTGGTACTGAGCAAAGGTAAACAAGGACTTTTGCAGTTTCTACAATACGCAATTATAGGAGGTGCCATTTGTGCCATAGACCTGGGAGTCCAAATGGGAATACTGTGGCAGAATTCAGAGCTCTTGTAAAAGAATTAAACAGAAAAGTATGAAAAGAACAGGACAGGGACACGTGGAGTCAGGCTCAAAAAAAGACTCCCTGGCTTAACAGTTTCCTGCACTATGTGCAGGTAGCTGTCTTTATTCCCATCTTACCAGAATAGGAACCATTCCCTAAACAGGACCTGCCTGAGAGCTTTCCAGGAAAGCTGATGGCAAACAAATGGGAGCTGTAGGTGGTGACAAGAGACTATATGTCATCCTTATCCCAGACAATTCTTGACATCAGGAAAGCAGTGTTAGAAAAGTTCTGCAGTTGTAACTTTGGGATTTGACTGGAAATGATAAATTTTCTCATAAGGTTGTGTGGCAATTAAAAACCAAACAGAGGTTAATATGTGTAGCAGAGAGCAGTTAGCATATTCATATTCATTAATCAGGGTCCTGTTTACACATCTGCTGTGAAGGATATTTACTCATTAATTTAAATGAGACCCTACGTTTGATAACAGCTGTCATTTTGTGACAGTGTTGACTCTACCTGATTCTACAGGCCTCAAAATCTGAGACACATGAAATGCACACATTAAATATTGATCTCCTTTTTTCGTAATTAAAAAATTAATATTCTTGTAAAAATTATGCAGAAAGGAGAAAACTGAAGTATGCCTTTAACGACTCTCTGTTAATTTTTTGGTTTATTTTCCCTTGTATTTACTGTATTTGTCTGTGAGTGTGTTAATATATGTGTTTAATTACAGAATTTGTAAAATGAAACTTTATATTCATAGTTTTTAAAGTTTGAAGACTGGCTTTTAGTAAGTGAGCAGTTGCAAAATAACAGTTCATTGTTTCATTATTCTTCAATGTATGAAAATGATCCAGCATGGTTAAACATGTTTTACTTTCTAGTGTTTACATGTTTTCTTTGTTGATGTTTGACATACAGCATTGTATCAGTTTTAGGTGTACAGCATAATGACTTGACATTTGCATGTATTCTGAAATGATCACCATAATAAGTCTATTTACCATCTGTCACCATACAGAGTTACAAAATTTTTGTGTGTGATGAGAACTTTTAACATTTCCTTTCTTAGCAACTTTAAAGTTGGCCAGGTATTATTGACTATAGTCCATGATGTACAATACATCCCCATGGCTTATTTATAATTGGAAGTTTACACCATTTGATCCCTTTCCCTACTTTCACCCACCCCTTCACCCCCTCTCCTCTGGCAACCAGCCATTTGTTCTCTGTATCTGTGAGTCTGTTTTGTTTTCTTTGTTGTGTTTTCATATTCCACAGATAAGTGAGGTCATGTGATATTTGTCTTTCTCTGACTTATTTTACCTGGCATAATACCCTCAATGTCCATCCGTGTTGTTGCAAATGACAGCGTTTCATTCTGTTTTATGGCTGAGTAGAATTGCACAGTATACACATATACCACATCTTTATCCATTCATCTATCACTGGACTTAGTTTTTTTTCATTTCTTGGCTATAGTAAATAATGCTGCAATGAACACAGGGGTGCATATATCTTTTCAAATTAGTGTTTTCATTTTCTTTGGATGAATAAGAAGTAGAATTGCTGGATTATATGGTAGTGCTCTTTTTAATTTTTGGAAGAACCTCTGTACTGTTTTCAGTTCCCACCAACAGTGCATGAGAATTTCCTTTTCACCACCTCCTCACCAACACTTGTTATTTCTTATCCTTTTGATAATTACCATTCTGACAGGTGTGATGAGGTGATATCTCATTGTGGTTTTGATATGCATTTCCCTGATGATTAATGATATTGAGCATATTTTCATGTGCCTGTTGGACATCTGTATGTCTTCTTTGAAAAAATGTCTATTCAGGTACTCTGTCTATTTTTTTTTTTTTTTTTTTTTTTTTGCGGTACGCGGGCCTCTCACTGTTGTGGCCTCTCCTGTTGCGGAGCACAGGCTCCGGACGCGCAGGCTCAGCGGCCATGGCTCACAGGCCCAGCCACTCCACGGCCTGTGGGATCTTCCTGGACCGGGGCACGAACCCGTGTCCCCTGCATCGGCAGGCGGACGCTCAACCACTGTGCCACCAGGGGAGCCCTCAGCCTATTTTTTAATCGGATTTTTTTTTTTGCTGTTAAGTTGTATGAGTTCTTCATATATTTTAGATATAAACCACTTATCAAATATATGACTTGAAAATATCTTCTTGCATTCACTAGGTTGCCTTTGTATTTTGTTGATGGTTTCCTTTGCTGTGCAGATTTTTTGGACTTAGTCCCATTGGTTTATTTTTGCTTTTGTTGCCATTGCCTTTGGAGACAGCTAAAAAAAAGAGAAAAAAATCACTAAAACCAATGTTAAGGAGCTTACCACCTATGTTTTCTTCTAGAAGTTTTATGGCTTCTGGTTTTACATTCAAGTCTTTAATCCATTTTAAGTTAATTTTTGTGTATGGTGTAAGATTGTGGTCCAGATTCAATTTTTTACATATGGTTGTCCAGTTTTCGCAACACCATTTCTTGAAGAGACAGTCCTTTCCCCAATCTTTATTTTTGCCTCCTTTGTTATAAATTAATAGACCATATATGCATGGGTTTATTTCTGGGATTGCTGTTCTGTTCCATTGATTTCTGTATCTACTTTCATACTAGTATCATGCTAGTTTGACTACTATGTCTTTGTAATATAATTTAAAATCAAGAAGCATCATGCCTTCAGCTTTGTTCTTCTTTTTCAAGATTTATTTGCCTATTTGGGTTATTTTGTGGTTCCATACAAATTTTAGGACTGTTTTTTATATTTCTGTGAAAAATGCTATTGGAACTTTGATAGGGACTGCATTGAATTTATAGAATGCTTTGGAGTATGGACTTTTTAATATTAATTTTTCCAATCCATGAACATATAATATCTTCCCATTTATTTGTGTCCTCCTCATTTCTTTTACCAAATACTTACAGTGTTCTGTGTACAAGCCATTCACTCCCTTGGTTAAGTTTATTTGTAAATATCTAATTCTTTTTGGTGCTTTTGTAAATGGGAATTTCTTTCTTAATTTCTCCAAATGCTTTGTTTTTTTTTTTTTTTTGCATCTTTTGAGATGATCATATGATGTTTATCCTTCCTTTTTTTTTTTAACATCTTTATTGGAGTATAATTGCTTTACAATGGTGTGTTAGTTTCTGCTTTATAGCAAAGTGAATCAGTTATACATATACATATGTTCCCATATCTCTTCCCTCTTGCGTCTCCCTCTCTCCCACCCTCCCTATCCCACCCCTCTAGGTAGTCACAAAGCACCGAGCTGATCTCCCTGTGCTATGCGGCTGCTTCCCGCTAGCTAGCTATTTTACGTTTGGTAGTGTATATATGTCCATGCCACTCTCTCACTTTGTCACAGCTTACCCTTCCCCCCCCCATATCCTCAAGTCCATTCTCTAGTAGGTCCGTGTCTTTATTCCCGTCTTGCCCCTAGGTTCTTCATGACCTTTTTTTTTTTTTCTTAGATTCCATATATATATGTTAGCATACAGTATTTGTCTTTCTCTTTCTGACTTACTTAACTCTGTATGACAGACTCTAGGTCCATCCACCTCACTACAAATAACTCAATTTCGTTCCTTTTTATGGCTGAGTAATATTCCATTGTATATATGAGCCACATCTTCTTTATCCATTCATCTGTCGATGGACACTTAGGTTGCTTCCATGTCCTGGCTATTGTAAATAGAGCTGCAATGAACATTTTGGTACATGACTCTTTTGAATTATGATTTTTTTCAGGGTATATGCCCAGTAGTGGGATTGCTGGGTCGTATGGTAGTTCTATTTGTAGTTTTTTAAGGAACCTCCATACTGTTCTCCATAGTGGCTGTATCAGTTTACATTCCCACAAGCAGTGCAAGAGTGTTCCCTTTTCTCCACACTCTCTCCAGCATTCATTGTTTCTAGATTTTTTGATGATGGCCATCCTGACCAGTGTGAGATGATATCTAATTGTAGTTTTGATTTGCATTTCCCTAATGATTAATGATGTTGAACATTCTTTCATGTGTTTGTTGGCAATCTGTATATCTTCTTTGGGGAAATGTCTATTTAGGTCTTCTGCCCATTTTTGGATTGGGTTGTTTGTTTTTTTGATATTGAACTGCATGACCTGCTTGTAAATTTTGGAGATTAATCCATTGTTAGTTGCTTCATTTGCAAATATTTTCTCCCATTCTGAGGGTTGTCTTTTGGTCTTCTTTAGGGTTTCCTTTGCTGTGCAAAAGCTTTTAAATTTCATTAGATCCCATTTGTTTATTTTTGTTTTTATTTCCATTTCTCTAGGAGGTGAGTCAAAAAGGATCTTGCTGTGATTTATGTCATAAAGTGTTCTGCCTAAGTTTTCCTCTAAGAGTTTAATAGTGTCTGGCCTTACATTTAGGTCTTTAATCCATTTTGAGTTTATTTTCGTGAATGGTGTTAGGGAGTGTTCTAATTTCATACTTTTACATGTACCTGTCCAGTTTTCCCAGCACCACTTATTGAAGAGGCTGTCTTTTCTCCACAGTATATTCTTGCCTCTTTTATCAAAGATAAGGTGACCATATGTGCATGGGTTTATCTCTGGGCTTTCTATCCTGTTCCATTGATCTATATTTCTGTTTTTGGACCAGTACCATACTGTCTTGATTACTGTAGCTTTGTAGTTTGAAGTCAGGGAGCCTGATTCCTCCAGCTCCGTTTTTCATTCTCAAGATTGCTGTGGCTCTTTGGGGTCTTTTATGTTTCCATACAAATTGTGACATTTTTTGTTCTAGTTCTGTGAAAAATGCCAGTGGTAGTTTGATAGGGATTGCATTAAATCTGTTGATTGCTTTGGGTAGTAGAGTCATTTTCACAATGTTGATTCTTCCAATCCAAGAACATGGTATATCTCTCCATCTGTTTGTATCATCTTTAAGTTCTTTCATCAGTGTCTTATAGTTTTCTCCATACAGGTCTTTTGTCTCCTGAGGTAGGTTTATTCCTAGATATTTTATTCTTTTTGTCGCAGTGGTAAATGGAGTGTTTTCTCAATTTCACTTTCAGATTTTTCATCATTAGTGTATAGGAATGCAAGAGATTTCTGTGCATTAATTTTGTATCCTGCTACTTTACCAAATTCATTGATTAGCTCTAGTAGTTTTCTGGTAGCATCTTTAGGATTCTCTATGTATAGTATCATGTCATCGGCAAACAGTGACAGCGTTACTTCTTCTTTTCCAATTTGGATTCCTTTTATTTATTTTTCTTCTCTGATTGCTGTGGCTAAAACTTCCAAAACTATGTTGAATAATAGTGGTGAGAGTGAACAACCTTGTCTTGTTCCTGATCTTAGTGGAAATGGTTTCAGTTTTTCACCATTGAGGACGATGTTGGCTGTGGGTTTGTCATATATGGCCTTTATTATGTTGAGGAAAGTTCCCTCTATGCGTACTTTCTGGAGGGTTTTTATCATAAATGGGTGTTGAATTTTGTCAAAAGCTTTCTCTGCATTGATTGTGATGATCATATGGTTTTTGTCCTTCAATTTGTTAATATGGTGTATCACATTGATTGATTTGCATATATTGAAGAATCCTTGCATTCCTGGAATACACCCCACTTGATCATGGTGTATGATCCTTTAATGTGCTGTTGGATTCTGTTTGCTAGTATTTTGTTGAGGATTTTTGCATCTATGTTCATCAGTGATACTGACCTGTAGTTTTCTTTCTTTGTGACATCTTTGTCTGGTTTTGGTATCAGGGTGATGGTGGCCTCTTAGAATGAGTTTGGGAGTGTTCCTCTCTCTGCTATATTTTGGAAGAGTTTGAGAAGGATAGGTGTTAGCTCTTCTCTAAATGTTTGATAGAATTCGCCTGTGAAGCCATCTGGTCCTGGGCTTTTGTTTGTTGGAAGATTTTTAATCACAGTTTCCATTTCAGTGCTTGTGATTGGTCTGTTCATATTTTCTATTTCTTCCTGGTTCAGTCTCGGCAGGTTGTGCATTTCTAAGAATTTGTCCATTTTTCCACATTGCCCATTTTACTGGCATACAGTTGCTTGTAGTAATCTCTCATGATCCTTTGTTTATCTGCAGTATCCTTTCTTTTGTTAATGTGGTGCATCACATTGATTGATTTGAATTTGCTGAACCATCCTTGATTTCCTAGAGTGATTCCACTTGATCAAGGTGTATGATTCTTTTAACGTATTGTTGCATTTGGTTTGCTAGTAATTTGTTGAGGACTTTTGCATCTATGTTCATCAGAGATATTGGCCTGTAATTTTCATTTTTGTGTTGTCCTTGTATAGTTTACATATCAGGGTTATGCTGACCTCGTAAACTGAGTTTGGATTCATTTCCTCCTATTTAATTTTTTGGGAAAATTTGAGAAAGAGATGTATTAAATCATATTTGAACGTTTGGTAGAATTCACCAGTGAAGCATTCTGTAACTGCATATTTGTTTGTTGTGAGGGTTTTTTGCTTTGTTTTGTTTTGTTTTGATTACGGATGCAATCTCCTTACTAGTAACTAGTCTACTTAGATTTTCTATTTCTTTATGATTTAGTTTTTGAAGATTGTATGTTTCTAGGAATTTATCCGTATAATTTCAACAAATCTAGGAATTGGTTACCATATAATTTCTCACAGCAGTCTCTAGTGATTCTTTGTATTTCTTTGATATCAGTTGTAACTTCTCTTTCATTTCTAATTTTGTTTTTTTGACTCCTCTCTCTTTTTTTTAATCTTAGTGTGTCTAGCTAAAGTTTTGTCATTTGTGTTTATCTTTTCAAACAACCAGGTCTTAATTTCACTGATCTTTTCTGTTTTCTTTTTCTCTCTCTCTTTATTTTTTTCCTTTGTTTCATTTATTTCTGCTCTGGCCTTTATTATTTCCTCTCTTCTATTTACTTTGCATTTTATTTATTGTTTTCCTAGTTTCTAAGGTGGGAAGTTAAATTGTTTATTTGAGATTTTCCTTGCTTCTAGAGATAGGCCTCTATGTCTAGAAGCTTTACTCTTAGAATTGCTTTTACTGCATCCCATAAATATTGGTATGTTGTATTTTCATTTTTATTTGTCTCAAGGTATTTTAAATTTTCTTCTTTGATTTATTCATTGACCCTTTGGTTGTTCAGTACATGTTATTTATTCTCATATTTGTGAATTTTCTAGTTTTCATCTTGTATTTGATTTCTTGTTTTATACCATTGTGGTGAGAAAAGATGCTTGATATGATTTCAGTCTTCTTAAAATTTTTGAGACTTATTTTGTGGCCTAACATGTGGTCTGTCCTAAAGAACATTTGATGTGCCTGTAAGAAGAATGTGTATTCTGCTGGTTTAAGATGCAGTGCTCTCTATATATCTATTAAGTTCTTTCAATCTAATGTATCATTTAAGGGCAATGTTTCCTTATTTTTTGTCTGGATGCTCTATCCATTGATGTAAGTAGAGTATTAAATCCCCTACTATTGTGTGTGTGTGTGTGTCTGTGTTTGTGTGTGTGTGTGTGTGTTTTATTTTATTGGATCATAGTTGACTTACAATGTTATATTAGTTTCAGGTGTACAGCACAGTGATTCAGTTATACATATACATATATTCATTCTTCTTCTGATTCTTTCCCTGTATAAGTTATTACAGAATATTGGGTAGAGTTCCCTGTGCTTTACAGTAGGTCCTATTTTATATATAGTAGTGTGTGTGTATTAATCCCAAGCTCCTAATTTCCCCCCCCCCCACATTTCCCCTTTGGTAACTATAAGTTTGTTTTCAAAATCTGTGATTCTATTTCTGTTTTATAAATAAGTTCATTTGTATCTTTTTTTAAAAAATTAGATTCCACATATGAGTGATATCATATGATATTTGTCTTTCTCTGGCTGACTTACTTCACTTAGTATGATCATCTCTAGGTCCATCCATATTGCTGAAAATGGCATTATTTTATTCTTTTTGTGGTTGAGTAATATTCCATTCTATATATGTACCACATCTTCTTTATCCATTCCTCTGTTGATGGACATTAAGCTTGCTTCCATGTCTTGGCTGTTGTAAATAGTGCTGCAGTGAATATTGGGGTGCATGTATCTTTTCAAGGTATGGTTTCGTCTGGATTCATGCCCAAGGGTGGGATTGCTGGATTATATGGCAGTTCTATTTTTAGTTTTCTAAGGAACTTCCATACTGTTCTCCATAGTGGTTGTACCAAGTTACATTCCCACCAACAGTGTAGGAGGGTCCCCTTTTCTCCACACCCTCTCTAGCATTTATCGTTTGCAGAGTTTTTGATGGTGGTCATTCTCACCGGTGTGAGGTGATACCTCATTGTGGTTTTGATTTGTATTTCTCTGATAATTAATGATGTTGAGCATCTCTTCATGTGCTTTTTGGCCATCTAAATCCCCTACTGTTGTTGTATTGCTGTCAGTTTCTCCTTTTAGGGCTGTTAATATTTGCTTTATATATCTAGGTGCTCCTATGCTGGGTACATAAGTGTTTCCAAATGTTATATCTTTTTGATGGATTGAACTATTTATCATAGGTAATGCCTATCTTTCTATTTTCTTACAGTTTTTCAGGGTTTTTGTTTTTTGCCTTATATAAGCCTAGCTACCTTAACTTTCCTTTGGTTTGCATTTGCATGATTCATCTTTTTCTATCCCTTCACTTTCAGTCTATGTGTGTCCTTATATCTGAAGTGAGCCTCTTGTAGGCTGCATATAGATGAGTTTTGTTTTTTGATCTATTCAGCCATTCTGTGTCTTTTGATTGGCAAGTTTAGCCCATTTACCTTTAAAGTAATTATTTATAGGTATGTACTTATTGCTATTTTGTTCAATATTTTCTGGCTGTTTTGTAGCTCCTTTCCGTTCTTTTGTTTTTCTCTTGCTTTATTCCCTTATGGTTTGATGATTTTCTTTAGTGTTATGCTGAGGCTCCTTGGTTCCTTTCTCATTATCTTTTGTGTATCTTATATTACCATAAGGCTCACATATACAAGCCTCCATATATACATAAAAACAATCTGTTTTGTTTTGATAGTAAATTAAGTTTGAACACATTCTAACACTCTAAATTATTACTCCCCCCAACGCATTTTATATTTTTGATGTCACATTTTATGTGTTTTTATTTTGTATATCCCTTAACTGATTAATGTAATTATAGTTATATTTACTGCTTTCATCTTTTAATCTTCATGCTAGCTTTATAAGTGATTAGTTCACTACCTTTACTATATATCTACCTTTACCAGTGAGTTTTTTTTTTAACTTTCATATGTTTTCTTTTTACTAATTAGTGCCCTTTTTTTCAGCTTAAAAAACTCCTTTAACGTTTCTAGTAAGGCCAGTTTAGTGGTGATTCACTCCTTGAGCTTTTGTTTGCCTGAAAAGCTCTTTTATCACTCCTTCAATTTTGGATGAAAACCTTGCCATGTAGAGTATTCTTGGTTGAAAGTTGTTTTTTTGTTTGTTTGTTTTTGTTTGTGTTTTGGATTTTTTCCTCTCAGCACTTTGAATATATCATGCCACTCCCTTCTGGTCTGCAAAGTTTCTGCTGAGAATTCTGCTGATAGTCTTATGGGGATTCCCTTGTATGTAACAAGATGGTTTGCTCTTGCTGCTTTTAAGATTTTTCTCTCTAACTTTTGACATTTTGATTATACTATGACATGGTGTTGGTCTCTTTAAGAGCATCTTGTTTGGAACCCTCTGAGCTTCCTGGATCTGAACGTCTGTTTCCTTCACCAGGTTAGGGAAGTTTTCATTCATCATTTATTCAAATAAATCTTCTACCTCCTCTCTATCTTCTTTTTCTGGAACTTCCTATAGTAATGTAAATGTTATTCCTTTTGATGTTTTTCCTTAGGTCCCTTAAGCTGTCTTCACTTTTTAAAATTCATTTTTCTTTCTGCTGCTCTGTTTGGGTGAGATCCACTGACCTGTGTTCCTGATCTCTGATCCTTTTCTCTGCTTCATCTATTCTGATGTTGAACCCTTCTAGTGTATTTTTTAGTTCAGTTATTGCTTTCTTCAGCTCTGAGACTTCTGTTTGGTACTGTCTTATATTTTCTCTCTCCTTGTTGAATTCTTGCTATGTGCATTCATTCTTCTCCTGAATTCAGAGATAATTTTTATGACTATTACTTTGAACTCTTTATCAGGCAAATTACTTATTTCTATTTCATTAAGGTCTTTTTTGGGGTTTTATCTTTTTCTTTCATCTGGAACATATTCATTTGTTTCCTCATTTTGCTTACCTCTCTAGGTTTATTTTTACATATTTGGTGCAAAAGCTATCTAGCTATCTTTCCTAGTCTTGAAGGAGTGGTCTTGGACAGGAGATGAGCCTTATCATTTAAGTATGCTCTCACCCATTGTTGTCTCTTAGAGCCTTTGTGATTGTCTATGCAGCATGATTTTTTCTTGAAAGGTCCTGGTTGTTGAGGGTGCCTAGAAGTGCCTCTTCAGTAGTTTCAGACCCATGGAGCCCAGAATTGCAACCCCGCCCCTATCCTCCAGAGCCAGGTGCTCTAGTAGTGTCCTCTGTGTGCGCTGTGCATGCCCAGCTGACTTTGGTAGGACTGCAGGAGCAGAATGGGGGAGGGATGTGCCCATCAGCTCTAGAGATTGCAAAAATGGTACTCTCCAGTGCCAGGACTAGCAAGGTAGATGGAGAAAGTAAAAATGGCAACTGCCAGTGCCTCTGTCCCTGGAAAAGATCCCAACAAATTCATGCTCCTCCAGCAGTTGCTGTAACACTAACAAATGAATCTCCTTCTCATGTGTTCTAGTTGCTATTCACACTGTTGCTTTTGCACTGGGTCCTGGGACAAGTGCGTCTGCATGAGCCCTTTAAGAGCAGACTCTCCATACCCTATAGCCCTATGGTTCTCCTGGACACAAGCCCCTTTTTTTTTCAAATCCAGGCATTGTGGTGACTCATCCCACTGATGCAGGTCTCAAGAGTTGAGGTGCCTGATGTGGGGCACAAACCCCTCACTCCTCACGAAGAAGCTTCATATTTTGAAATCCCTCTCAATTGTGGGTTGCCATGCCAAGGATGGAGTTTTTGGCAAGACCATGTCTCTGCATCTCCTACCCATATCGATGTGGCTCCTTTATCCTTTGTTGTGGAAGAGGTGTTCAACTAGTTTTCAGGTCCTTCCCAGAGGGAATTGCTTCACATGCAGCTGTAGATTTGTAGTGTCTGTGAGAGGATAAGAGCTCAGAATCTCCCTATGCTACCATTTTGAACCACCTCCCTTGAATACCATTTTTATTTATTTCATTATATCATGGCCATTTACCCACCTTATCATATCCTTATGTTAATTATTTTAAATGACCTTTCAAGATTTCATTTTCTGGGTATACCATATTATTTGTAACCAAATACCTTTCATGTTTGGTTATAAAATTGTGCTCTGTTCATAACATTCCTGTGAACTTCCTTAAATATCACTGATCTCTGACTTCTTTCCTTCAGTACAAATTCAGAGAGGTGGAGCATTTTCCAGATTTTGTGGACTTTAAAGCTTTTCATTTATGCTGACAAGTTGCTTTTTAGGAAAATTGTACCAAGTTAAACTTGCAGTAACTGCAAGCATGCCATTCTGCTATAGCATCTCCAGCACTAGGTTCTGCTGTGTATTAAATATTTGTCAGTTTGATTCAAGATCTACTGCCAAGGACAAATGCATAGCATTTGTATGTCTCAATTTTATCATTTATAAAAACTATTATAATGATAGTACCCACCCTTATAAGATGGTTGTATTAAATGTACTACCTCAAATTCTTATCAGAAAAAAATGGCATCTAGTTATAAATTTCATCCTTTTTGTTTGCTAGTAAACTTGAGATTTTTAATATGCTTGCTAGCTACATGTATCTCTTGTTTCTTAAATTACCTGTTAAGGTCATGTGACTCTTTTTGGTTATAGCGTGTGCCCTTTTCTATCCACTTATAAACCCTCCTTATATGTAAAAGATAATTATTTTTATGTCATATTTTAAAATTATTCCCTCAAGTTGTACTTCCTGTTAACTTTCCCTATTAAATGTTAGGGCACCAGAGATAAACCCACGCACATATGGTCACTTTATCTTTGATAAAGGAGGCAGGAATGTACAGTGGAGAAAGGACAGCCTCTTCAATAAGTGGTGCTGGGAAAACTGGACAGGTACATGTAAAAGTATGAGATTAGAACACTCCCTAACACCATACACAAAAATAAGCTCAAAATGGATTAAAGACCTAAATGTAAGGCCAGAAACGATCAAACTCTTAGAGGAAAACATAGGCAGAACACTCTATGACATAAATCACAGCAAGATCCTTTTTGACCCATCTCCTAGAGAAATGGAAATAAAAACAAAAATAAACAAATGGGACCTAATGAAACTTCAAAGCTTTTGCACAGCAAAGGAAACCAAAAACAAGACCAAAAGACAACCCTCAGAATGGGAGATAATATTTGCAAATGAAGCAACTGACAAAGGATTAATTTCCAAAATTTACAAGCAGCTCATGCAGCTCAATAACAAAAAAACAAATAACCCAATCCAAAAATGGGCAGAAGACCTAAATAGACATTTCTCCAAAGAAGATATACAGACTGCCAACAAACACATGAAAGAATGCTCAACATCATTAATCATTAGGGAAATGCAAATCAAAACTACAATGAGATATCATCTCACACCAGTCAGAATGGCCATCATCGAAAAATCCAGAAACAATAAATGCTGGAGAGGGTGTGAAGAAAAGGGAACACTCCTGCACTGCTGGTGGGAATGTGAATTGGTACAGCCACTATGTAGAACAGTATGGAGGTTCCTTCAAAAACTACAAATAGAACTACCATATGACCCAGCAATCCCACTACTGGGCATATACCCTGAGAAAACCATAATTCAAAAAGAGTTATGTACCAAAATGTTCATTGCAAATCTATTTACAATAGCCTGGAGATGGAAACAAACTAAGTGTCCATCATCGGATGAATGGATAAAGGAGATGTGGCACATATATACAATGGAATATTACTCAGCCATAAAAGAAACGAAATTGAGCTATTTGTAATGAGGTGGATAGACCTAGAGTCTGCCATACAGAGTGAAGTAAGTCAGAAAGAGAAAGACAAATACCGTATGCTAACACGTATATATGGAATTTAAGAAAAAAAATTGTCTTGAAGAACCCAAGGGTTAGGCAGGAATAAAGACACAGACCTACTGGAGAACGGACTTGAGGATATGGGGAGGGGGAAGGGTGAGCTGTGACAAAGCAAGAGAGAGGCATGGACATATATACACTACCAAATGTAAGGTAGATAGCTAGTGGGAAGCAGTCACATAGCACAGGGATATCAGCTCGGTGCTTTGTGACCCCCTGGAGGGGTGGGATAGGGAGGGTGGGAGGGAGGGAGATGCAAGAGGGAAGAGATATGGGAACATATGTATATGCATAACTGATTCACTTTGTTATAAAGCAGAAACTAACACACCATTGTAAAGCAATTATACCCCAATAAAGATGTGAAGAAAATAAATAAATAAAAGTTTGTTAAGAGAAAAATAAAAAATATTAGGGCACTTCAAACTTATATAAATATAGGGAAGGAATCGATGCTATTACTCAGCAGAAATCTGTGAGAAAGTGCCATATCTTCAAGGCTTTGTATACAGACGTGGTGAATTCACCTCTAAAAAAGGTTTGAAAGCATTCCATGTGACTTAACATGCTGTGCTATCACTTTTAATTTTCTAAATAGCCTCTAGTTGTCTTTCAGGTTTTTTTTAATCAAAATTGATACCCAAATAAGTCTCAGATTGTTATCCAGTTTCCAAGTAGTTGACAAGTGGTTAAAACTTTGCTGCTAATATTTAGTGTTATTACATTGCAAGCACTACAGTTAAATATTATGTATTATCTTTTTGTGTATTTATGAACTCAATCATATATAATATATTATTCAAATCCTCTATATCATTGATTTTAAATGGTGATGGAGCAGAGGAGGGAAATCATGATAAGAAAATGAATATGGCTGAGCCCCATCTACTTCCCATTCTCTATTCAAGGATGGATCAAAATCTCTGGATTTATGAGGCTGGGAGTAGAGTGAGGATACACTAATAGACATCTTGGGAAAAAAAAAATCAGATAACCCTGCTGTTATCTCCATATCTTTCCCTGTATCTCTGGAGAAGCATGGCACTAGAGTCCTCTTTATTATTCTCTACTTGATCTGTCAAAAATTCTGAGCTTAAGACCTCACAGTGATTGCTGATGTTGGCGTGGACTATTGGCCTTCCAAATATCACCCACCTTTCTCCATCAAAGGATCTCTTTCCCACTTCAGTCCGAGTGGTCTGGTTAGGGCTCAATTTCCAGCCTTTGGATTGCAGCAAGAAATCGAAACTTTTAGTTCCATATACAACTCCTGCTCTTTCTCTTCACCTTGCCTTTTTCTTGCTTTTACCTTTACGTAGAATTTTGGACCATCTCTCCCAGATCTACTATTGCTTAGCTGACTAACTTAAATTGATATTTTATTATTTAAATCAGTTGTCAACTTCTCAGAGTAGGTTTTCCTGAAGGTTGGGTCGGAACATCCTTTTTTTTTTTTTTTTTCCTGCTTTTATCACTAAGTTTCCACACTGTGCTATAATTGTAGGTTTATGTGTCTGTCTCTCTGAATGTACCGTGAGCAGCTAGATACTATCACCTAGTACATTCTCTCACACATAGTATGAAGTGAGTGTTTGCTGAAGGACTATTTTTTAAAAGGGAATTAGAAGGTGAAAGAAAGAAAAGGAAAGAAAATAGAGATTGGTGAAACGTGGATATGAAAATAGAGATGCACGGGTTCTGAGCTACTTGAGGATACTACTTTTACTTTATGCGTCAATATGTCTCCTTCTACTGACAAAGTTCCTGGCACGTGGAGGAACTCCATAAATATTTATAGAAAGAAAAAATTAGTCTACAGACATCTAAGTAAAACCTGTCTCATACTGGGGGAGGACTTGTCTAGCTTCTTTGACTTTCTTCCAGGTCTGTTTTGATGATCAAAAAAAGATGTCAGTCTACTTGTTGGGAAAATTGTGATTTTTTTCAATGGAATTCATCTTGGTATTGGAATACCATCAATGGTATTCCAGTGCTTAGAATTAGAAATTTGTTTCCACTGCCTCTTTACCATCATGATTCTTCCAAAACCAGGGAAGATATTCTTAACTTCTGGTTTTGCTTTCTGTTGCACACAAATCTTTATCACCATCCAACTTTCAGTCTTTATTTTATGTCAGTTCTATACATGTAACGCCTTATATAAAATATCGTATGCTCCAAGCAGGAAATGTACACAATCAACAGGCTGTACTTTGAAGGGGAAAGAATGCTCACAATCTTAGTATCCCCCCAAAATGAATTGTAATGATACAAACTCAAAAGGTAAGAACTAATATGAAATGGTTGAATACAGATGTCAGCACTTTTAAATGGATTGCCTTTTTTTATTGTACGCTACACATTTTTGTGAAGGGAATTTGATAATTATAAACTGCAAACAATAATGAGGTTTTGAATATTCATAGGCAATTAAAATGCCTCGGTGCATTTTAACAGTGCCCTGTGGAAGTGTTACTCATTTTTAGAAATAACTGGGCTGTAATAATCAAATTCCCAAATATTCTGTTAAAAATAGAGAGGGGAAAAGCCTAATTTAGTAATGTTTCTATGTAATAGAAAGGTTGATGCTTGACTTATTCAAGGTTGATGTTATCATGCTTAATTTATGGCATTTGGGGTCATTTTGACATAACATAATGCCTATATCTTTTTACATTCTGGAAGGTCACAGATATGTCTTTGGTATAAAAAAAAAGTCCATCTGCAGTTGTATAAACCTCCTCAAGTTTGGAGTGGTGTGGGGACAGGATGCACTTTTCGTTTTGCGTGTCGTGGCAGAGACTGGCTAAGCTCTCACCACATCAGCTTCCTTTTCTTCCTGAGGATACAGCCTAACACTATTTCCAGCCTAGTTTCCGTTGCGGTGTCGCCATGTTGAAGTAGCTACTCACAGAATGGTAGCAGGAATGAGACGCTGCATTTCCAGTGTGGTCCATAATAACCTCTCACTCATAGTCACCCTGTTCTTTTCCCTCCCAGGGGAAGATGGCAGAGTCAAAAGATGAGAGGAGACTGGAATTCCTAAATCTCAGCCTACAAAACAGCCACTTAACTAAAACACCCACATTAGATTGTTACAACTCAAAGTAAACATTCATCGTACCTCTAAAATTTGGGAGTTTATTATAGTAGCTAACTTTAGCCTAATAACGCATGAGGGATGGAGGGAGAAACTGCCAACTCTGGCTTTTTTCCAACCATACCTGAAATAATGACTATAGTTGCAGCTAGAGTGACTCTTTGAATTCTTCTATAATGTGATATTTTGAAGGTTTTAATCTGGTATCTTTGGCAAAATTAATTTCACCAAATTTAAATACATATGTTTCCATTTAATACATTGCTTGGCCCTCTTCAATTTTTATTTATCTTAGAGTTGTAGCAAGACAATTTAAGGGCCATTCCATTGATACTCTCTTTCTCAGTGAATGCTTTTCCTATAATCATTTCTTTCTTTATTAATTCTTTTACCATTTACAAATAGTTTTGAACAGATCTTACGTGCCAGACCCTATACTGGAATTAGGGAAACAATAGTAAATAAGGCAGACATGGTCTTTGCCCTCACGAACCTTGTGGTTTTAGTAGAAGAAGCAGACCTTACACTACTAATCATATAAATCATATAAATGACATTTACTTGGCATTATAACAAATGCTATGAAAGGAAAATCTAGTCAACTGTGGCACAATGTAACAGGGAGGCCTAATCTAGGGACAGTGGTGGGTGGTGTCAGGAAAGACTTCCAAAATAAATGTATTTAAACTGAAACCTGAAGGCTGAGTCAACTACTTAGCTGGGTAAAGAGGGAGAAAGCAGCAAGAAAAGCATTGCAGAGCGAAGGAACAACATATGCAAAGGTCTTAGTAAAATTATTAAGAGCTAGTGTTCATTGTTTGCTTTTTAGAAGCTAAACATTGCTCTGATTTAATTTAATGTATAATCTCATTTAATTCTGACAAAAGGGCTATTGCATGAATAATAAAACTCTTCCCTTTAGAAAAAAGAAAGCTTATCATTGGAATGAAATGTAGTGTGGTTGGAGCATGCGGAAAAAACAGGAGGTAGAAGAAATTGATGAAGGAAGCAGAAGCAAATCATGCAGGGCCTGTGCCACGTATTAGAGTGAAAGGGTGTACTTTAAGCAAGAGAGTTTGATGCAAGAGAGTTTGATAATATTTTTAGTAGTCTTCTACCCTCTCTCTTTAGGTAGAGAATATTACAGGAAATAAAAATGACTTACTGTAAATTAATGAATTAATTCTATCTATCTAGCTAGTTATTAGTTTTTTACTTACTTATTTGCTTATCTGTCTATTTATTTTAGAAGATGCTCTACTAACCCAACATTATGATAGATACTTTCGAGTATACAAGATAAGAAAAAGACCTTGCCTTTGCGCTCAAGGATATAACTCTCACTTGCTCACTAGCAGGAATTCAATATTACCCTATTTTAGGAATTAATAGTTAAAACTTCCTGTATTAGTTTTCTTTTACTGAGTAACAAATTACCACCAGTATAGTGGCTTAAAACAACACACATATACTAGCTCACCATTTCCATGAATCTGGAGTCTGGGCACAGCAAGGCTTAGCTGGATCCTCTGCTCAGGTTCTCGTAGGCTGCAATCAAGGTGTTAACCAGGGCTGTTGTCTCATCAGAGGCTTGGGGTTCTCAGCTCACTTGTTTCTGGCAGAAGTCAGTTCCTATAGTTGTAGCTTATACAACATATATACATATACACACACACACACATATATATATGCATGCACGTATATAGTCCCTTAGTTTCTAGAAGCCTTCCTTCCCTGCCACAAAGAAGGCTTCTGGAAGCTAAGGGACTATATACATCTTTATAGCCATTTGAACATTCTTTAGGAAAGAGTACATACCACCTTCTTCCTGTTATTTAATATCCCTAGCAATCATATGTCCTAATTTGCCTTGGACAATACTCACACCTATTGTCCCAGTGTAATCTTTATGGTGTTCTTTTACACTCTCAAGAATATTTCAGTTTTTTATTGTTTATGTATTTATAGCCCTGATGTAGGAAGAAAATAACTCTTTCAAACCTGATGCCATTCAATATTTGTGGTTCCCTTGTTCTGATTCCAGGGCTCACTAAGCAAACTTCTGACAATTTTCATGTCTACAGGAAGAAAACACTGGTTGGACTAACATCACAGCTAGGTTCACTCAGTGCTTGTCTTTCTCATTATAAATTAATGAACAGCCTTTTTGATTTATAAACTTCAATCCCTTACTAGTAAGGCATTTCCTGATACTAATCAATTTCAGAATCCTGAGCAGACAGAGTTGCAAAACGATCACATTATGGTTGAGGACCAAGATGAACTCATTAAGTCAAAGGATTCCCTGCAAAGCCAGGCATCCAGACCACTGGCCTTTGGCAGATTCACCTTGACCACTCTTTGTGGCTCTTTATTATAAACACTTCCAGTAGCTTAGACAGTAAAGTGAAAGAGATAAGTGGAGATCCGAGTTGTTAGAGACGTCGAGGCAGGCTTCCTAGGGGAGAGATGTAATATGAACTAGGTCTCCAAGATGGAGTGGGTTAGATGAACAGGCAGAAAAAGTCCATAAGGTCACATAAATTCTTCAGTAATTTGCCATTCTTTGTTAGCTGAGAGTTTCCAGTTAGCTAGAGGATGGGCTGATTACTCCATGAATAATTGTTTGCTTTCCAACTGTACCACCATGTTCAAGAGACAGACAACCTCCCCTACTTAGCCACAGATCAACTTCAGACCTTGGTAGTAAGAAAGTAATATTCTAGAATTCTGAGATAGTTAGTGGATCTATTTAATCATTAAATATTTATTGAGCACCACTGTGAAGCAGGTGCTGGGCTAAGCTGCTGGAAACACAGTGGTGCAGAAGACAATTGCATGCCCAGGCCTTACAGCCTGCAGAGGAAGACTATCTTAGTTCATTTGGGTGGCTATACAAAAATACCATAGACTGGGTGGTTTACAAACAACATACACTCACAGCAGTTATATGACTGGGGGTTGATAGGATGCTATGGAGGTGTATAAGCACAGGGCTTCAGAGAAGGCTAGACAGAGGGACTGACACCATCATGGAAATCTGAACAAGATTAAGCAAAGAAGAAGGAAGGCTGGAGTGTTCTTCAAGCAAACAAACAAAAATTACAAAAGCCCAAAAGTCAGGAACAAAATAACACAGATTTTAGGACATTATTCAATGTGCTCGGATTGGTGAGACCCAAGATTAGGGAAGTAAGATGAGAGTCAAGGGCATTTTAGGCCCATTCTGATGTTTTGTCCTGACCCCAAGAATATTGGGGAGCAGCTGAAGGGCTCCTGCAGCATGGATTCGTGATACCAGACACCCAAACCTTGCAATGCCTTGGACTTTGTTTGGGTGAAGGGGAGGGTAGTGGTCAGGACAATTTCATACCTACATACATTATTATCAATTCTATGAAAATTTTCTTCTGGCATTTGCAAATATATTTATGTTTTTCAGAAATAAATTCACATAGCACTTTTTGCTTTATGACAAAAGAGATGCAGTAGTATTTGGGGAAAAAGAACTTGAATGAAAAAGATTTCTTGGACATAGTCCCATTTTGTATCCCTTGTAGTAATGGTTTTGGTTTGAGAATCGATAGCCCGTGCTCCTATCTTCTAGGAGTGTTTTGCACTGCTCACTAGCTGTCAAATTAATAAATTTCTTGGTATTATATTTTATATTCTTTACCTGGAATTTACATTCCCTCTTTGTTTGCGATTTCAGTTTGAAATCAGTGTTACAAACTTTCCATTAGATAATGAATGAAGGAAGAATACAGTCCCTCTTGCCCATAACCATCCTATATTTGCTTCTCTTACCAGTTTGTCTTGGGTGTTTTTTATTCTTTCACCCATGCAGTCAAACATACAAAAACTATGTGTCATCTGTTATGTGCTCTATTTCTAAAGTCATCACTGTTTTGTGTTAAAGATCTTTGTATTAACAGCCCCTTCCCTGATTTCTACTGGTAGTGTTTCATTATAAAATTCATCCAGAAACAAAAAATACCTTCTCGATTTAAATTCTTGCAGAGTATGGTCAGCATTCAGGGGAAATGACTTTATTATAATTGACAGAGAAATGGGCCCAGGAAACGCAAAAGCATGCAAAATCTTTAAAGTTATTTTTGCAGATTCAGTCTGGGAATGGGTGAAACCATCCTGACGATATTTGAATGCTTACTAAGGAAAAGAGTTGCATCCCCTCAAAGCATTGAAAGCATGAACACATTGAGGAGAACAGAGTGTCTTGTGTTTCTGTTTGTAGGTGTTTTATGTAGGACTGGCAGCTTACTCTACCACAGTGTAACTTTCTAACCCTTTCTTGCTGTCATTATAACTAGCATAAACGATATTTTTATGGGAACTGAACCACGCAAATTTTCATGAAGATAAGTAAAAAGGAGACAAGTTTTGTAAAGAAATAAATCTACAAGTGATAAATTCTTCAGTAGTCCTTCCCTAGAAACATTAGAGATGTGATATACCAGTTGTACTTTAATAATTTAAAAAGTGTCTACCTTCTCTTCACTAACTAATGCTTAACCTAGCAATTCAGGGTCCCACTGCCAGAATAAATTCTTACAAAGTGATGTTTTTCTCCTGTGAAGAGACACACAGCCAGCCCCAAAAGCTGTAAGTGCAAATCAAAGGTGCCTTTATCAGAGAAAGGGGAGGTCTCTAAAGTTACCTTAAATTGGAAAAAAAAAAAAAAAAACCTCAAGAAAAAGATATTAAGAGGAAATGACTCAATATAAGTTCTGCCATTTTGGGCTTCAGTGCTTCACTGATACACAGAATAGATCAATAACCAAAAAACACCAGGCAAGGATGAGTTGCCTTTGGTCCCAGTATGAGGAAGTATGGTGAGAAAAGAAGGAAATATGAGCTGTTCTTAAATTGTAAGACCTTAACAACTGTGAACGATATTTTAGTGTATAAGCTTATTCATATTATTTGTTCCAAGACTTATTGCATTCTATAATTTTCCTATGAACTTATGATATATTCATATATAGATAATTATTCTATATGTTACCCCAGACATATATATTTTCTCAGTTCATCTCAAGAACAGATACATTTATCTCAAGAATATAATACATTTATTCTTTTCTACAATCATTTTTTGATCTTATATAAGCATCCATCAATAAGGAAAAAAAAATGATATTATTTGATGATGTGATTATGTCTTTGCCTTAACCTTACAGTGACTCAGAGTCCCCATCTGTAAACTAAGAGTAATAATAATAATGATACCTTTATCAGGAATTAAATGAGTTAGTATTCATAAAGCATTTAGAAGATAGCATGATGCGATATATGCAAATCAATCAGTGTGATACACCGTATTAACAAATTGAAGGAGAAAAACCATATGATCATCTCAATAGATGCACAAAAAGCTTTTTACAAAATTCAACACCCTTTTATGATAAAAACTCTCCAGAAAGTGGGCATAGAGGGAACCTACCTCAACATAATAAAGGCCATATATGACAAACCCTCAGTAAACATCATTCTCAGTGGTGAAAAACTGAAAGCATTTCTTCTAAGATCAGGAGCAAGACAAGGATGTTGACTCTCGCCACTTTAATTCAACATAGTTTTAGAAGTCCTAGCCATGGCAATCAGAGAAGAAAAAGAATTAAAAGGAATACAAATTGGAAAAGAAGTAAAACAGTCACTGTTTGCAGATGACATGATACTATACATAGATAATCCTAAAGATGCCACCACAAAACTACTAAAGCTAATCAATGAATTTGGTAAAGTTTCAGGGTACAAAATTAATGCACATATATCTCTTGCATTCCTATACACTAACAATAAAAGATCAGAAAGAGAAATTAAAGAAACATTCCCATTCACCATTGCAACAAAAAAATAAAATACCTAGGAATAAACCTACCTAAGGAGATACAAGACCTGTACTTAGAAAACTATAAGACACTGATGAAAGAAATCAAAGATGACACAAATAGATGGAGATATATACCATGTTTTTGGATTGGAAGAATCAACATTGTGAAAATGACTATTGTACCCAAAGCAATCTACAGATTCAATGCAACCCCTATCAAATTACCATTTTTTACAGAACTATAACAAAAAATCTTAAAAATTTTATGGAGACACAAAAGACCCTGAATAGACAAAGCAATCTTGAGGGAAAAAAATGGAGCTGGCAGAATCAGACTCCCTGACTTCAGACTATACTACAAAGCTACAGTAATCAAGACAGTATGGTACTCACACAAAAACAGAAATATAGATCAATGGAACATGATAGAAAACCCAGAGATAAACCCAGGCACCTATGGTCAACTAATCTATGACAAAGGAGGCAAGGATATACAGTGGAGAAAAGCTAGCCTCTTCAATAAGTTGTGCTGGGAAAATGGAACAGCTACATGTAAAAGAATGAAATTAGAACACTCCCTAACACCATACACAAAAATAAACTCAAAATGGGTTAAAGACCTAAATGTAAGACCGGACACTATAAAAGTCTTAGAGGAAAACACAGGAAGAACACTCTTTAACATAAATTACAGCAAGATCTTTTTTGACCCACCTCCTAGAGAAATGGAAATAAAAACAAAAATAAACAAATGGGGTCTAATGAAACTTCAAAGCTTTTGCACAGCAAAGGAAACCATAAACAAGATGAAAAGACAACCCTCAGAATGGGAGAAAATATTTGCAAACCAACCAACGGACAAAGGATTAATCTCCAAAATATATAAACAGCTCATGCAGCTCAATATTAAAAACACAAACAACGCAATCCAAAAATGGGTAGAAGACCTAAATAGACATTTCTCCAAAGAAGACGTACAGATGGCCAAGAAGCACATGAAAATCTGCTCAACATCACTAATTATTAGAAAAATGCAAATCAGAACTACAGTGAGGTATCACCTAACAGCAATTAGAATGGGCATCAACAGAAAATCTACAATCGACAAATGCCAGAGAGGGTGTGGAGAAAAGGGAACCGTCTTGCACTGTTGTTAGAAATGTAGATTGATACAGCTGCTATGGAGAACAGTATGGAGGTTCCTTAAAAAACCTAAAAATAGAATTACCATATGACCCAGCAATGCCACTACTGGGCATATACCCAGAGAAAACCATAATTCAGAAAGACACATGCACCCCAATGTTCACTGCAGCACTATTTACAATAGCCAGGTCATGGAAGCAATCTAAATGCCCCTCGACAGACGAATGGATAAAGAAGTTGTGGTATATATATACAATGGAATATTACTCAGCCATAAAAAGGAACAAAACTGGTCATTTGTAGAGATGTGGATGGACCTAGAGACTGTCATACAGAGTGAAGTAAGTCAGAGATAAACAAATATCGTGTATTAATGCATATATGTGGAATCTAGAAAAATGGTACTGATGAACCGGTTTGCAAGGCAGAAGTAGAGACACAGTTGTAGAGAACAAACGTATGGACACCAAGGGGGAAAGCGGTGGGGAGGGGGGGTCAGGGGTTGATTTGGGAGATTGGGATTAACATGTATACACTAATACGTATAAAATGCATAACTAATAAGAGCCTGCTGTATAAATAAATAAATAAATAAATAAAAAATTTTTAAAAAGATAGTATGGGACATAGTAAGTACTCATAATTATTAGCTATTATTATCCATGGATATTCCCATGGATAGCATCTAATTGTCATATAACTGTTATGCATTTTAGGATTAATAAAGCTTGCTTACTCTGATAATGAAATTCAGCATAAAGTGAAGTCTGACTTTGTTTTTTCCTGTTGTTACTTCTCACAATTGCCTTGTAAATTAAGAAGGGCATGAAGTGTAAAGGATAAAGGACTGATAATTACAAAGCCTGGGTTCTCATTTTACATTCCACTCGTCAGTTTTGTTAAGTTACGTTATTTGCCTAGGCTTCAGTTTCCTTGTAGCCAAAATAAGGCCTAGATGTTCATAGTTCTGTAGAGGCATTTATTGCTGATAATGTAACATATGCTAAAAGAATCAAGTATTTATCTTCTCCCTAAAAGTCTATTTTTACCTAATATAAAAATTTTACCTTGCTATGAGAACAAAAACTCACAATTAGGGACAACTCACAACAGACACTTAGCAGCTCACCAGGGATTAATTTCTGTTATATATTATGATACATTTTTTACATGACAGAATGTTACATTGTTCCTGGATGTCCCAGCATGTGGCAAATGATTATAACTTCATTGCTGATGTTTGAAAGATTTTGACTGGTAAGGTAAGCCTTATGCTTTCATATTTCTTTTGTTTCTGCTTCATTCTTCTTATAAATAATTCATTGAACAAAATTACTGTCCCAGAAAAATACAGTCTGTTTCTTCAGCCCTTTCACACTTTATTGATCAGTGCATATAATTTTTAATACATATCCATGGAATTTAGAAATCTCATTTTTCACTTTGCTCCACAGGACTTTAAAGGCATACATTTTTACAAAATATTTATATTTATAAACTCTATATTGCAAAAGCATTGTGCCTAATTCCTTCTATTTATGTCCTAAATCTCTTTGATACAAGGACAACTTTCACTCATTTGCTATAATAATAAAAAATTGCCGTCATTTATTAGGCACTTATGTACTCACTCATTACCTCATTTTTTTTTCTCTTTACAACAATACTGTGAGGTAAGTACTAACATGAGCATTTTACAAGTTGAGAAACTGAGCTCACAGAAATTAAATAATTTGCCCAAGGTACCTAAAGAGTTAGTGCTGGAATCAGGATTTAAATTCTGAGTGTTCAGATACCTGAGCTCATGTTATTTAGCATTAGACACAGTTCCCTTTTGGAATGAGGCCAGCCTGAAGGAATGGAATAGATTCCAGCCCAGACTGCTGGAATCTGCATTTCCACTATGCTGTTACCCAAGTAATTGTTGTTATTTAGGTTTTAAACTATCCTTCCAACGTGATCCACTTGAAAATTTCTAGCAGGTATTAGAAAATCCATTTTGTATTTCCTGACAAAAACAGTCTATCTAGACTTCAGTCTATCTAGACTCTCCATCTTATTTTTTAATTAATTAATGCTGCGTTGGGTCTTCGTCACTGCACGTGGGCTTTCTCTCTAGTTGCGGCGAGCAGGGGCTACTCTTCATTGCGGTGTGCAGGCTTCTCATTGCGGTGGCTTCTCGTTGCGGAGCACAGGCTCTAGGCACGTGGGCTTCAGTAGTTCTGGCACTCAGGCTCAGTAGTTATGGCGCACGGGCTGAGTTGCTCCAGGGGCATGTGGGATCTTCCTGGACCATGGCTCGAACCCATGTCCCCTGCATTGACAGGTGGATTCTTAACCGCTGCACCACCAGGGAAATCCCTCCATCTTATTCTGACTGAAGGTAACGTTTCAGGCAAAGGCTGAAGGGAGTTGTGGTGACCAGCGCAGAGCCAACCAGGCCAGCCAACCAACACTGCCAATCAGTGGGCAGATCGATGCTCCAGGGGAAGAATCACATTCTTGAAACAGGAAATGCCAGAATATCGAAAAGCAGTGGGGAAAATGTCATTACAGTAGGAATGATGGAATTGAACAGTTTAAGAGGGGAAAAGGACAAAGAAATAAGAAAGACTAAACAAAGAAATTTGGAGCCATGAATAACCACAACAAAATCAAAATCTTCTCTCTTCATTACATCGTATTACCTCTTTAATGTTTCCACAGATGTGCATTAAAGAAACATATGTTTGTTATTTGTTTACGAGATCCTCATAAAAATATTTTGTGAAATATTTTTGGAAAGAAGACAGAATATTTTTGGAAAGAAGACAGACTCTAGAACAATGGATAGTTTTATGGAAAAGTTACTTGTGAATTTCCTTGCCTGTTTTTAAACTCTATAATTTTAAGTCTAGATTCCATTTTCTGAGTCAACATTTCCATACAGGCAATGAAACTTACCTTTTAATATAATGTTGATTTAAAATATTTCCATTTGGGCTTCCCTGGTGGCGCAGTGGTTAAGAATCCGCCTGCCAATGCAGGGGACACAGGTTCGAGCCCTGGTCCAGGAAGATCCCGCATGCCGCAGAGCAACTAAGCCCGTGCACCACGACTACTGGGCCTGCGCTCTAGAGCCCACGAGTCACAACTACTGAGACTGCATGCCACAACTACTGAAGCCCACGCGCCTAGAGCCTGTGCTCCGCAACAAGAGAAGCCACCGCAATAAGAAGCCCGCGCACTGCAATGAAGAGTAGACCCCGCTCTCCGCAACTAGAGAAAAGCCCGTGCGCAGCAACAAAGACCAACGCAGCCATAAATAAATAAATAGATGTAAAAACAAAAATTCAATTTAAATGAAGTTCTAGAAGATATTACAGACGCCCCCAGCCTTTATTTTATTTATTTACTGATTTATTTAAAATTGAAGTATAGTTGATTTACAATGTTGTGTTAGTTTCTGGTGTACAGCAAAGTGATTCAGATATATATATATATATATATATATATATATATAAAATATATCCATTTTTTTCAGATTCTTTTCCATTATAGTTTATTACAAGATATTGAATATAGTTTCCTGTGCTATACAGTAGGACCTTGTTGTTTCTCTGTTTTATGTATAGTAGTTTGTCTTTGCTAATCCCAAATTCCTAATTTATCTCTCCTCATCCCTTTCCCCTTTGGTAACCATAAATTTGTTTTCCATGTCTGTGAGTCTGTTTCTGTTTTGTAAATAAGTTCATTTGTATCATTTTTTACATTCCACATATAAGTGATATCATGATATTTGTCTTTCTCTGACTTACTTCACTTAGTATGATAATCTCTAGGTCCATCTATGTTGCTGCAAATGTAAAAAAAAATACCCCCAGAGAGTTTTCCAAGTACATGTTCCAATTTTTCTAAGTCATCAAGAGACAATAAGCAGTGAATATTTATTTAAAAGATTGATATTTTGTTAGAAACAAGAAAGAATATTTTTTAATTTAATAAATGTGTAAACATATTTTTTAGGAAAATGGAAATGGAATTTTAATTGTTACATAGCTGTATATTACCAGTGCTATGCATCAGGCCAGCTAATTTATAAGTAAAACTTCCTATACTAGGGAACTCAAATACTTGTTAAAACAATGAATTGATTAAATATAGATGTTTTCTGTCTAGATATTCTCTATAGCTTACGTCTCTAATAAAATGAGATAGAATTATGCACTACCGTTAGTATTTCTTTTTGAAATGAACAATAGCAACTAAGATTACATCATGATTTTCTCAAATTTAGCTGTGTTTTCCTTTGCTTTCTTTTTAATATTTGATTAGTTCTTCAGATGTGCTTCTTTGTAAGTTTTTAAAACATTAGATATAATACCAAGGCTAATGTTTTAGAATGTGAAATAAATGATGATTTTATTTATGTATTAGCATCAGTAGATTTCTGTGTTTTTAATAAAGATTTTCACAAGTACCAGGAAAAAAAATCTTGCATTAGCTGTTACATGTGGTATATGTTCCATATAATAAAATAGCTTATTATGTTCCAGTCACATTTTAAACCTTGGAAATAGGGTCAGCTATATTAAAAAAAATAGTCCCAACTTTTGCAGAAGCCTAACAATATGAAAGACAGCTTTGCATGAGGTTAATCTTTTATAGAGTCAGGTTGTTGTTCTGTGTGCATCTCTTTCAGGATCTGTTACTGCTAGAGTGGAATTTGCCCATTCTTTCATGGAATTTTTGCTCTACGATATTTTCTAGCGCAAACGATCCAAACCCAGGTGAAGATTAATAGCATTGAGGTTCAAAGCTTGCTTTTCTTTCTCTCCTCCCCTTGTCTCATCCTAGTGATAGGGATAGAATTTTGAGAAGAGATTCCAAAGCCAAAGACTGGAAAAAGTCTCTCAAGGAGCTAAATGTCAAACAAAATCTGCCAACCCACATATCATCATTGGTCTGTTTATGGGAAGATTATAATTGATTCTAAGAGGTGTTAATCATGTTACTGACAACCATGGCTTCCCCCAGTTCACATAGTATTTTGTGATCATGATCACTGACCTTATAATGACAAGGTTCTAGGAGATATATGTGTGTGTGTGTGTGTGTGTGTGTGTGTGTGTATACACATATATATGTTCAATAACATTATTTGGTATATCAGTACACAACTGTTGACATTTTCTTTCAGTCCCTTTTTCCCCAACTAATCCAATTATTTTAGTATTATTGTAGCCCAGGGACCCATAGATATTTGCTTTTTGTGTGATTTGATTGGTTGGAAGTGAGAAGAATCAGGTTGTAACAGTCTTGTGGCCTTTTGTACTCAAAGTGTGGTCCATGGACCTGCAGAGCTTGTTGCAACTGCAGTAGCTTCTGCTGTGCCCCAGGTAAACTAAATTCCTTAGCTTAACAAGACCTTCAGGTGATACTTATGTACTTTAAAGTTTGAGAAGTATTAAATTAGATCAGTGAGTCTTAGAGCCAGCCATAAATTATAGTCATCTGGGGAAATTTTAATAACTATTATGCCTGGGTTTCATTTCTGACCATTTGAATCTAATTCTCTGAGGCAGCTCCTGGACATCAGATTTTTTAAAAAGCCTACTAGGTGATTCTGTTGTGCAGCCAGGGCTGAAAATCACTGCACCTAAACAAATGACTGTATTTGTTAAATATTTATTATGCATCTATTATGGGCCAGTTTTTGTGCTAAGAGGGATGCCATGTTGAACAACAAAGGCAGAACTCTTGGCCTCCTAGAACTTTTAGTCTAGTGACTTCCAGCCACAGTTATTAAACAACAACAAAAATATAAAAACCTTATGACCTCATATTATGAATGCTAAGGAAACCTGGGGAAACACTCTAGTTTGAGGAAGTCTTTACTATGTACATAGTGAAGAATGAGGATGTGGGAGGAAGATGACAGAAATTATGGAGGACATTAACTCAGAGGAAGGCACATCACAAATTGTTGAGTAGGAGTGCCCTACCCGAGGACCTCCTGCCCAGGGCGTGCACCCCACGGGATATATCTTACACTTCAGGGATTGCTTCTATGCACCTAGGCTGTGTTAGAGGGGACTTTTTATAATTTATCTTTCCAGAACTTGTGTCTTCTCTAAATTCATCACCCCAGAGGCTAGCACTATTTTCTAATCGTATGAGCTTGCAGTAGCCCAGCTGTTATCCTTCCCTAGACATACCCCAACTCCCCAACCAGCTCTCCCTTTTGGGTCCACAGAACATTGTAGCTGTAGTGTGGTACCTGCACAAGATTGCACAAGATGATGGTGGGCACATCTTTGTACAGAACCATCAAGGCCTCATCAAAATTTTGGATTTACACTCAGCACAGAAGAGAACCATTGATCCTTCCATGTATATTCTATTTACCCTCTGATTTACATTCCAAAGACCTGAAGAAGCTATTGAGATTGAATTAGAGTAGGTAGAGTGGTAGATGAATGGATGTGGAGAAACTATGTGGAGTCAGTTACAGTAATTCAGGTGAGAAGTGATGATATTTAGACTTAGATCAGTCACAGTAGAAATAATGTGAATTCAAGATATAGTTTTAAACTAGGTGAGGTCTTATCCAAACAAACAAACTGTAGTGACAACAAAATTCTCACTGAAATCCATCAACCTCTGATACTAGAGAATCTGAAGGCAAAAGTATGAATCCAAAATTCAAGAGGAGTAAAAATATGAAAATAGCTTAGGCCGTACTGGAGATTCTGAGCAGGAAAATTATGTGATATATGTTAATTCCCATTTTTTCCTCAGGAAGTGTAGCAACACACGACAAGCTTTTTTATCATTTGAATCAGTACTCTGAAACTTTTCCTAGGAATCTATATTTGGAGAAGCGAGGAAGTAAACATAAGATGTTCCTCACTTCCTTGGCCAGTGTAGTGCTGTGAGTGATGGGGAGTGTACACAGTGAGGCTGGACAGATGTTATAGAGCCTTACTAAGGATCCTTGGGAGCCCAACTGTATAACTGAGGGGAAAATGGGGCCCATAATATGTGTGTTACCCTAAAAGCACATGACATACAGAGGAATCCATACCAGGGGTCTGCATTACTCCTAACTCTGGTTTCTCTTCATGTGCTGGCATTGTCTCCAATTAAATAGTACTTTCTAAGGAGACGTAAAGGAATGTAGTACATTTTTTCTCCCAGATTTTCCCTTCTGTAGCCACTTGCTGTCTCTGTTCATCTACAGCCACTTAAGCCATAGAGCCAAGATAAGATTTATCTACTCCTCCTTTTCTCCCCCTTTAGGGTCCTCATTCTCCTTTTAACTAATTTTCTGATTCAAAATAAAATTTGCTTTTACCAACTAAGGACTCTTTTTCAAATATTTAACAGAACATGTATATGGAATTCAGTCATGGCTGATAACTTTTCTGTCATCTATACATTTCTTTGTTCTAGAAAATCTGGTTGGAAATTTATTTCTTATTTAATATTTTCTTGCTTCTCAACCCTTTGAAAAGTGAAATAGATTTTACTGTGAAAAGCATAGTTATTGTGAAAATAAGAACCTTTAAAGGAACTCTCTGTGGTTTTAACCCATAGTATGAGCTACCGTTAATATTCTATACTAAAAATAGGTATTTACACATGGAATTAAAAACTCCTGTGGGATTATTCTGCTGGAACGGCAAACAGATGATTGTTCAAGTAAAACTGAAGCATGAAGTGTGGATGATATATTTTCAAGTGGATATAAAAAGACCAGTTGGCAGTTGCTTTGAAAGGATAGACATCAGAAGTGAAACATTATCTGTGTCAGAGCCTACTGTTAAATTTTAAACAGATCTTTCCAAGTGCTTTTCTGTTTTCTTCACCTCCAATTTGGTCTATAGACTCTTAAGCCTCATAGGTGAGAACCTAGACATCTGAAGACTAGTGAAATACTTGGAATTGAGTTTTATCTTCACTGTGAATGAAAAGGATGGGGACTTTCTGGTCTGAAGTCTTGAGACAATTTAACAAACATCTCTCCACAACACATAGTGTAAAATAGGGTTAGCATATGATTTAGATTATCTAAAGAGCTTTATTCCCTGGATGTGCTCAGAAGAGAAATTGTAATCATGCACTTGTTGCTATTGTTGTTTTCATTATTTTTTTAAACAATAATACAGTAGTCCTGGGTATAGTGCTTTTTGTTTCTATCAAAACTTACTCTCTGAAGGAAAAAAAGGGTGGGGGAGTTGGTACATAAAGAACACTCTGGTTAAAGAACATCTTCATTAATTTTGGTTAATGCAGTTTTAAGAAACATATGTAAAACATTCTGTCATGTATTTATAGCAGGGAAGACAGGATTTGGAGACATAAAGATATAAGTTCAGGTCTTAGATCTACCATTTTTTAATCCAGGTGATCTTGGCCGTGTCACTTAATTTCTCTTTACTCTAACCCTCATTGGTTCAGTAAGAATAATATGGTCATTAGGATGATTAAATTACATAATATGTGGCTATTTAAAAAGCTTAAGAGGTAGATAAATAAACTGTGGGACATCCAAACAATGGAATATTATTCAGCACTAAGAAGAAACAAGCTATTAATCTGTGAAAAAAACAGAGAGTTTCAAAGCAGAAACAGAGACACAGATGTAGAGAATAAATGTATGGACATCAAGGGGGGAAATTGTGGGTGGGATGAACTGGGAGATTGGGAATGACATATATACACTAATAAGTATAAAACAGATAACTAATGAGAATAGCACAGGGAACTCATTTCCACTCTAAAACAGTAGAAACTAACACAACATTGTAAAACAACTATACCCCCAATAAAAAAATAAAGAGAGAAAACAACAGGAAGGAGACTCAAATGTATATTACTAAATGAAAGGAGCTAATCTGAAAAGTCTACATACTTTATTATCACAACTATATGACATTCTGGAAAAGGCTAAACTATGGAGACAGTAGAAGGATCAGTGGTTGCCATGGGTAATGGGGGAAAGAGAGATGAAAAGGTGGAACACAGGATTTTTAGGGCAGTGGAAACATTCTGTATGATATTATAACGTGGATATGTGCCATTTTACATTTGTCAGAACTCAAAGAAGGTACAACACAAAGATTGAACCCTAATGCAAACTATGGACTTGGGGTGATAATGATGTGTCAGTGTAGGTTCATCGTGCCCTGGTCTGGGAGGATCCCACATGCCGCGCAGCAGCTGGGCCTGTGAGCCATGGCCGCTGAGCCTGCGTGTCCAGAGCCTGTGCTCCGCAACGGGAGAGGCCACAGCAGTGAGAGGCCTGCGTACTTCAAAAAAAAAAAAACTAAACCACTGTGCTGTGGGATATTGATAGTGAGGGAGGTTGTGCATGTGTGTGGACAGGGTGTATATGGGAACCCTTTGTGCTGTCCACTCAATTTTGCTGTGAACCTAAAACTTCTCTAAAAACACAGTTTATTAATTAAAAAGAGAAAGGTATCAACTATTATTGTTATCATAAACTTTTAAAGTTAGTGAACAAGTTCTCTATTGAAGAATATAGTGAATAATGGAAAGGTGATTTGTGTCATTCATATATTTATATTTTTATATATATATATTTATATATATATATGACAAGGCAAGGAGGAAATGGAAAATGAGCTATGAGAGAGGGAGAGAGAGAGAGATTAGGCAGAATTAATTTATCATATGCTTCACTTCCCTGAATTTAGAAAATGCCTCTTCTTGGGAAACCTTTATGCTGGTGGCAACGTAGGGAACAGTTGAAAAACTTGTCTTCCTTTGTGGGGCAGAGCCCATTTGCCTTCTGAATCTAGGGCCCAAATTTATAGTCTGAAGTCTCTGACTCCATGTTTCTTAGGTTTTTTTGCTGCCACTGATTTTGTCTTCATTGTTTTGGGTGTGGTTTCCATATATTTCTGTCTGAATTCCATGGACTTCTCTGAACTGCCTAGTCCTCTATTGTTGACTTACATCCTTGGAGTAAATCTTTCAAATGTTAACTGCCTTGAAAAGGTCAGGTATTGAAAACCTGTAGATAATTGGTCCTTTGGGCAGGTGTGTATTCTATCCAGAATAAAGGGAATGATGGAAGGAAAATCCTCTCATTGAGTTAAATGGGCAAAATGGGGGCAAGAGATGGAAGTGATTTCTTCTTATTATTTATATAACTTTGAGGTAAACTAGAAATTACCTGAAAGTTGGCTAATCTAAATTACTTCCGTGAATTTTAAAAAGCATTGGCTTTCAAAGTTTCCTTAGGACTGGAAAATAGTTTCATGGTTTAAACATCAATTTTTCTTTTTTACCTTAAATTTCTAAATGTGTCCTGATTACCATTCTTACTGGAAAGAAGACTGCTCCAATCAGAACAAACATTTATGGAACAATTACTGTATGCAAGGCTTTGTGCATTGTTCTGTCTCTCCTTCTAAGAAACATAGGAAATAGCTACTATGATAATCCTCATTTTTTTTTTTTTTTTTTTTTTTGCGGTATGTGGGCCTCTCACTGTTGTGGCCTCTCCCGTTGAGGAGCACAGGCTCCGGACGTGCAGGCTCAGCGGCCGTGGCTCACGGGCCCAGTCCCTCCGCAGCATGTGGGATCTTCCCGGCCCGGGGCACGAACCCGTGTCCCCTGCATCAGCAGGCAGACTCTCAACCACTGTGCCCCAGGGAAGCCCGATAATCCACATTTTACAGATGTGGGAACTGAGTCATAGATGTTCCATAACTTACCTGAAGTCAGTCAATTATTATATCGTGATATTAGGGTACAGAACCTAACTCTGCCTAACTTAATTATGCTTCCATGCTTCCCCCACCAAAGACTTTGAAGAAATAGTTCTTAATTCTACAAGATAGGAGTAAGAAGGACTTTATGACGAGTTGATTTTTCAAAATGGAGAGTAACTCTAGCTAGCAACATTTACTTCTGCGAACCACCAGGAAATTTAACAGCACCAATTCAGTATCTTGTTAATAGTTCCCATTTAATATCACTGCTTGACATGATAATGACTTGCTTTTTATCATATTTCAGCTCCAGTTGAGAGTTCTGAAATGTTGAAATAGCATCACCATATGGATAATTACTAGATGTGCATTTTTACAACTGTTTTGAAGAGAAATAATTAGATGCAGTGTACCACTTGCTTGTTTTATTTGTCTTTGATATTGTTCTGTAGGTGTTGTAAAAGAATTAAAAGGAAATGCACTGTTAAAAAAACACAGAATAGGTCATAAGATTTTACAAAGAGAGATTCAGGGGAGTGCCATTGAACTATATCACTGAATTAGAGGAAACAATCATTGCACTGTAACATAGTGTTAAGAACGTAGGCTTTTAAACCAGATTGCCTCTGCCTTTATCAATGTTCTTTGCAAGTTCATTTTTCACAGCCTCTTCCATCAAGAGGTGGAATCTATTTCTTCATCCACTGAACCTGGTTGGCCTTGTGATTGGCTTTGGCCAATAGAATGTGACAGAAGCAAAGCTAGGGACACTAGTCTTGCATGTTTCCTGTCCTTCTTTCAGTATTCTGCCACCATAGCCATGAGAACAAGCCTGGGTTACCTTGCTAAAGGATGAGATACCATGTGGAACAGAGATGAGCAGTCCTAACTGAACCGTCTTAGACCAGCCAGCTCCCAACAGACATGGCAGCCGACCACAAGCACATGAATGATCTAAACCAAAATAACCAAGCCTGATGGAAAGAATCATTCACATGAGCCTAGTCCAAATGGCCAACCCACAGACTCATGAACCATGAGTCTTAAAATGATAAACCATCTTAAAATTTTATTTTAAGCCATTAATTCTATCTGGGGGGAGGGGAGTGGAGAGGGACGTGGTTGTTATGTAGCAAAATTGATACATCTGGGTTCAAATCCCTGTTCTAACATACTACATTTGTGACCAGGTTAATTAACCATCTAGTGACAGATTTCTCATCTGTAAAATGGGGATAATGTGGTGGTGATTAATGTTTAGATATTTGTAGTCCTTTTCCTGTGAGCACCTGATACAACCACAGCTTCTCTCAGGCCCCTTGAAGTTAGGTGTGGCCAGGTGACTTGCTTTGCCCAGTGAAACGTGAGTGGAAGTCTTTAAAAGTGCTTGTGAAATTCAAAATCTTTCTTTCCCTTACAATCACAATGTTCCAGATAGAGAAGGCCTATCATCTTGTGTCCTGAAGTAAGAAGAAGATAATTCTGAAGCCCTTTTCCAACTCAAAATGGACATTGAAAATTTGAGATTATTTGTTACCACTGTAAATTCCAGCCTATACTGGTTGGTACAGAAATTAATAGTACTCTTCTTATAAGGTTGTTTTGTGACAATATGAATAAACCTAGCCCTAAGCACAATTCCTAACACATCTAAAGTATTCTATAGTAACTAATCTTAATACTGCCTTACCAGATAACAAAACAAAATCCTTGGGAGATAGGATGTAAAGGTTTCTTTTAAAAATAGTTATTTTCTTAATGGATATTCATGCACCATTTTAATATCATCCTACGATAAGTCAGGGCTCAAAACTTTTATCTGTTCGCTGTACCAAGAAAATACAGTATAATTGGAGCTTAATATTATTCGCTTCATCTTCAGCTCTATAAACTTAATATATTAGTTCTTTCACTTTTTAACTCACAGTAATTTTAAAATTATCTTAGGGAGTTAAGGATTATGATTAATATATATTTGTAATGCTTTTCCAGTGTTTGTTTTAGATTACTTTTTAATTTATCACTATCACTTTACTGTAGCTCTCCAGAAAGATCTGGGTATGAAAGTGAATGTTTATTGCACATTTATGTGTGATTTCGGGAGGGCAAGCCTTCGACAGGCTACTCCAGTTTCACAAGGTTCTAGTTTCCATAGCGTGTAAAGCCTCATCCTTAAATATCTGACTTGTGAAAGATATGTATATGCTCTATAGCTATGTAACATGTATATGCTATATAGCTATGTATCTATGGGCCATGATTACAAAGAAACATATTTTAGTTCAATAAAAGAAAGAATGGTTTAAACAATAGAAGTTTATGATAGTGAAGGAAAAGGTACCCTAGACCCGTGTTCTCAACTGGAAGAAATGTTGCCTCTAGCAGATATTTGGTGATTGCCACTACTCAATGGAAGGTGTAGTTACTGACATCTAGTGGGTAGAGGCCAGGGATGCTGCCAAACATCCTCCAAAACACAGGAAAGCCCCCCAATAAAGGATTATCTGGCCCAAAATGTCGATAGTGCTGCTCTTGAAAAAACTCTGGCCCAGAGCCTAGACTTTGAGCCTGAATATGTTTAAGCAGAGGCTGTCAGAGATGCCATATTATTCTTGAGTATAAAACCCCTTTCAATACATGAACAACAACCATAATCATTAGTTCATTCCTGGGTATTTGCTATGTTGTAGGCAGCAATTATGCCATTTCATCCTCACAACGTACTAGGAATCCCTAATTCTTTCATTTTATGGGTTTTCATTATGATTGGGACTAGATAGAGAACCATAAGTTTGCAAGAAGAAACCAATTATATTAGTAGGGGTTTCTGTGACTCTCCGTGCCTTCCCTTTGTTTTTGGCATATTTCTTTCCTAGGCCAGTCTTCTATCCTCCTCACTGATAATGCAACAGGGAGACAGAGTGACAGGCTGGAAAAGTCATGGTCCACAGGAAATACTTTCTGAGACTGGTGTTCTTTACCTAGCACCATACGACATTGAAGAGGTGGACAAGTCTTGATGGAAACTCTCTAGAATTTCTAGATAACTGGTGTGGCCCATTTGTCCTGGAGTCGAATGCCCAGGTCAAATTTCCTTCAGCTGTATTCTCAAATAGATGGGCCTGTCCTTGTGTCCTCCATTCCAACTTCTCTTTCTGTGAGGTTAAGTGTATCAGGTTCTACAGTGATTGTCGTCTTCTCTCACTTTATTTCCAAGTAGGTGCCAGAAGACATGGAGAGAAATAGAGATGCGAGTGGTAAATGGTTGGGGGAAAAATGATCACAACTCAGCCTGAAGAAACAAAAGGAGGGAATTCCCTGGTGCTCCAGCGGTTAGGATTCTGTGCTTCCACTGCAGGGGGCACAGGTTCGGTCCCTGGTCGGGGAACTAAGATCCCGCAAGCTGTGTGGTGCAGCCCAAAACAAAGAAAAGAAAAAAAGAGAGAAATAAAGGGATAGATCAGTTCAACACAAATTTACTAAGCACCTGCTGAATACCAGTTTCTATATTAGGTCCTGGGTGGGGATACGTAAAGGGATAGGTGAGGTCTTATCAACAGGGAACGTAGCAAAATTAGTATCTTACAGGTCTTATCACTTATTCACATGAGCAACAGATGTATCATGATACATGTTCATTATTTCATTCAATAAACATTTACTGGAGTCTTACTATATGAAAAGCACAGCCCTAGGCACAAGAATATAGCCTAGAATGATGTAGGCATGTTTGCTGTCCTCATGGATCTTATGCCGTGTGGAAAGTTAAGCGACAGGGGTAAACACAGGGTGTTAGAGACACACAAAGATATAGCTTTAATCTAGTCTGGGTGTGCAATGTGGGAAGAAGGATAGGGCAGGCTACTTGGGATGGATGTTGACCAATAATGAATTTTGAATATTAGGAAATAGTTATTTAGGTGAAGAAGACATGGAATGGAATTTCAGGCAGAGTATTTGGAATAAACAAATCATGGATATGTGAAATGACATGGTTCCTGTGGGGTAACTACTGTGAGTTTAGAAATTATAGAACTCAAAAATGAAAGTTGGAAAATGAGAGGAATTATAAAGGTAGATTGGGGCCAAGTTTTTGCTATATATTTAGATAGATAGATAGATTGATAGATAGATATATGGATGGATGGATGGATGGATGGATAGACGATAGATCAATTGATTGTGTTGATTGTGGTGTGTTCTGTCATAATAGAGGGACTAGTGATATAATTGAGGTAGGAAGCCACACTTCAGGGTTCGTTATTATGGCCCAATAATTGAGGACAGAACTGAAGCAGGGTTGTTAAAAATGGATAGGGACAGACAGGATTTCTAGAAATATCAAGGAAGTAAAATTGATCACGTGCCCTGGTTATTCGTGGGGATGGGGCATACCTGGACTTTTCTCTCTTCCTTTCTTTCTGTTGTATACCACTTTTTTTTCCTTTACTACTCATTGAGGACGAAATAAGTGGAGGACATTATAAAAATCCAAAGTACTCTCACACCTCTCACAACCCCACCCAGACATATATGTATTTTGCAAACTTCCAAAGTTTTGGACCAAGAACACTAACACACAGGTATTCCAATAAATTCACAAGGCAGTCAACAGTTATTTTTATAGATAGTAATGTCCAATATACATTTAAATTAATAAATCCACATCTGTGATGTTAATGTAAAATTTGAGTTTCTGACATTAAAAAAACATGTCAACAATGAGAAAGCTTTACCTAGAGTGTGTGTAGTATATTCAATTTATTTGAACATAAATCTCGTGGGAAATCAGGCATCTCTGAAAAGTTTCCTGTAGGTAATGGAAATAAAACGAGTCTTCATTTTGAAATACAACAAACATTAACACATACAAAGAGTCCCAAGAAGGGGTGGGCATAATAAACTAGTCAACATACATTAACCTATCAAGTGCTGCCCATGATAATTAGGTATTTTTATGACTGATAAGTTTTTGGCAGTTTTAAGTGTCAAACTGAGCCCAGTTGGAGGTGGACTATTTTTGACATTTAGTAAATGGCAGCCCATTTTTATCATTGTAAATATGCTCTAAAGTATAAAATGTCCACAGTTAAGCCCCATACTGTTTTAATTTTTTTCCCAGTGGTATCTAAGCCTGTAATAGATAAGGACTCATCCCAGATACTGCAAAGTTAATTTTTATAGACTTGACAGGGAAAAAGTTGAAAAGATCAAAAGATTTTCTGAGGCTTCCTTTTTTCATTTTTACTCTTCCGGTATTCAGAGTAGTTTTAAGAATACCTATGAGGACTTCCCTGGTAGCGCAGTGCTTAAGAATCCACCTGCCAATGCAGGGGACACGGGTTCAAGCCGTGGTCCGGGAAGATCCCACATGCCGCGTAGCAACTAAGCCCCTGCGCCACAACTACTGAGCCTGCGCTCTAGAGTCCGCGAGCCACAACTACTGAAGCCCACGAGCCACAACTACTGAAGCCCACGTGCCACAACTACTGAAGCCCACGCGCTTAGAGCCCGTGCTCTGCAACAAGAGAAGCCACCGTGATGTGAAGTCCACACACTGCAACAAAGAGTAGCCCCTGCTCACCGCAACTAGAGAAAGCCCGTGTGCAGAAACAAAGACCCAACGCAGCAATAATAAAATATAAAATGAATAAATAAATCTTAAAAAAAAGGAAGACCTATGAGTACTATAGAAAGTATATAACATAGAGGCTATATATAGGAACATTATATATGCTTCTTTCTTTAACATCTTGAGCAGTTTTTCCTGCTTCTCTCTTTCACTTGAGATACACATTTGTTTGCTGTGACTATCATTATTTCAGATCTATACTTCTATGACAGAGCATTTTAGTTAGATCCAATACAGTATGGTTCTTATTCTAATTACCAAATCCTAGTCATTTGGCTGGTCCCAAACATTAACTAGGGAGTGACTTAGTATCCCACCAATGATGTTATGAAAATAGCTTTTGAAGTTTAAAAAACCACTCTAACACCTTTGTCTCATAATAACTCATAAATCTGTTTAATCTGATGAATATCATTCATTCAGTAATATTGAGCATATATAATGTACCATTCATATACATTTTTCTTATTATCGATATGAAATAGATATAGAAAGGTTGTGATTTCATCTAAGGTTATATTTTGGCGCAAGCCAAGGTAAAAATAAACAGCTAATAAATCACAGTGTCACTTTGATTTTCATGGGCCTGGCACTGTGCCACACACTGAGGGAGATTAAACATGTACAAACCATGAGCTGTGTTCTCAAGGACCTTAGGATCTATTTGTGAAGGGGGATCTAACATATGTAGCAACTAGGTTATAATGTCAAATAGTATTATGTAGTATTTAAATGCATCCTGACTATGAGTATCAAGAGAGAAGGCAAATTAGTGTAAGAAGATTACCTCTCATGCATAGCTACTTTTGGTTTATTCTGCATGGTGATAGGATTCCTAGATTTTCCTGAAAATATTATCTACCACACTATATCCATATTTTCCCATGGTAACTAGCTGATGCTAATTAAGTGAGGTGCCCTTTAGACTAAGCATGTGCTTCTCATGTTGCCACAGTCTCCACCAATCCCTATTGCCTTTCTGACACCAGGGCTGAATATAAGTGGCTTTTGATCATCACGACTGTGCTGCTCTTTCTCTTATATAGAGCAAAGTGGTTCCTCTATGTGTGTCTCCAGTAAAAGCGAGGGAAAAAAATATAAGAATTTGGCAGATCCTTGTGTTTTAGATTAAAATGAGAGCCAGTTTCCAGGGAGAAATTATAGTCCTCCAGGCTCAGTATACAAAAGTATGCTTTTATTTAAATTATGTTGCCCATTTCACTCTTATGTGCATTGTCCCTAAGGACATTTGATTTTGAATTGCTGAGGTAGAAAAATATCCTGGAGTTTCGAGTAATTAGAAAAATCTTATGTGTAGAACATAAGCCAAGCATGACCTTGAGGAATGAGGTAGGCAGGCTATACAGAGGAATACAGACATATGAGGAGATCGAGCATGTGGAAAGGCTTGGTAGTGAAGCAACTAGTATGGTGTGCTTATTGTTTATAGAAAAAATCATCTAGCGTGAACAGATGATTCATAATAAATCGCAGCAGCAGCAGTTACGATTGGCTCCTCAGGGAGTGTGGATAAAGGTTCGAAGCTCTCAAAAGTCACATAGTGGACTTGGAACCTGGGATTCCAGATATTAAGAAATGACTATCACTACTTCAGCAGTGAAGTGATCTGATAAGTATAGCGCTTACAGAAGACAATGCTGGAACAATATTGGGATGAATTAGACAGGGACTAACATTATAATCAGGGAATTTCCATGGTCTGGAGATTATTGGAGTTTAGACATGATGTGATAAAATTTGATAGCGATAGAAAATATGTGCAGAATGTGCTATCTGGGAGAAACATTTAAAGGAAAGAGCAGAATGAGGACCGATGCAGAGAAATGCACCTGGGGTCAATGCCTCAAATTTGTTAGCAGAAAAGAGGAGCTAGATATCAAGCAAAGGAAATAGAGAATTGCAGAGAAGTGGGGAAGAAAGTAAGGTCAAGTATGTCACAGAAGCCAATAGAAGAGTGAATTTTAAGCAAGGAAGATGTGGTCAGTAGTGTGAACATATTTCAGACAGGCCAAAGGTGAAAATAAAATTAAATATATCCTTGTTCATTTGAAATCACATCTGTGGCCAATTCCTCCTAGAGGGTAAATAACAACCAGTGTACTGGTTAGGCTTTCTCAGAAGTGCAATAATCCTTTCAAGTTATTGAGCTAACTCTTTCTTCATTGTGTTAGTTATGAATAAGAAGAAGCCTATTAACCCAAAAGGTTAATCTAATTTAAGAGTTCTTTCCCAGCTGCCTTAAATAAAACATATAATAATGAAAGAAAGGGCTTTCTGAACATCCCAGGAAATGCAAGGCAAATTAGGGAGTGAGAGTTCATTGTGTGTTGGAATTACCAGGAGAAGTTCACTTGAAAGTGTGAGGTCGGAACAGCATTTTGGAAGATGGGTGGGAAGTGAAAAAGCTGTAAAAGGCAGGGATAGTGCCTCATCAGCTGTGCCTGACTTCAGTTAAGGTGAGGGAGGACACAATGAAAATTCAGAAACAGAGTTATGTTATTACTTTCTTTTTTCTGAAAGTCTTTCCTGCTATTGATGAGATTCAGTCTTACCTATAAAAGTTGAGAGTGGTTTTATTTTTCTATTTGACTTAACTAATCATGAAATTTTATCTCCCACCAGCATGCCTAGAGTCTTTGGCTGGATTTTTCAGCTAAAGCAGAAGCAACTTTAAACCTAATAACCATCCTATGCTTTCCAATGCAATGGCCACTAGCCACATACAGCTATTAAAATTAAAATTAATTAAAACTAAATAAAGTATAAAATTCACTTCCACAGTTGCCCTAGCCAACATTTCAAGTACTTATTAGCTATATGTAGCTAGTGACTACTGTATTGGACATTGCAGGATGATATTGGAAATAAATGAACATTTCCATCATCAGAGAATGTTCTACTGGATAGCACAAACTGCTTACTTATATTAGTAGCTGCCCTGTGGTTTAAGATGGTTGATTTTGCTTCTAAGAACAAGGTTATAAGAATTGAGGCATAGGAATCATTTTTGTACTGTGATGCTAGGTGGTTTATTTAATCATTGATTAGTTTATCAATTCAGCAAATATATATTGGGCGCTCACTCTTCATCAGGCACTGGGCTTGACTTCTGGGATACGATAGTTACCCCAGAAGAGATAGATCCATGTCTTTCAGGGAACTTTGGGTCCAATAAGAGAGACACCCTTTAATCAAGTTGTCACTCAAACAAATGTAAAATTACAATTGCTGTCTGCAAAGGAGAAATACATGGTTCCACGAGAGGATAGCTATTTGTCCTAAACAGTCAGGGACTCCTCCCCTGTGAATATGAGATGAAATCTGAAGATCAGGTAGGACTTTCCTAGATATGAGAGAATAATATAGTAGGAGGACTGGAGAGGCATGGAGACTATTTTTAGCAGAGAAAACTATATATAAAGTCACTATGGAAAGAGAGAGCAAGGCACATTCAAAAGGCTGAAAGAGAGTTCATGCCTGGTTACTTCTTTGGTTTTAAATTTAATCTTATGAAAGTTGGCCTCAGCAGTACGAGTTTAAATTGGGCATCCCATCAGTTTAGTAAGAAGTGTTTGATTTTTAAGTCAACATTAGAATACTAGACACTAGGACTTTATTTTTTCCTAAAACAACACTGGGTACTGAAGTCCCAACAGTGGTTGATAGTTAAAGATAATTATTGTTGATCTGTAAATAATTCAAAGCAATAGACATTTCTTAGTGGTACTGTTGATCCATAATATATTTGAAGAAATAGATACTTCTTAGCAATTAAACATTAATCACTTTCTTCAGTAAGCCTTTTTCTCATTGTGTTCACCTCTTAACCATCTTGGCCCAAATCAGTCTTCCTACAGAAAATAATCCAGTTTCAAGTCCTGTTAAATTACTACCATCATCAATGAGGAAATAACCCATGCGGAACACACTCTGGAGTGGAAAAACACATTTATACTAATAATACAAAAGCTGTACTGTGAAATTAGGTATAATGCTACAGTTACTGTGATCAACCTCCTATCCTCTGTAGTGGAAAGTCACGAAGACACACTGTAGTACAAACCCATGGACACAGGGTTTCCATGGTTGCTCAGGCAAATAAAATGCAGCTCTTGATAAAAGAGTAAAGGTGACACTGGGACTTGTTCAAAGCCAAAGCAAAATCGTGTTGCACAACTTGCTCATAAAACGGCCTTTTATTTATTTATTTTTAATTTTTAAAAATTAATTAATTAATTAATTAATTTAAAAACATCTCTATTGGAGTATAACTGCTTTACAGTGGTGTGTTAGTTTCTGCTTTATAACAAAGTGAATCAGTTATACATATACACATGTCCCCATATCTCTTCCCCTGCATCTCCTTCCCTCCCACGCTTGCTATCCCACCCCTCTAGGTGGTCACAAAGCACCGAGCTGATCTCCCTGTGCTATGCAGCTGCTTCCCACTAGCTATCTATTTTACGTTTGGTAGTGTATATATGTCCATGCCACTTGCTCACTTTGTCCCAGCTTACCCTTCCCCCTCCCCGTATCCTCAAGTCCATTCTCTAGTAGGTCTGTGTCTTTATTCCCGTCTTGCCCCTAGGTTCTTCATGGCGATTTTTTTTTTTTAGATTCCATTTATATGTGTTAGCATACAGTATTTGTTTTTCTCTTTCTGACTTGCTTCACTCGATATGACAGACTGTAAGTCCATCCACCTCACTACAAATAACTCAATTTATTTTCTTTTTATGGCTGAGTAATATTCCATTGTATATATGTGCCACATCTTCTTTATCCATTCATCTGTCGATGGACACTTAGGTTGCTTCCATGTCCTGGCTATTGTAAATAGAGCTGCACTGAACATTTTGGTACAAGACTCTTTTTGAATTATGGATTTCTCAGGGTATGTGCCCAGTAGTGGGATTGCTGGGTCGTATGGTAGTTCTATTTTTGGTTTTTTAAGGAACCTCCATACTGTTCTCCATAGTGGCTGTATCAGTTTACTCTCCCACCAACGAGAGGGTTCCCTTTTCTCCACACCGTCTCCAGCATTTATTGTTTGTAGATTTTTTTTTTTTACTTTTTTTTTTTTGAGGTACGCAGGCCTCTCACTGTTGTGGCCTCTCCCATTGTGGAGCACAGGCTCCGGACGCGCAGGCTCAGTGGCCATGGCTCACGAGCCCAGCCGCTCCGTGGCATGTGGGATCTTCCCGGACTGGGGCACGAACCCGTGTCCCCTGCATCGGCAGGCGGACTCTCAACCACTGCGCCACCAGGGAAGCCCTAGACTATTCTTATATAAACTTATATTTTATGGTAGATAGTCTTCAGGCTGTTTTGGGTACAGCACCAAAAAGCACCTGATCAGGTTTTGTAAAAGGATATCTTTTTCATACATAAGCTGATTATAAAATAGAGCAGACTACTCAGAGGCCAGAAATGACCTGTTTCTGGGTGACCTCAAACCAGGATTTTAATGAATCACATTCAAATTCATTCATTTCTCATCAGGAGACAAAGCCTTGTGCCTCAGAAAGAGAAAGGCTGCATCACCCAACAGAAAGCTAGGTCCTCAAGAGAGTGATGTGCTCAGAGAGGAAACTAGGAAACAATTTTGTCCCTCCACAGCAGATTTTGCAGGCGTGTGTCTATCTTGGCAATAGCTTTTCTGATAATTCCTAAAGAAAAGTCAGGAAGCACATAAATTTCAGGAAATACATATTACTTGTGTAAGCTCAAGTAAAAATTTAGTTTCAAGCAGTTATGGATTGAAAATCATGAACACTTGGCAGAAGCAAACAGAAGTTTTTTTTCTAAAAAAAAAAAAAGCAGTAGTAACCAAAAAGAAATCTTCAAACTGTTTTCATAGCTAGAGTTACAAGTATGAATTTACAAATAAATAGGCAAATAAATAACAAGGAAACAAACCACTTTGAAAGTCAGCAGGAATAGTGGATCAATCCCATAGAATCCCATAGAATGTATAGGTAGTAGAATGTTCAATACAAAACATAAAATAAGTGGGTTTAACCATTTTAAAGATGTGAAAGATGATATGTAAGAAGAAGCAAATGTTTCATTATGAAAATTGACCAGCGGTGTTTGATAAAAAAAGAAAAATTTGAAAAGTATAATAATTAAAACACAAGCTCAGTGGATATGTTAAACATCAGATTAAACACTGATGAAGAAAGAATTTATAAACCAGAAGATAGATCTGAATTACCCAGGATAGATGTTAAAGACAAAAAGATAAAATAGGAAAGAAGATTGAGACATAGTGGACAGAATAACAAGTTTAAAGATAGGTCCATTGGAGTTCCAGAAGGAGGCAGTGGAGACCAAGGAGTATTCAAGAAGAAATTGTCAAGAATATCAAGATGAGGTGAGAGACATTAATTCTTTAATTCCCGAATTCCAAAATATTAAACAGGACAAATAAAAATAAATCCATCCTAGACAAATAAGAGTGAAATTACAGAACACCAAAAACCAAAAAAAAAAAAAAAAACTCCCATCAGATTTTAATGGATCTGATGAAAAAGACAGGTGACTTAAGAATAACAAAAATGAACTGAAGGTATAAAGCAGAAACTAACACACCATTGTAAAGCAATTATACCCCAATAAAGATGTTAAAAAAAAAAAAAATGAACTGAAGGGCTTCCCTGGTGGCACAGTGGTTGAGAGTCCACCTGCCAATGCAGGGGACACGGGTTCGAGCCCTGGTCCGGGAAGATCCCACATGCCGCGGGGCGACTGGGCCCGTGAGCCACAACTACTGAGCCTGTGCATCTGGAGCCTGTGCTCCGCAGCGGGAGGCTGTGATGATGAGAGGCCCGCGTACCGCGCGCGCACCACGATGAAGAGTGGGCCCTGCTCGCCGCAACTAGAGAAAGCCCTCGCACAGAAACGAAGACCCAACACAGCCAAAAGTAAATAAATACAAATTTATTTTTTTAAAAAAATGAACTGAAAATATATATTTTTAAGAGCAAAAGTGAAAGTGACATGACTATAATACTAATGTCAATTTGTTACACACTGTCTTTATTTTTCAGAAAAGTTTTAGCTTTATAGAAAAATTGAGCAGATAGGACAGACACTCCCTTTGCCTTCCCCCCATCCACACAGTTTTCCTTATTATTAACATCTTGCATTCGAGTGGTATATTTTTTCACAATCAATCAATATTAATAAATTGTTATTAACTAAAGTCCATAGTTTACAGTGAGGGTCAATCTTTGCATTGTACAGTTCTAGCCCCAAAGTAGATTCTACGTACACATTTGATTAACTGAAAGTCTTTTGGTGTGTTCTTTCAACCAATGTTGGCATTTCCCGTCCCTGAATTCACAGGTCCTCTTCTTCTCAATGATATTCTGACAAACTTTGCATTTCTAAAAATGTATGGACATTTTCTTTAAAAAACCACACAGTGTCATTAACACTCCTAACAAAGTAATAAATATGTTTGGACACTAAAAAAAATTACTCAAAAAGATGATTAGCTGTAATGACAGAATAGAAGAGGAACAGATTTATGTTGAATAATACTTGTTACCTATGTGTCCATGTTTTCCTGTCAATTTTCTATTTCACAAGAAACAAACTGTTTCTTTCCCTTTTGGAAATAAAATCTGTATCTCCCAAATGGATATCAGAGTGTGTGTTATAAAGGCAGGGTTGGGGAAGGGAGGATACAGAGAAGATGTCACTGGACATGAGGTTGTGCCGATTAGGATGATGAAAGTTTTTTTTAAAAAAATAGTTGGATGTATTATAGATCTTTTAACAATTGAAATTATGTCAACGAGTAATAGGATACAATTTTCTCTCATAACATATTTTATGTTTCATCTTTTACTATTTACATGTTTGAAGGTCATAGACATGGTAATGAATATTAAATGGAAATTAAAACCATTTTTCTGCAGATCACTTAAGTTAATGAAAATGCTGCCTGTATTACTTTTGGAAGCATTGATTGACTGAAATTCGAAGCACTTTTACACTCTGATTTACAGTGCACTCTTTCTATAACCATTATTGATTATGGTTATATACTTTGCTGGTGATAATGTTCATGGATGAAAGATGTTTGATTATTATTCGAATTCTTCTTTCACATTTGTATGCCAATCAAACTGCTTTATTAGTATCAGGGTTTAGGTGAAACAGGCACTTTTTTTGATTATTTTCAAACTTTCATTTAAAAGTTTTTTAGGTAAATGCATTTAAAAATTTATACTCATAATTAAAATTTGATAAATATGTTTACAGTACTTTCAATTTATTTTTACATGTATGTGAATCATTTTTGCCGTATTACCCCAAAATTGGAGCAAACTTTTTAAAAAGGCATTTTTTTCTAAGTTGCCACCATCAATTTAGGCAACAGTCTCAAACTCTTCACAAACGGTCTTTGGATGATAAATTAATTCTTATTTTCATCCATGTTCAAGCTCTCAGTGCATGTTTCAAATACATTTTAAAAGTAACTCAAATTGTTTTCTAATATGCTCTGGACTCTTAAGGTTGTCCTGTAATTTTGTGAGCCAGTGTCTTTCAGTATGGTTTCCTTCCTAATTAGAAAACCAATCATCATGTAAAGTATCAGCTTTCCTCTTGTCAATAAAATCTTCAGTTACAGTGATTGCTTTGTGGCTGCTGCAGTTTACTCACTAATTCTACCAACATTTCCATGGCCCTAGAGGAGAGCAGAGAATTAAATTTGCCACATGTTCTCAATCCCAAAGTACTGTTCCTTCCATAGAAGTCATTTCATTTTATGATTCTATCATAGCATTACTAATTGATTACTAATTAATTCTTCTACATCCTTTTGCCAACTCTCTCAAAATTAAGAGTCTTGGTTAGCATATAAGTACCAGGACAAGTGGGAGTTCCCCAAAGTGCCAGTTGAGGCTGCTCATGTGAAAGCCTCATGGTCGATGGACTACTGCCATTCATTCCCACAGGTCAACACCCAGTGAGCATCAGAACTGTCTAGGTGACTCCAGTGTGTATACTTGGTGGTCATCCATGTGTAAATTCACACACTCTAGCAGTTATCATCTGCGTCAACGTTTTTTCTTCCTTTATCTTAGAATAATTCTTTCATGTTTAAAAAAAAACGCTCCTCTTCAGGGGAAAAAAAAAATAGAGTCTTAGACTAGATTTTAGTTAGGTTCAATTAAGATATACAATACCTTTGAATTTCACAAAATTCAAATTTTTCTAGTCCTAAGAAAGTCCTGAAAACGTATAACGACATTTGATTTAATTCCAGAACCTCTAAGTATTCAATTAATGATATCCCTTAGAAGGCACAATGTATGCTAAATACAAGAAATTTCATGATGTATTTTTCACTCAGTTGTAAAAATGATCCATCCTGCCCTTAAGATATGTGAGAAAAATAACAATAGAGAGTCCAAATTTTCTACAAACCACCTCAGTAAGCCAGATATGATGTTCCTCTTAAAATAGCATGGACATTTGAGTACTTAAATAAATTCTTTTTTTTTTTAACATCTTTTTGGAGTAGAATTGCTTTACAATGGTGTGTTAGTTTCTGCTTTGTAACAAAGTGAATCAGCTATACATATACATATATCCCCATATCTCCTCCCTCTTGCGTCTCCCTCTTAAATAAATTCTTATTTCTGGTCAGTAGGGCACAAAAAATGTGCTTCAGCCATGTCCTGAGATCCAGTATTAAACAAAACACATTTTGAAAAGGCAACTTGCCACAAAATATAAATAGAGTGCAACAAACATTTCACTCATGTAAAAACCAATGCAATCAACTCTTGAGCAAACATGTGGGTGAAAGAGAGGTTTGTTCTATCTGAGGAAATTGGCCTAATGCCTGAGCTAGCAGAGCAAGTCACCGAGGAATTGAATACAGCCTTTTGTTGACATATCAAGCATTAAGTAAAAAAAAAAAAGAAACAGCTTAATCAACCTTAGCTGAACCCTGCTCTAGATACTAAAAAATTCCATCTGTTAACTTTGCCCTCCTTGAACACTTTCAGGGTATTTCCTGTAAGAAAACTGCATCCATGGCAGAGGCTCTGTGCCGAAATATGGGCATTGAGAGAGTTGATGTATACACCGAGAGTTCAAATGTATCCTTATCTTCAGGGCTTTCTACCACCTTGTTTCTGTTCCTTCTCTTTACATCCTTTCATTTTGCACATTCCCGGAATTAAATACAGCTTACAGAGGTCATCTTGGGTGTCCTCACAACACAGTCACTGAGCTCCTTGCATTGTTTCAAATATCCTCAAACCTCCCTCTATCTTATCTAGAAGTAGAAAGCATGGGCAATTCAAGCCAGTGTGACTACCAAGACATGTAGGCTGAATATAGCACATTGCCTGAACTATGCATGTTTGAAGTTTAAGTTTGAAGACCCAAATTGGCAATCAAAGCAACATTCTATTTTTGTTGGGTCAGTATCAGTGGGAATGTCACCAATCAGTGCTCTAAGTCAACAATAATCAGACTCCAAATTCCTAGTATTCAATGTTATGCAGTTAATTTGTCCATAAGTTATCTGTTTGTTTCTTCAACACTACCTGTTCTTGTAGCATGATTTCATTCATGAAAACTTTTACCACTAAGAACTTTGTCTAGTGCTCATGGCTAATTGGGAAGTGGGGTAGAAAGTGCCAAGGAAGTTATAACCACATTTTCATAACACCCTTTAATTAGGGTGGGATTGCTGGAGTTATTAGTTGTGTTCTTAGCCACATACAAGGTAGATGAAGATCCTCAGGTAATTGTTTTTAATTTATTCTAATTTCAGTATCTTCATGAGGATTTTCCACCTTATGTGTCCCTTCTGGTACCATTTCTTAATTTCTCTTTATCCTCTATGAAATTAGTTTTCTATGGCTATTGTAAAAAATTACTTTTATCTTAGGGGCTTAAATCACTACACATTTATTCTATGACTGTACTGGAGGTGAGAAGTGCAAAATCCCTTTCATTGTGTTCACACCATAGAGTGCCCAGATATTTGGTCAAACATTTTTCTGGGTGTTTCTGTGAGAGTGTTTTGGATTAGATTAACGTTTAAATCAGTAGACTGAGTAAAACAGATTGACCTCCATAATGTGGGTGGGCCTCATCCATACAGTCGATGGCCTAAATAGAGCAAAGAGGTTGACCCTTTCCTAAGTGAGAGATAATTATCTTCTTGCCTGATAGCCTTTGGATTGGGACATCATCTTTTCTCCTGCCTTTTCATTTGATCTGAACATCAGCTCTTCCTGGATCGTAAGCCTGCTGGCCTTTGGGCTGAAACTCCACCATTGGCTCTCCTGGTTTTCAGGCCTTCAGACTCAGACTGGAATTAGACTATCAGTTCTCCTGAGTCCCCAGCTTGTCAACTCACCTTCCCAGTCTTGGGACTTGTCAGTTTCTGTAATTGCATGAGCTCTTTCCTTATAATAAATCATATATATTTATGTATCTATATGCATATCTATCTATCTATATTTTTATCTCTGTATCTCCATGTCTACCACTATCTATATCTATGCATCGTGTTGGTGCTTTTTCGCTGGAGAAGACTGACCAATACACTGGGTTTAGGGAAGAATCCATTTCCTTGCCTTTTCCAGCTTCTAAAACTAATTACTTGCATTTATTGGCTCATAGCCCCTTCCTCCATCTTCCTCTGCTTCAAGATGCAGCAGCATCTTGCTTCAGTTGTAACATTTCCTTCTTCTATAGTCAAAACTCCTTCTGCCTTCCTCTTAGAAATTTAGGCCCTGCTAGTTAATCCAGGAGAATCTCCCTATTTCAAAATCCTTAATTAATCACATCCTTTATAAGGTAACATTCACAGATTCCATGGATTAGGACTTGAATATTGTTGGGAGCCATTACTCAGCCTAACACATTCTACAATGATACTTTTTATTTTTTAAGATTATACTGATTACAGGTGATAGAAATCCAGTTGAAGTTTACTTAATCAAAAAAGGGAAACATTATAAGGAGACAGGAAAACCACAAGCAGCCAAAGCCCTGGAAGAATGCTGGGAATAACTATATTCAGAGAAGTGAACATACCTGAATCTTTAATTTTTTCCCCTTGTTCCTTTGTACACATCCACATCTTTTTAAAAAAAATTTCTCCTCCCCCTCCCCCTCCTCTTCCTCCTCCTCCTCCCTCCCCCTCCCCTTCCCCATAACATTATTCCTTAAATATCTATAAAGTAAGCATTACTATCTTTTTAAATACGTGAGGATATTAAAATTCAGAAATGTTACATCCATAGCTTGTAAAAGTTGGCTATTACGGATCTTCTGGTTTTAAGATTATTATTCCTTTAGTCAAATAAGCTGAATTAGAGTTGAAATAACACTAGACTAAGAGTTAGGAGACCTGGGCTTATATTTTGTCTCTGCTATTTACTAGATATGATCATGGAAAAGTTATTTAAACTCCCTCTAGTTTAGTTTACCCTCCTCTAAAATGGGAATAAAAGCTGCTTACATCTGGGATCTAGTTTTGAAGTGTAAATTAGATAGTTTATGTAAGTCCCTATATAGTTGGTTTTAAAAAAGGAAAAGTAAATAAATGGCAGAAAATCTTTCTCTGATTATTTGACAGAGCTTCTCTTATTTGAACTGTCCTATTTTGTAAAGAATTATAGGAGTTTGCTGTGGGTTTAGGCTAGTATTCACTAAGGATTTAAGGCACATTAAAAGTTTCAGTTTAGTGTCAGTGATTTTTATATTATATTTTAATACTGCTACTTATTGGCAGAAGAGAGCCTTTTCCAGAAACAGTTTTCCTGGTGGGTGAGGTGGGCAGGAAACATCCCAAAGGGCCTCACACACTGGATAGAAATCCAGAACAAATTGTATGATTAGATGGGCAAATACTTATACTGTCTCTCTTTTTTTTTTTTTTCTTTTTGTTTTTAACATCTTTATTGGAGTATAATTATTTTACAATGTTGTGTTAGTTTCTGCTGTATAACAAAGTGAATCAGTTATATGTATACATATATCCCCATATCCCCTCTCTCTTGAATCTCCCTCCTACCCTCCCTATCCCACCCCTCTAGCTGGTCAAAAGCACAAAGCACCAAGCTGATCTACCTGTGCTATGCAGCTGTTTCACACTAGCTATCTATTTTACATTTGGTAGTGTATATATGTCAATGCTACTCTTTCACTTCATCCCAGCTTACCCTTCCCCCTCCCCGTGTCCTCAAGTCCATTCTCTAGTAGGTCTGCATCTTTATTCCCGTCTTGCCCCTAGATTCTTCTGACCATTTTTTTTTTTTTTAGATTCCATATATATGTGTTAGCATACGGTATTTGTTTTTCTCTTTCTGACTTACTTCACTCTGTATGACAGACTCTAGGTCCATCCACCTTACTACAAATAACTCAATTTTGTTTCCTTTTATGGCTGAGTAATATTCCATTGTATATATGAGCCACATCTTCTTTATCCATTCATCTGTCGATGGACACTTACGTTGCTTCCACGTCTTGGCTATTGTAAATAGTGCTGCAATGAACATTGTGGCACATCTCTCTTTTTGAATTATGATTTTCTCAGGGTATATGCCCAGTAGTGGGATTGCTGGGTCATATGGTAGTTCTATTTTTAGTTTATTAAGGAACCTCCAACTGTTCTCCATAGTGGCTGTATCAATTTACATTCCCACCAACAGTACAAGAAGGTTACCTTTTCTCCACACCCTCTCCAGAATTTATTGTAGATTTTTTGATGATGGCCATTCTGACCGGTGTGAGGTGATACCTCATTGTGCTTTTGATTTACATTTCTCTAATGATTAGTGATGTGGAGCATCCTTTCATGTGTTTGTTGGCAATCTGTATATCTTTGGAGAAAAGTATATTTAGGTGTTCCACCTATTTTTGGATTGAGTTGTTTGTTTTTTTGATATTGAGCTGCATGAGCTGTTTATATATTTTGGAGATTAATCCTTTGTCTGCTGATTGGTTTGCAAATATTTTCTCCCATTCTGAGGGTTGTCTTTTCATCTTGTTTATGGTTTTCTTTCTGTGCAAAAGCTTTGAAGTTTCATTAGATCCCATTTGTTTATTTTTGTTTTTATTTCCATTTCTCTAGGAGGTGGGTCAAAAAGGATCTTGCTGTGATTTATGTCATAGAGTGTTCTGCCTATATTTTCCTCTAAGAGTTTTATAGTATCTGGCCTTACATTTAGGTCTTTAATACATTTTCAGTTTATTTTTGTGTATGGTGTTAGGAAGTGTTCTAATTTCATTCTTTTATATCTAGTTGTCCAGTTTTCCCAGCACCACTCATTGAAGAGGCTGTCTTTTCTCCACGGTATATTCTTGCCTCCTTTATCAAAGATAAGGTGACCATATGTGTGTGGGTTTATTTCTGGGCTTCTATCCTGTTCCATTGATCTATATTTCTCTTTTTGTGCCAGTACCATACTGTCTTGATTACTATAGCTTTGTAGTATAGTCCGAAGTCAGGGAGCCTGATTCCTCCAGCTCCATTTTTCTTTCTCAAGATGGCTTTGGCTATTCAGGTTCTTTTGTGTTTCTGTACAAATTGTAAAATTTTTTGTTGTAGTTCTGTGAAAAATGCCATTGGTAGCTTGATAGGGATTGCATTGAATCTGTAGATTGCTTTTGGCAATATAGGCATTTTCACAATGTTGATTTTTCCAATCCAATAACATGGTATATCTCTCCATCTGTTTGTATCATCTTTAATTTCTTTCATCAGTGTCTTATAGTTTTCTGCATACAGGTCTTTTGTTTCCTTAGGTAGGTTTATTCCTAGGTATTTTATTCTTTTTGTTGCAATGGTAAATGGGAGTGTTTCCTTAATTTCTGTTTCAGAGTTTTTGTCATTAGTGTATAAGAATGCAAGAGATTTCTGTGCATTAATTTTGTATCCTGCTACTCTACCAAATTCATTGATTAGCTCTAGCAGTTTTCTGGTAGCATCTTTAGGTTTCCCTATGTATAATATCATGTAATCTGCAAACAGTGACAATTTTACTTCTTCTTTTCCTATTTGGATTCCTTTCATTTCTTTTTCTTCTCTGATTGCTGTGGCTAAAACTTCCAAAACTGTGTTGAATAATAGCAGTGAGAGTGGGCAACCTTGTCTTGTTCCTGATCTTAGAGGAAATGGTTTCTGTTTTTCACCACTGAGAACGATGTTGGTGTGGGTTTGTCATATATGGCCTTTATTATGTTGAGGTAGGTTCCCTCTATGCCCACTTTCTGGAGAGTGTTTATCATTAATGGGTATTGAATTTTGTTGAAAGCTTTTTCTGCATCTATTGAGATTATTTTATGATTTTTACCCTTCAGTTTGTTAATATGGTGTATCACATTGATTGATTTGCATATATTGAAGAATCCTTGCATTCCTGCAATAAACCCCATTGTTCATGGTGTATAATCCTTTTAATGTGCTCCTGGATTCTGTTTGCTAGTATTTTGTTGAGGATTTTTCCATCTATGTTCATCAGTGATATTGGCCTGTAGTTTTCTTTTTTTGTGACATCTTTGTCTGGTTTTGGTATCAGGGTGATGGTGGCCTCATAGAATTAGTTTGGGAGTGTTTCTCCCTTGCCTATATTTTGGAGGAGTTTGAGAAGGATAGGTGTTAGCTCTTCTCTAAATGTTTGATAGAATTCACATGTGAAGCCATCTGGTCCTGGGTTTTTGTTTGTTGGAAGATTTTTAATCACAGTTTCAATTTCAGTGCTTGTGATTGGTCGGTTTATATTTTCTGTTTCTTCCTGATTCAGTCTCGGAAGGTTGTTCTTTTCTAAGTATTTGTCCATTTCTTCCAGGTTGTCCATTTTATTGGCATATAGTTGCTTGTAGCAATCTTTCATGATCCTTTGTATTTCTGCAGTGTCAGTCGTTACTTCTCCTTTTTCATTTCTAATTCTGTTGATTTGAGTCTTCTCCCTTTTTTCTTGATGAATCTGGCTAATGGTTTATCAATTTTGTTTATCTTTTCAAAGAACCAGCTTTTAGTTTTATTGATCTTTGCTATTGTTTCCTTCATTTATTTTTCATTTATTTCTAATCTGATCTTTATGATTTCTTTCCTTGTGCTAAGTTTGGGTCTGTTTTTCTTTTTTCTCTCTAATTGCTTTAGGTGTAAGTTAGGTTGTTTATTTGAGATTTTTCTTGTTTCTGAGGTAGTATTGTATTCCTATAAACTTCCCTTTTAGAACTGCTTTTGCTGCATCCCATAGGTTTTGGGTCATCGTGTTTCCATTGTCATTTGTTTCTAGATATTTTTTGGTTTCCTCTTTAATTTCTTCAGTGATCACTTCGTTATTAAGTAGTGTATTGTTTAGCCTCCATGTGTTGGTATTTTTTACAGATCTTTTCCTGTAATTGATATCTAGTCTCATAGCGTTGTGGTCAGAAAAGATACTTGGTACGATTTCAGTTTTCTTAAATTTACCAAGGCTTGATTTGTGACCCAAGATATAATCTATACTGGAGAATGTTCCATGAGCACTTGAGAAGAAAGTGTATTCTGTTGTTTTTGGATGCAATGTCCTATAAATATGAATTAAGTCCATCTTGTTTAATGTATCATTTAAAGCTTGTGTTTCCTTATTTATTTTCATTTTGGATGATCGGTCCATTGGTGAAAGTGAGGTGTTAAAGTCCCCTACTATGATTGTGTTACTGTTAATTTCCCCTTTTATGGCTGTTAGCGTTTGCCTTATGTATTGAGGTGCTCCTATGTTGGGTGCATAAATATTTACCATTGTTATATCTTCTTCTTGGGTTGATCCCTTTATCATTATGTAGTGCCCTTCTTTGTCTCATGTAAGTCTTTCTTTTAAAGTCTCTTTTGTCTGATATGAGAATTGCTACTCCAGCTTTTTTTGATTTCCATTTGCATAGAATATCTTTTTCCATCCCCCCTCCAATTCAGTCTGTATGTGTCCCTAGGTCTGAAGTGGGTCTCTTGCAGACAGCATATATATGGGTCTTGTTTTTGTGTCCATTCAGTCTGTGTCTTTTGGTTGGAGCAGTTAATCCATTTATATTTAAGGTAATTATTGGTATGTATTACCATTTTCTTAATAGTTTGGGGTTTGTTACTGTAGGTCTTTTCCTTCTCTTGTGTTTCCTGCCTAGAGAAGTTCCTTTAGCATTTGTTGCGAATCTGGTTTGATGGTGCTGAATTCTCTTAGCATTTGCTTGTCTGTACAGGTTTTAATTTCTCCATCGAATCTGAATGAGATCCTTGCTGGGTAGAATAGTCTTGGTTGTAGGTTTTTCCCTTTCATCACTTAAGTGTGTCATGCCACTCCCTTCTGGCTTGCAGAGTTTCTGCTGAAACATCAGCTGTTAACTTTATGGGGTTTCCCTTGTATGTTATTTGTTGCTTTTCCCTTGCTGTTTTTAATATTTTTTCTTTGAATTTAATTTTTGATAGTTTGATTAATATGTGTCTTGGCTTGTTTCTCCTTGGATTTATCCTGTATGGGACTCTGCACTTCCTGGACTTGATTGACTATTTCCTTTCCCATGTTAGGGAAGTTTTCAACTATAATCTCTTCAAATATTTTCTCAGTCCCTTTCTTTTTCTCTTCTTCTTCTGGGACTCCTGTAAATGTTGGCACATTTAATGTTGTCCCAGAGGTCTCTGAGGCTGTCCTCAGTTCTTTTCATTCTTTCTTCTTTATGCTGCTCTGCGGCAGTTTTTTCCACTATTTTATCTTCCAGGTCACTTATTTGTTCTTCTGCGTCAGTTATTCTGCCATTGATTCCTTCTAGGGTATTTTTAATTTCATTTATTGTGCTGTTCATCATTTTTTGTTTGCTCTTTAGTTCTTCTAGGTCCTTGTTAAATGTTTCTTGTATTTTCTCCATTTTATTTCCAAGATTTTGGATCATCTTTACTATCATTACTCTGAATTCTTTTTCAGGTAGACTGCCTATTTCCTCTTTATTTGTTTGGTGGGTTTTTCCTTGCTCCTTCATCTGCTGCATATTTCTTTGTTTTCTCATTTTGTTTAACTACAATGTTTGGGGTCTCCTTTTCAGAGGATGCAGGTTCATAGTTCCTGTTATTTTTGGTGTCTGTCCCCTGTGGGTGATTTGGTTCAGTGGCTTGTGTAGGCTTCCATGGTTGAGGGTACTGGTGCCTGTGTTCTGGTGGGTGGGGCTGTATCTTGTCCTTCTGGTGGGCAGGGCTGTGTCTGGTGGTGTTTTTTGGGGTGTCTGTGAACTTAGTATGACTTTAGGCAGCCTCTCTGCTAATGGGTGGGGTTATGTTCCTGTGTCGGTAGTTGTTTGACCTGGGGCTTCCAGCACTGGAGCTTGCTGGCCGTTGGGTGGAGCTGGGTCTTAGTATTGAGACAGAGATCTCTGGGAGAGCTCTCACCGATTGATATTATGTGGGGCCAGGAGGTTTCTGGTGAGCCAATGTGCTGGACTCTGCCCTCCCATCTCAGAGGTTCACACTCGACACCCGGCCATAGCACCAAGACCCTGCCAGCCACATGGCTCAGAAGCAAAGGCAGAAAGATAAAGATAAAGATTAAAAAAAAAAACAATAAAAACAGACATACAGAACCCTAGGACAAATGGTAAAAGCAAACCTGTACAGACAAAATCACACAAAGAAGCATACACATACACAGTCACAAAAAGAGAAAAAGGAAAAATTATATATATAGTAAAAAAAAATGAAGAGAGCAAATATATTTTTTAAAAAAAGGAAGAGAGCAACCAAAACAGTAAACAAATCCACCAATGATAATAAGCTTGAAATACTAAACTAAGATAAACATAAAACCAGTAACAAATTAGATGCAGAAAGCAAACCCCAAGTCTATAGTTGCTGCTAAAGTCCACTCCCTCAATTTTGGGAACATTCGTTGTCTCTTCAGGTACTCTTCAGATGCAGGGTTTATCAAGTTGATTGTGGGGATTTAATCTGTTGCTCTTGAGGCTGCGGGGAGAAATTTCCCTTTCTCTTGTTTGTTCACACAGCGCCTGGGGATCAGTTTGGGTTTGGCCCCGCCTCTGTGTGTAGGCCGCCCTCAGGAGTCTCTTCCCCACCCAGACAGGTGGGGGTTAAAGCAGCAGCTGTTTAGGGCTCCCTTGCGCACTCAGGCCGGGGGGGAGGGAGGGGTACGGTAGTCATAATTGGAATGCAGAGCACGCCTGAGGCAGCAGATGCTGGCTTGATGTTGCAACAGCCTGAGGCATGCCGCGTCTTCTCCTGGGGAAGTTGTCCCTGGATCACAGGACCCTGGCAGTGGCGTGCTGCACAGGCTCCTGGGGGTGGGGGGGCGGGTGTGGATAGTGACCTGCACTTGCACACAGGATTCTTGGTGGCAGTGACCACAGCGGTAGCGGTTCATGACCATCTCTGGGGTCCGAACTGATAGTCGTCGCTTGCGCCTGTCTCTGGAGCTCGCTTAGGCGGTGCTCTGCCCTCTCTGGGCACACTGGGATGGAATCCCCTCTCCTCTCGCACCCTGGAACAATGGTCTCTTGTCTCTCCGGTAGTTGCAGACTTTTTCCCGGACTCCCTCTCGGCTAGCTGTGGCGCACTAGCCCCCATAGGCTGTGTTCATGCAGCCAACCCCAGTCCTCTCTCTGGGGTCTGACTTCCAAAGCCCGAACCTCACCTCCCAGCCCCCATCTGCCTCGGCGGGTGAGCAGACAGACCTCTCAGGCTGGTGAGTGCCGGTCGGCACCGATCCTTTGTGCGGGAATCTCTCTGCTTTGCCTTCTGCACCCCTGTTGCTGTGCTCTCCTCCATGGCTCTGAAGCTTCCCCCCTGCCACCCCCTGCCCCCGCCAGTGAAGGGGCTCCTAGTGTGTGGAAACTTTTCCTCCTTCACAGCTCCATCCCAGAGGTGTGGGTCCCATCCCTATTCTTTTGTCTCTATTTTTCCTTTTTTCTTTTGCCCTACCCAGGTACGTGTGGATTTTCTTGCCTTTTGGGAAGTCTGAGGTCTTCTGCCAGCGTTCAGTAGGTGTTCTGTAGGAGTTGTTCCACACGTAGATGTATTTTTGATGTATTTATGGGGAGGAAGGTACATTATAAAGCACCCACAAAGGGAAGTAAAAATTGATTTGCTTCATCATCCTCCTTAACATCTTAGAGACAAAGAACTGAGGAGACTTAGTACTGAAAATAGAAAAATCAACTTAAATCCTTATTTACAAAACTGCATAGCTCTTCCTGGTGAATTTAAGATTCTTCATCGCCAGGGAGTTCGGGGGTGAAGTTATAGGTAAGAATCAGATTATTTAGATAGAGACACACTCCACAGACAGAGTGTGGGCCATTTCAGAAGGCAAGAGGCAAGAGTATACTGTCTCCTGAGTGAAATTTCTTCAATGAGTTTTTCTTGCCAGGGGGGAAAGGCAGCCTCTCCATGTAATAGAACCATTGGCAGCAATGATCTTAAAGCAAAATGGTAAACAGGGAATAAGAAGAGGAGAGCCAGCATCTTAGGCATTATTATAAGAAGATGATGTAGATATGTTCTATTAACAGTTCCAAAACGCATGATTCTTCATTTAATGGAAATTTTTAAATGGCATGGGGATGTTTCTCCACAAAAAACAGATCAGTGTTAGGCACATTGCTTAATGTTAATGTTTCCCTCTGCTCTCCCTGTAGCATGTGCATATTGGATAGATAAACTCAGAAGTTTAAGAATAACCTTGGATGTGGGACTAGTTATACTATACCTTAGGTTGGATAAGCTTGGGGAAAATATCTTATAAAATAATAAATATTAAAATTACTCGAAGACATAGAAGTTTATCATCTAGGTTTCCCAGAGTAGTACATCTACCAGTAGCTTTTTAATTTGTTACATGTTTCCTTTGAATTCTCCCTAATACATTTGAATACCTTTTTTTTTTCTCTCAAGGGCAGCTATAATTGTTGTTTAATTAAACATGCCAGTTATGTTTTCTTGTCTGGAGCACTTGAGCCAGTTCATATCATATGCATTCTTTCTATAGAGAAAAGTAAAGAATAATTCTTGAAGTAAAGTTTAAAATTTTTTCTAATAGACTCACAGACAGAAAAACTTATGGTTACCAAAGTGGAGGGGAGGAGAGGGATAAATTTGGAATTTGGGATTAACATATACACACTACTATGTATAACGTAAATAAACAACAGGGACCTACTGTATAGCACAGGGAACAACATTCAATATCTTGTAATAACCTATAATGGAAAAGAATCTGAAAAGGAATACATATTTATATATATACATGTATAAGTGAATCACTTTGTTGTATGCCTGAAACATTGTAAGTCAACTATACTTCAATAAGAAAATTAAAAATTAAAAAATGCAATAGCAAAAAAATTTCTTTTATTAGTTAAATCATTAAATGAAAGCAAAGAGGATAAATCTAGTCACAATTATGTAAAACAATTAGTAGTAATTGTATACATTTTTAAAAGTTGGAAATTCAAAACAAAATAAGTAAGGTAGTGGATAGATTCTTAAACTCATAATATTGAACAAAAACTTGACATTATTTAGATTTTTTTAAACATCTGGCAGAAAAAAATATAAACTAAATTAACATTGATAAATCTTAATTGCTGTTTGAGATCTTAAAGATAAAATATTTAAACAACTTTCTTCACTTTTCATTCAATTGTTTTGTTCTCTTGCAAACAATAAACCTTCGTAAACAAAAAAAAATTCAATGTGTTAATGCTAGTTAGTATGTGGTGGGGTAATCCATCTCCTATACTACTGATTAAAATAGCATGTACTTTGACTCATCATGTTAGCTTTTAAGAATTGCTTCTAGAGCTTGCAGTTCCAGAGAAGAATGAGTCAATGCATGCCACCTTATTGCTCCTTCTGATTACAGCTAAAACCCCTGGACGCAATACATAAGGCAACTCTGAGGTTTGCTCATAAAAGTTCCGAAAGGTAGACTAGCCCTGGGACTTGAGGAATGATCAAGTGACAAGTTCCCTGGGATTTTTTGGTGCCTCCTATGCATCACAGCCTGGGAATTAGCAAAGCCCACAACCCAGAAACACCAACAACAGGTGCAGACAAAAAAACACCAAATGAAACCCATTCTCCCTTGCCAAAGGAACGGGAAGAGGGTAGCCAGGCCTGAAGAGAGGATGCCTTTCAACTAAACCCACCTTCGTCCAGGCTAGCACAAGGAAGAAAACAGTGCCCCTCTGTCTCCACACACTGGGTGCTGTGGAGACTTCAGGGCAAAGTCTGCTCAGTCCCTTCTCAGATCCCTGCCATTACCCCTCTGTATGCACTTAGTGCAGGGAACTTGTTCACAGGACCTCTCTCCTTGTCTTTCTAGACTACTATTTATCCCATTCAATGATATTTTTCTTTCAATAACTACGTTTTTCATTTCTCTAATTGTTTATTTATTAAAAGACCTGTTCATTTTTCATAATATCCTGCTTGCTTACATTTCTTCCTTTATCTCTTTGAAATAGCCAAGGAAATGAATTTCAGGCACTTTACCATTTTTGTTTGTGAGCTTGTTTTCAGCAGTAATTAACCTTATATATTTGTGTTACACATGCCTGGGGTGTGGAGTCATACCAGTGGCACTCTGCAGGGTTCTATTAATTTTAGTTTTCTATTCCATGGAAGGTATAGTTCAGGCAGATCCCCTTGACATAACCAAAGATTTAGCTGATTCAAGGTTGTTGGGTCTCAGAGGAAACCCTGAGGCCCCTCCTCCTTGGCAGGCTCTGAAGTCCAATATTTGTCTTCTCAGCATCAAGAGGCTGCTGAAATTACACCTAAGCTTTTGAATCACTGTCCTTTTATTTTTCTTTTCTTTCTTTTGATGAGTGTTTCCTTGTTGTATATCTCCATCTGTCAACCTTTTCTGTGTACTTATATTTAAGATGTGCCTCTTGTAAAGGCTTATGGTTGGAATATTTTCTTCACATCTAATATGGGCATATTTATTTTAAAATTTACTACATAACATTTTATTCAAATGCAAACTGTATATAATATAATTATGTTATGAAACAAAAGTTAATACCTCTAAACCCATCACACAACTGAAGAGCCAGAATAATTATATATTTGAAATTACTTTTATACCCGGTCCTGATCCCCATCTCTTTGCCTCCCCTCAGTTTTTCATTTCTTCAGTAATGGCACTTATAGAACATTCAACTGAACTTCTGCCACAAGGGGTCGCTTGTTTTTAAAAGAAGTCTGAGAAATTTAAATTCTCAGTTAAAAACAGAACATCAGTAGGATAATGCTTCAGATTCCCACATGAAGGTTTTCCATCTATCAAAAATTCCTCAAAATGCTTTTGTACTTCTCCTTACATTGTTAAGATACCATCCAATTAGAAATAAGATTAAATAATCAAATGTTTCTAGATTTCTGCATGAAAAGCAGTTATTTATAAGTTCTTTAAATGGTATATTTTAAGCAGTTTGTGAATGTAGCAAATTTTTTAAAAGACATATATTCCACCTTGATTAAGACACAAGTGATGTTCTCTCAGACTTTTTTTTGTTTAATCTAGCAGTTGCTGTGGCAACCAGCTACAGTCAGGTGCACTGACAACACCACTCCTGGCTGTACCTAGAATCTCTCTAGCTTTCCAGCCCAGGAGTTTCCTGTTGCTTCTTACTGAGATGCCTGTAGAAAGCCACTTAGCCATTCTGAAGTATTCAAAATCAGGCAGTGTGAGGTCATTAGTGGTCCCTGAGTCTGCCCTTGACCAATGGGGGATGGAAGCTAGTGGATAAATACTATCCTCTTTTGACCTTTAGGTGAAGAATTCTGGGGTACATTTTACATGACTCCTCTGGGGTCCCTGATAGGAATGAGCCCCAGTTGTCCACAACAGCTCAGGTCTGCCATTCTCTGTTGGCCTTCACACTTCCCCAGCATCACTTTTTCCATCTCCCACTCCTGTTCCTTAGGGTCACTTCCCTACACAAGCACCCTTTACACAAGCCCCTGTCTCTGGTTCCGCTTTGAGGGATGTGATGATGGAACTTAGGCTAAGACACAGCTCCACAGCTCATATGAATAACTTTCACCTTCTCCTAAATATTTTAAATATAAGGACTTTGCTTTGACAATTTTAATAGATAATTTATAGTTAGTAATTCTGGAGAATGGCTAGGATTTTTGTGGTGAAATAAGCTGCTATGGCAGTTGTCTAAATAGCAATTAATCTACCTTGTGTGTGTGTGTGAACATTGTTTTATGCAAAATAATCAGTAAAACTAGTATTAAATCAAATTTGTATAAAAGAACATTTTTTTCATTGAACTGATAGTCATTGGAAACTCGCTATCTGCTGTGCATTGTGTAAGCGCAGAAGCTAAAGATATAAAAGGTATTGCCCTTACCTTCAATAATTTTATAGTTTACTAGGAAAGACAGGAGATCCTATTGTTATGGTAGGGGTGCTATGGGATCACAAAGAAAATGAACACATGAGTATTAGAGAGGGTTTGTGAGGGGAAGGTGTATTTTGGTAGAGTTATGAGAGGCAATGCTAATACTGAGAACGAATAGTCATTCAGTGTGAGCTAGGTATTGGTTGCTACTAATGGTTTACATGTATTATTTGATTTATTAACAATCTTATATAATGGAATCTGTTAACATTCCCATTTAGCAAATATAGAAAGTGAGACTTAAAGAAGTGCAAAGACTTGACTGAACATGGGTAAGAAGTAGCCAAGTGGAGAAAGAGGAATGGAGAACAGATTTTTGAAAGGACTATGCAAAGACACAAATGTTCAAGAAAACTTACCACTTAGGAGAACTCATGAAAACTCTTCTTAAGTTCAGAGCCTAGGAGGATACTAGGAGATAAGGGTAGAGGAGAAGCTGGGAGGCAAGTCATAAAGGGTCATGTCTATGATACTAAGTAGCCTGAAAGCTATTCAGAGGAGATGGAAAGCCTCTGAAAGATAGTAAGCAGAGGACTGACCTGCTCAGATCTGTGTTTTAGAAAAAAAATCACCCTGGAATGAATTATAAACGTACAAGACATGATTCCATGACACACAGTTTGTTTGTTTGTTTTTCTACATGCTAGCCTAATTTCTCTCAGCCAGAAACCTATACCTCTATACTCTTCTTTGCGATGCTGTGGATGGGATGCGGAATATCATACTTCTCCTTTTCCAGCTGATTCCCTGTTAGGTTTCCAGTAGCGTAAGGGAAACTGAAGGCAGGGGGAGGTTAAAAGGGGCCTGTTACTTCCGGCCTAGTTCCTTACAGTGCTGTTATCTCAGCAGTGGCCCCTTGCCCTGGCAGAAGCAGCTGCTTAGTCTGTAGTTTTTGTCGTTGCTCTCAGAACCAGGCTCATCCTGATGAAAACTGAAATTAAGACAGAGGCAGCGAGGCTGCTCCATGTCAATTTTTTATGGAGAAATTAAATAAATAACTTTCCCTTATAGAATATTAAGAAAGTGACTTAAATTTGTAGAAATCTGATAGCCAGTTATGCAAACTGAAGGAAGTTTTTGATGTTTCAGTAATTAAACATGTATGTAAGACATTTAACATGTTCATTCACTCATGGATGTATTCATTCTTTAAAACTATTATGACTTTCAATGTGTTCAAGAACATACATTGTATGGATGCAGACATTAATAGACAGAAATATTTTCTTCTTTTGTGCAACTACTCTTTCAGTACGGGGAGAGAGAGACAGTAAAACCAATGAGCAGATTTATAAATAAGATACTCTCGGGCTTCCCTGGTGGCGCAGTGGTTGAGAGTCCTCCTGCCGATGCAGGGGACACGCGTTCGTGCCCCAGTCCGGGAAGATCCCACATGCCGCGGAGCGGCTGGACCCATGAGCCATGGCCGCTGAGCCTGCGCGTCTGGAGCCTGTGCTCCGCAACGGGAGATACTCTCATATGGGGAGAAATGTTATGAAGGTAATGAATGAGATCAATAGGATAAAATGTTATTGGTTGGGAAAGTGTCTGGCTGCAGTTTACCTAAAAAGACAACTAAACCATGAAGATGTTTATAGTTGGAAGGTAATTGGTCCCAGGGATGGGCTGGTAGCTCAGTAATATCATTAAGATTCAGGCCATTGCTAACTTTCAGCTTCCCCATTCTTTTGTGTATTGGCTCTTGATTCTCATACCTGTCCACTTATGATTACAAGATTCCCATGCCTACAAGCAACATCTTCTCATGTCAGGGAGTGAAACAGAAAGTAAGAAGCAGGGGCGAAAATCTAGGTGAGAGTCTTAGTTATGGAGGGTAAAACTAACAGGACTAGTTCAAGGAACAATATGTCCATGAGTTTGTGTTTGTGAATGTGTATATGTATTTTGTTATAAAAATTAATGTGCATATAGAGGTATAATCAAACTTTCTTTTCTCAAATTTACACAAGGTTTTCATGATTTTTAGTGTTTTTTTAAACAGAAAGTATTATCTTGATATTATTTTTTTCTAAAAAAAAACCTATGTAACAAACCATGCAAGAGGTGTTGAATTGCAGGTGATAAGAGGCATTAATAATCTTCCCAGGATGTGATGCCTGAACTACTAATGGTGACATTCAGTTTTGTATGTGTCCTGAAGAAACTGGCAAAACCCCAAGTCTGACAATTCACTTCCATATGGGAGCTACCCACTGGGGGAGGCATGGCAATCCCAGCAAAATGACCTTCTGGTCTTGATTATCTGGATAACCTTGGGTTTGTAGATTAATAGTTTTTCAGCATGCTGTCTTTCTGGAAATGGGTATCATTAAACTTGTCACTCAAGGGTACTGTATGATTTAATCACTTAATATTAAGTAAAGCTCTCTGAGATCCTTAAGCAAAGATCCTATGCAGATGTACAATATCATTATGAAGACACAGTTCTAGCTTCTTGCTGAGCTCTGAGAAATTACACTGCAGAGACTCTTTCTAATATCCACAGAAAGCTACCTGTAAATGTTAGTATTTATAAAGCATTTCAACATATACTAAATACATTTTAAAGGAATATAGTTATGGTGTAAATTAAGACATTAACATAAATGCCATTCAACATTTGTTTCTGACAATGGATAGTATTACAAATTTTTAGGCATGTAATTCATTTAGAAATAGCTTCACATGTACCCTTTATTTAATAGCGATTCATTCAACAGTAGTATTTAGAAATTTTGGAACACGTCAATTTCCTACTTCTTGTAGTAAATTTATTTCCATATGCCTCTAAATATATTTTTATTTCTATTTATTCCTCTCTATATGTAGTATTTATTAATACATATCTGTAAAATTCAAAATGCTTTACACATTTAAAAGCAAAGGCTATAGTCTAATAATATATGGGAATAGTCTAGCAAATATTTATTTCTTGAAGCACTTGAGAGAAATCTAACCAGAGACAGAAAAACCTTATCCAATATCAAAGACTGTAGGAAAGGAAAGAAAGCAATGGAGAATGGTAACAATTCCATAACCCTGCCCTAGGTCGCATTGCTCCCTTGTATGCTATTAGCCTTCATAATGATTTCTGTAGGCTTTGAAAGCTTAATAAGCAAGAGTACACATATATTTTATGCCTATGGTGAATAGGTAGCTTTATGTACACAGATGATTACAAATGTATCATTTCTAACCTCTATTTCTAGAGAAAAATATAACTTTTTCACTGGCAATTTGAAGAGCTGTGTTGTGTAGTGTTGTATAGTGAATTACAATAAAAAGTTGAAGTACAAAAACATATCTCTTACTAATGCTTCCATGAACCATGCTGTTTCTCGGTGAGTGTTTGACATTTATATATCTACAGTACATAGATACTCTACAAAGCTAGACACTAGGGAAAAATATACCCAGTAGGTATTGCACATATATTCTCTATTCTATTTATAAAACGAAGTGACATATTAATACTACTTCTTGCTGTGGTTATCCAAAAAATGCCTATTTGCATCAGAACTGTTTGGTATAATGGTCACTGTTTTTGTATATCAGCCCTGACACTTTTGATTGATTTATGTGTATTGGAGACTTTGATAAATGGAGTGGGCATTAGTTACTATTATTCATTTAAATTTTGCTAGGCAGACAGCTATAATCATTTCATGTGCTGAGCACTTAATTTAGGTATCATGAAATTCAGCAAACAATATACCTGTGCTTAGAGAACTTGCAGTATTATGGAAAGAAATGAGAGGAAGATAGCAGGAATTTCAAAAAGCTGAAAAAGAAAAAAAAATGCACGGTCCCATCCGTGCTTGTATATTTCTGAAGCAAAAATGCCTCTCCAGGATAAGAAAAAAGGAAAGAGATGATCTAAGTCTCATCACGTGACCAAAGTTATATTGACCTCAGAAAGTATTTTAAAGAGAAATTATATTCTTGTCAGTTTGGGGCTGTTGCTTATTCTTCATATAAAACCTTGCAATTTTTGTTTTTCCTATTAGCTTGCATTTGGCACATAGACATATTTTGTTTTTTCCACACCTTGTTGAATAGCAATTTTAAAAAATTTAATTGGTTGCCAACAAATTTCACATAAAAATTTAATTTCCAGCTCCTCTTCTTGGGCAGTCCTGAGCCTGTGTTTGCAACAGTTGAGTATCAGATGCCACAGGTAGATATTGAGGCAGGTAACCACACCCTAGGATCCCCCCATTATCTCCCTGACCTGATTCACTCCACTCGTGCACATTCTCTGCCTGAGCCTTAGAGATGTCTTGTTTGGGACCTACTGAAAATTGCTAGTTGCTTTCAGATGTTCTCTGTTTATCTATCCATGTTGAAGATTATATGTTTCAGTCTTTACCTCAGCCCTTTTGATACTCTAGCAATAACCACCATTTATTGAACATTGTCTGAGTTCAGAAAACCCTTCCTTTATCTAAAAAGGAAGAGAAAGTAAACATTTTAGGGTTTGTGGGCCATATGGCCTCTGTCACAACTAGTCAGCTTGGCCAAAGCAACCAGAGATCGTATATAATGGGTACAGCCTGTTCCAATAGAACTTTATCTATGGACACTGAAGACTGAATTTCACATAATTTTCACATGTCATGAAAATTTATTCACTTTTTGATTTCCTTCTAACATTTAAAAAAAGATAAAAATTATTCTTAACTTTCAGACCATAGAAAGCAAGTGGTAGCCTGGGTTTGGCCTGTGGGTCATAGTTTGCCCATTCCTGATCTATGAGACAGTATTCTAATTTCTCTTCCTGGTAATTGTAAGAAATAACAATTGCTGTTTAATTTTTCAGTTAGAAAGGTATAGTTATCTAACACTGGGAATCTACTCAATGTTGAGCCCAGATAATTGAGATGGAGAGAGAGAAAGAGAGGAAGGTGTGTTGGAGTGAGAGAGAAAGAGAAAAAGAGAGGGAAGGGGCTAGGTCTTTAATAACTCTGGACATTATTGTCCGAACACAGTGGATACTTCTAAGGATAAACTACGCAATCAATAAAATTGTTAAATATTGGTTAAAAGATGAGTATGAGTTGAAAGTCCTTACCCAAAATGGTGACTTTCCATTCTTTTCCATCCTTTGCCTTCCAGGCAGTGTTCCAATATGTCTAGTTGTTTCCCAGAAGCACAGAAAGAAAGGGCTCTTTTAAGTCAAGCATTTATTTACATTCCTTCTTGGCAACCTCAGCCATATGAGAATGCTTGCTAAAGAGCTAGTGTGGGCATGTTACATAGTTTGAATTCCCTGGAGGAATGACTCATTATTCTTATTTCAGTCCAGTTGTAATGCGTGTGAGTGTGCATTATTTACACATGAATGATTAAACCCTTCCACCTTAGTGGCTTTAGTCATCTGACATAACCTCTGAGAATCCTTCAATACTTAAATCTTTCAGTACAAGTCACTTACAAATCCATTTCATATGATGCTCAGGAAAAGCATTAAATCAAGCCAGTGTTCTTCACTGTGGATACAATGAGACAGAACTTTGCCCCTTAAAAAGAGTCCATCAGCAATATTATAACCAAGAAAATGATTATTTTGTATATTTCTTTGTCCACTTTATTGCAGGGAAAGGATAATAAATGATGAGCTCAACTATCTCACTTATTACGCCAGAACCAATACCAAGTAGCTACTGTTTGGCAGAAAACATAGTTCTTTTTGAAGTTTGCTGTTTTATCATCAATCAAGCCAGCTGGCCTGGCTTAATTCTTATAGAGAATCAGAAGAAATGAATAGTCCATTTCAGGAGTTCACTCTCAGCTGTGTCGTTTTAACAGCTATGGAGGGTAGGGGTTTCCCTTTTCTTCTCTCTCTAAGCGCAGAACACCTCGGCTTCTCATGAAAGAGGAGAGCCTTCACTAATTGCAAAATTGTCCAGATTACACAAGCTGTGAAAGGAGTCAATGATTCTGCCACAAAAGATTGCATTTATCTTTTAAAATTGTTCTTAAATGCTTCATAAGGAATAATCAGATAGCATCTGAGAGTAAATCCATCTGTGGATCATTCTTGACTCAGAGTAAATAAAAAACTTGCTTTCAATAAGATTCTTGAAACTTATTTTCACTAAAGTGTCTCATTTATATTGAGTTGGGTTTGAATGATAGAAGGTGAGATTCCATGTAGAAAGAATGAGCAATTGGGTAGAATTTGTAGATCATTTCACAGACATTTATCTCTTTTGTTAGACGTGCTGTTTGTCCAAGGTTGTATAATCAGACTGCTTTTCCCTTCAGCTGCAGACACTCATAAAAGGAAAAGATTGCTTTCAACCTACCCCTAAGATTGTTACCTCCCATAGAACCTTATAAACACTGGAAGCAGAAAAATCACTCACTAGCAGCCAAAGGTTACATAAAGTATCTTCCCTGACATGTGTGCACACACCCGAACAACAGCTTGGACGGGAGGAATAAGAAACGGTGAACAATTAGTTGTAGCATAAATGTTCAACAATGCAAAGCTGAAGACAAGCTATGGTGAGGAAACACAATGAGGTGGAGTGGGAGAGTTCCAGGAAGGAACTGATAAGAAAAATAAAGATAATGAATACATAAAACAAGATGAAGTTGAGTGTATATGATGGGATCCTGTTTTTATATGTATACTATAAAAATTTATAGTATATATAGTATATAAATATAGTATACTATATATACTCAAGTAAAAATTTAATGAGTAACTGTATATTATATGATTTTATAAATTATAATTCAAACACTTATAGTATAATTTTATTACAAATTATATAATTTTATTTATATTTTATATACTATATACAAATACACTTATGTAGATTTAATTATATAATTATACTAAGTATATATTTGACAATGTTATCATTGGAATGAACATATGTCTAATTATAAGTATTTATATTTACATTTTAATGTCTTATAGGCATACTACAGATAGAGTTTCTGTGTGCAGTTGATGCTGCAGTTGGTTGTTCTGGAGGAAGAGGAGTGGAGATATGTCTCTCTGAGGGTGGAGGGGCTGAGCTTTGGGAAACAAGTGGGGATGGGATGTAGTGGGGATGGGATGTAGTGGGGAGGGCTGGAGGCACTTCCTTCTTCACTTTATATGTTTATATGTTACTTGATTTAACCTCAAATATGGTTATTATGATTTACTTCATAATAAAAATCACTTAAAAGGTTTAAAAATATGAACAGCAGTAGCTGTGCATGTGCTGTTCTCAGCAGAATTCCTAGGAGGAAAGGCACTCCCACCTAAATCTAACCAGCTCTGGAATAGCAGCTGGAAAAACGGGAAGGGGCATTTGCCCACCTTCACGTAAAACCCAAAGAAATGCCTTCTGTGTCTAGCAGACAGCTCCATCCCTAATCCATGGTTTGAGAAATGTGTTAAGTACTTAACTACATATTTTTTAACCTCTGTAGGCATGTTGAGAATTATCTCCTTTTTCTAACTGTACTTCCAGACCCTCTTGGATATATGGAGTCTTAAAAATAAAATGTACCTTTCTAATGTGTGTGGGAAATTTTCAGGATCTTGGAAAAATATTCAGCTTTCTTTGAGTTAAAAAAAATATCTGAGGTGTTTTGTTTTTCCTTGAGTTTTATAGAGCTGGATAATTGTCTTTTCAGTTTTCCTACATTTGAGTATGTAAGGATATAAATCCATTCGAACCGGTTAAATTTGAAATTAAATATTAATGGCTTAAACAAGAGTAATGGCAAACTCTGACAAGAAAACATCCTTTGTGATTGTATATGAGAATGCCCTAACTTAACTATAAATTCTAAGTCATAATCTCCCATCCCTATGGCTATAATTGGCATAGAGAAACATTAAAGGGTCTTTCAGTAATTGTTGTTAAATTACTGAATCATAGGTTTTCTCAGCCTGATAATTAAAAGTATTTCAAATACCAAACTTAGTTTTGTAGATACTAAGTATTAAGCCATTCGATGATAACTAGACCTTGCTTAGTTATTTTTAAATTTTTCCACTTAGTCATTTTAGTTATGACTGTGAGGTGTAATTTATCAAAAGCACAATGAGAGGTTATCAAACTCTCATTTCAGTAAAAGAAAGAGGAACATTACCCTCAAGAGATAAATCTTTCATTAAACTTTACAAAGACCTTAAGCAGTCTCTACCCCGTTTATCATTTCTAGTTCTCTTAGAATGCACCGGCTGCCTATGTTTAGAAAGCAGCACAGGGCAGACAGCCAAAATCAGGGTTGATGGCTGGTGGAATGGATGAAACTTCTGTTCCATTTTTTACATGTTCATTCACCTTAGAAAATCATTTTAAAATTAACCATATTTGGGGCTAAATTTTGGTAACGCACTAAACTATTAAATAAATCATAGATTTTTGGAACTATGGTAAAAATGACTTTATCACAAAAAAAGTGTGTTCAAGAGAGAAAAAAAATCCACAATTTCTTTTACATGCTCATTAAAAACAAAAACAAAAAATTACTTGTTTGATGTCAGCATTCTTGTAACAATTTGGTATTTTTCTTTGCTCTCAATATATGAGTAGAGACTTTTATGTTTACAGTCACTCTTTTTCTCTTTTCTTTCTTTCTTTTTTTTTTTTCCTGGCCACACTGTGTAACTTGAAGAATCTTAGTTCCCCAGCTAGGTATTGGGGATTTCACTGCCCTCAGTAGTGAAAGCACAGAGTTCTAACCACTGGACTGCCAGGGAATTCTGTCTAAGTTATTTTCTTAGGAGCACTTGTTACATTTTGAAATTATCCTGTTTCATATATCTAGTGCTTTTTATAGTCTGTCCTCCCCTGTAGAATGTAATTACGCTCCTTGAAAGCAGGGACTTTGGCCCATCTAACTCACTGCTGTATTCTGAACACCTCTAAGGATGCCTGACACATAAAACACATTCATCATATTTTTCAGTATATGAATTGAATGAATGAATGGAGGAATGAATGAATGAATCAAAAGTTTTAAATGCAGTACATCAAAAGACTATTAATCTCAAGAGCAGAAATAGTTCAAATTTGAAGGTTTTCTTGATTTTATATGCAAGGGCAATACAATGAAAAATATATTTTAAGGAGAAATTGGATATTAAATCACAACTTAAGTAACATTCTTTATATTATTTTATTCACTGAGATTACTTATTGAAGTTTTAATTTCTATTTTTACTGTCCATTCTCATTCAACAGGTTTATTTAATATCTAGCCAATATTTAGTAACGACATTAGGTGCTGGTGTCCAAGAGTAAAATAATACAAAATCCTTGTTCTTGCAGAGCTCATAATTTTATGGGGAAGATGGAAAAATAAATAGAAGGTCGCAATGAGTGTGATAAAATGCTCCTATAATAGCAAGTAAAGTGTGATATAGGACAACAGAGGAGAAGCATGTGTGAATGAGGATGTCAGGGGCGGTTTTTTGGAAGATGTGACACTTCGATTAATCAGGAAGGACAAATGGGAGTAATTCAGATGAAGAGATCAAAGTAGAAAGACATCTAATCAAAAACATTATTCACAAAATTCAGGCAGAAAATGAGAGACGAATGTGAATTGGGAATAGCAAGAGGTGAGGAGAGACATGAAATCTGGAGTATGGAGGCCTTTACATGCCTCGGGTAGACGTTTGCACCCTTTACGGAGGATTACAATGAATCCCTGAAGGATTTTAAACAGAAGTGACATTTATTTTTCACTTGCTTATTCATCCAAAAAATAGTTATTAAGCATGTGCTTTACACAAGTCACTGTGATAGGTGCTGGATATACGCTGACAAATAATACATAGTCCTGACACTTGAGAGATGTGTAGAATTGTGAAATTTTAATGCACTACACTGTTAGCTGAATGTGAGTGTAGATGAAACAGAGTTGATACATAAAAAAACTGTAGTCCAAAGGATATTTGCATTTTAGAAATATCACCCTGAGAGCAAAGTGGAGAATGATTTGAAAACCCATGATGATGCTGTTCTAGAGACCCAGGCTTGAACTAAGGGAAGGAGAGTGAGGATGGAGAGAAGAGACCCCCAAGACTGGAACCATTTGAATGTAGGATGACCAACTTCTCAAGTTAGTCCCAGGCGGTTCCAGGGTTTAAGGGAAACTCTCATGTCTCAGGAAACCCTCAGTCAAGATGATCAATCAGTATGGTTGATCACTTTAGTTGAATATTGGCAATGAAGAATGTTTTTCTCTTTAGTATATGCCCTGAAAGGTTGGATAGTGGTGGTATGCCAGCGAATAGAAAATACAGTGTTAGAAAACTTGTGCAAGGGGCAGGGTAGGAGGTAAGGATATGATAAGTTTAGGTAAATATGAATTAGAGGTGCCTATGAGATATTGAAATGGGGATGACCACAAGAGAGTTTAACATGAGTCCTAAGCTCAGATAGGTCATCTGATTGAATAACATTTTAGAAATCATCAACAAGAAGATGGTGGTAGAAGCCATAGGAGAAGGTGAGATCAAGTAAAGTGAATATGTAGAGAAGTGGGCTTGGGCAGGAACCTGAGAAATAACAACGAACAAATCTATCTTTCCTTTCATGATATAACTACAAGTTGGGAGACTATATATTTAAGATATATAGTTTCCCTGTATGTTGTAGGTTTGTTTTATCAGGATTTGCATTGTTTTCCATAATTTCCATAATTAATACTCTGATATTCGGTGTTGGGTTTTTTTTTAAAACAAAGTAAGTGTTATAATAAATCATAGCCTCCTTAATGATTGGTGTCTATGTAGAATACATACCAAATCTAAACCTTCCATTTAGATTGTCTATGATTACAATAGGCTTCTCTTCAAAATCTCTATTAAAACTCAGAGTTATAATTTAAAAGGACTGCCAATGACTAGGTTATGACTCGATTTTGATTATAAACCTGGGTAAAGATGCCAATATGTTGAATTACCAATTACTGACCCTAATTTACTATCCACCTATCCAACACAGCTTAAGGAATAGTCCAGTTTAAAAAGAATTATCATGCTTTGGGAATCATAAGTCAGTAAAATGTCTCCCCTCAATTTGGGAAAAATCATAGGATTTCAAATATTTCTTTTAAAAAGTAAATTAAACCAATGACAATTGAAAAAAGGCTATTTGCCACTCTCTCCATAATTTTCTGAAACAATGCACAGGATAACCCCCAATGCACAGGATAACCCCCTATTTTCCAACATTGCTTCTTTCAAGTCTTTTCCATTCCGCACCCTCTTAGATGTTTTCTAAATAAAGTGAAGTCTACAGAAGGTATGTGGCCTTTATACAGTACTCATGTTTCTGCAAATAAACAGAGTGACTCCTGAAATTTGCAGCTTTTTTCACATCGTCTAACTTTTAAAAATTATAAATGCAGTGAAAGTTTGTATATAAATCTAATTCAAAAAGACTTTAAGTCAATGATCTTCCTCTCCGAACCCTACTCCTGGTCTTCCTTCCAAGGTAACCAATATTAGCTGTTTTACCTCCTAATCATAAATATATATTTTTTAAATATAAATGTAATATATGTATATTTATATAAATATATATGACTTTTAAAATATATCCAAATTCCTCCTGTTCAATATATATATATATTATATATTACATATAATTATATATCCTGTTCTTTTTTATAGCTGTGTAACATTTCACCAGTATTTATTCAATTATTTTCCTATTGATTGGCATTTAGATTGGTTCAAGATTTTGGGGGACACACAAAAATTCTCTAATAAACATCCTTATATACACAGATCTTTATATTCTATTACTTTTATTTTTGAAAGAAAGATTCTAGGTTTGAGAGTCTTTATATTTTAACTTTAATATATTTTCCCAGATTACTTTCCAATAAGATTGTGTCAATGAATGCTCTCATAAGCGATGTATAAATAAAATGACCATTTCTCTTGAGAAGGAGTTTACTCTTTAAAAAAGCCACACAAACATTTCCTTAGCATTTGGAAACTCACAGTGAGGCTGATTACTACCTACTATCACCACTACTATTATTTACTAATATTTAATACAACCAGTACTCCTAAAATTATTATTACTAATACTATATTCATATGAAAGCAGGGGCTATCATATATCATACAGAAAATACCATTTTTATAATCCCTTTACAAGTAGCATTTTATTTATTCTTCACAGTCATTGGATGAGCTGGACATTAATATCTCTATTAAGCAGGTGAAGGGTTTGAGCCTCAGAATGGTTGAACAATACACATAAGATCATACAGTCAGTAACCCCTACCTCTGTGATTTGAATCAATTTCTTTGCCTCACTGAATCCAAAGACAGTATTCTGAACTCTTTGCAACAGTGGATACCAGGTTTCCTCCTTCGTCCCAAACACACACACCTAGAGCAAAATGACCTGAGGCACCAAAAGTGCCTTCTAGTCTCTACTAAAAATCATTTACTAAGTAGATAAGAAAGTCCAATTCACTTGTTCTATTTTAAATATTATTCTCAGATTCATTGTCTCTTTTCTTTATACCACCATCATCTACTGCTCTAAATTTAGGGCTCCATGAATAATTTGTCCCATGTAAAGATAAGAAACAAACATATTTCCTCTTCTGCAGATGAAATATACCTTCTCATATGTAATCATGTGCTATTTACAAGTTGTTGCATCTCAGAAATTGATACCAGTCCCTGGTTGTTGAATAGTCTGAGGTAACATATCTAGCATAGAAGCTTGCATTTAACAAAACCTACAGAAATGCATTACATGGTGGACCAACGAAGAAGTATTTGATGGAGAACCAAATTCTTTGATTCAATATATGAACCTCCATAGTTGATCTAGGGTATGTGGACGCATGTTGGAACCAAATAATTGAGAATGTTGGGTTATGTATGTTGGGTCCGATGAAATAGTCAAAGAAGTGAACTAAGTTATAAAATCTTCAAGGTGAAGTAGCGTAGAAACAGAAGTCAAAACATAATGTAACATTGTCAAATGTTAGGAACGTTATCAGGAATACATCATGTCCAAACATAATGTATTCCTAAATCTGACAAATCTTCCTCCCCCAGAAACACAGGGGAGGAAGACAGATAACTCCCTAGGCAGAGACCCAAAATTACAGAGTTGTTTTCAGATTTGAACCAACTGTGGCTCATTGCCAAGTACTATCATGGCAATGGCCTGGAAGTGTATTTGGGTGTTCCAATCCAGGGAAATATATTGTGATCTTATTGTAACATCATATTGGAGGCAAGAATGGTAGGATATGGGCAGAGGCTTATAACTGTTGGCCTGATTCATTTCTATACTTGGAATAACTAGATACTCCAAGATCTAAATAGAAGGTGGTTTTCTAAAGTCCTTAATCAGTTCCTTAAAGGGTTTTAGGAGTCTTTAAATGTGTCATTTGATCAAGGCCATGAAAATATCTTTATGTAAAATGAATCAGTGTAACACAACCTGCTCTAGCTATTATTCAACATAAAAGTCTCTAAGAAATTAGATTTTTTTAAATTTCTACTTTTCTGAATCCCCATTATTACTTAATTTTGTGCTTCTATTTTGAAACATCTTATTCTACCACATTGTATTTCATGTGCAAAATATGCCACACATCTTTATTATTCAAAATAAGATTGTGTTTCACTCTCAGGTACCATTGACCCTTTTCAATACAACACTCAATGTGGGTAATTTTCCATAGTTTTACACCCTCCCCATACACACCTGCTTTAGAATTCTGTGTACCACAGAGGCAAATTTTAGGAGCAGATTGAAGATCCTGGCCTCTGCAGAATTCCTCACTCCTTGTGTGCTCGGGATCAGAAAATCTAAACATTTGGTCAATCCATTTTACCTCTCAGTTATCACTTTCCATCCCTATATTCTTCTTAGATAATCTTGCCTGAATGTTCTAGTTAAAGATCTGTCTGAGATCAGACGAGATCGGGCGCATTCAGGGTGGTATTGGGATTGACATATATACACTAATATGTATAAAAATAGATAACTAATAAGAACCTGCTGTATAAAAAAATAAATAAATAAAAGAAAATTTAAAAAAAATCTGTCATTGACATGTGATGTTGCAAAAGACTGAGTGCAAAACAGATGTGAGAGTACAGCTGAGTTCCATGGAGCCAGATATTAATGAGATTTACAAAGATGTAAACACTTTATGCTTTGAAAAATATAGTTATTTTTACTAAAAAGTATTTGCTAACATGTAGTTTATTACTATTATTTTAAATGAATTAATAAACAAACAAAAAAGATCTGTCATTGGGAGGATGATTACTCAGAGCAGCCTAACCCTACATAATTAAGAAAGAAAGAAACAAAAGGCAACTTTCTCCCAGGGCCCAAGGATTCCCACATTCACAAAGGTAGTGGAACCTGGTTACCTTTCCTCTGAGTAAAGGAAATAAAAAGTACACTTTTTTTTTTCTGTTGCTAATTCTGTTCCAGTAAAGAAGCAACAACAGAGTTACTTCTGCTTTAAACTGTTATCGTGACTTCCTGCCATACAACCATGTGGTTTAATCTTTTCTTCTTTAAGACTGTAACTATTTAAGAGCAATGACTATCAAATTCCAACATAGCAAACACTCATTGTGCAGTGATTCCCCTTTTGCCTAAATAATTTAGTCAGATAACATGCATGGATCATATCACTGTTTCCCATAATTCCATTCATAGCCTCACAGTACTTCTTAAGATGGCCCCCTCTCAGGCTACTATAATCATTCAACTGGAGTGGACCAGTAGATAGAACACATTTTCCACACCTGGCTCATTTGGTATCTTCTAAAGCGGCCAAACACATTGCTTTCAACATTATAGACACCCAGCCCTGTTTAATGAACTGTCTTGAAGTGAAACAAACAAAATAAACTCAATCAAATTGCAGAAACTTTACTGTTTCAAAGGAAGTGGATATTCAGTGTTCACATATAACTATTTTTTCAACTATCTTTTTCCAGTAAGAAGCTTATGCAGCTTGAATATAAATTCAACACTTGCAACCACACACTTAAATTTTGTTGAAAATATCTCATATACCACCTGAACCAAGGAAAGAGATCAAAGTCAGCTTTGTAAAGGATGTTACCTAGGGCAGAGTCACAGGTCTAGAAGAATGAGAAAAGAATATGTTACACTGACTGTGCAGTACTTAATTTAATGTTCTATTCAGAACTTGGAAGAGATCAGACTTAACACAAATTGAAACTTGAACTTAAAGAAGCATGGCAGAGCAGCAACTTCATTCCCTTTCTTCAAGAAAAATAAAGCTCAGTTCTCTTTCCCCATGGCTGTCAGTGCTGACTTCAGTAGCATATTCCATCATTTTATGTGCGTGTGCTGGAAAATTTTGAATAAAGATATAATACTCCCTCAGAAAATAAAATACTGTGTCAGTACTGCAAACCTATTATAGAAGTATCTGAAATTTAAGTATTTTTATAGGTTTATTCTGTAGCATTGACATTTATAATGTTTTATGTATCACTCTTCTACCTTGCTGTCTTTAAATAGTATTTATTTATTTTTATGTTTCCATTTTATTTTTAAATTTTTCTTTTATGTATATTTATTGTTTTTTATTAGTAGCCTCCATTTATTTAGCATTTTATTTTGCCAGGCAATATATTAAACATTTTACATGGATTTAAAAAAATTATTTATTAATTCATTTAGTATATCAACAGATGTTCATGAGTAGCAACACTTTCAGACTCTTGGATACAGTGGCAACTAAGACAGGGTAAGGGACGTACCCTTATGGAGTTAATATTCTAGTATGGTAAAAAAAATACATAATAGTATAATAGCTGACGGAGATAAGGGCTGTGACAGAAATAAAGGAAATGGGTAGGAGCTTTAAAGGGTAGGTGGATGAGATAGGGCATGAATATGGCCATGGTGGCCAGGAAGAGCCTCTCTGGGAGGGAGATATTTGATCTGGAATCTGAAGGTTATGTGACAGCATGTGATGAGCAGGGAGAAGGAAAGCATTTAAACAAAATGAACAGCAGCAGGAAGTGAGCATAGAGGTTGTACGCAACAGAAATCAGACCAACATGATGAAGCATAGTAGAGAGGTAGGGTGTGGAAAGCGATGAAGTTGCAGAATAGAGGCAAGATAATCTGGGGCCACACAGGTCATGGTTAAATGTTTTGATTTCAATTATTTTACAGTGAGGAGCCATGTAAAAGGAAGTTGCCTGATTTGTATTCATTTCAAAAGTATCCTTTGAGGGAAAAAGGGTAGAAGTAGCGAGATCAAACAGAAGGCTACTACTGTAGTCAAGACATAAAATGATGATTTGAACTAGGGTTAGGGTCATAGGAAAGGAGGCAGTGAAAAGTGGTTGAAGTTTTTGGTTTATTTTAAAGGTAGAGCTAATAGTATTTGAGTGTGTTACAGTTAAAAGTATATCAAAGAGCCAATAGGATTTGAATATGAGAAGTTGAGAAAAATCAAAGATGACAACAAAGATTTTGGTTTAAGCATTTGGAGAAACAGAGGTTGCCGTTTACTGAAGTGGATAAGACAGAAAAAAGGTGCAGGTTTGAGGGGAAAATCGAGTGTGTTTTTAGGCATATAAAGTTTGCTATGTCAATTATGCTCTTGTGTATATAAATCTGGAAATAAAGGGATTGGTCCGGGATAGATGTATACATTTAGGAGGATCAGTTTACTAATGTCACCTAAAACCATGGTGCTAGATGAGATCACCCAGCAAGCAGAGGAATAAAAAAAGTCACAAGGCTAAGGAATAAAAGAAGTCACAAGACTAAGCCTGAGAGCTCTCCAGATTTTAGATGTTGGGAAAATGAGAATATTCAGCAAAAGAAACAGAAGAATCAGCCAGATGACAAGAGAATTAATCAAGAGAGGATGGAACCCAAATGCAAGTGAAGGAGAAAGTGATTCCTTTCAAACGCTGCTCAGAGGTCGAGTGTCAATAAGATAAAGTAACCATTGGTTCCCCACTTGCAGCGTAAAAGTAATTTCAATTCAGTGTTAGGTACATAAACTTACTGGAGTGAGCTCAAAGCAGACGGGAGAAATGGAGTGAAAACTCTAGGAACTGATAATTGTCATGATGATTATTGCTGCAAAAGGAAAGCATTGAAGTGGTGGTGTAGCTGGGGGGAGACCTGGAGTCAAGAGATAGTTTTTGTTTTTTTGGCAAGTGATTGCAGCGTGTTTAAATGTTATTGAGGATAATTTTGTAGAACTGAGGTCAGAAAACGTTTGCTATACAGGGACAGTTATTAAATGTTTTTAGCTTTGACAGCCAGACATGTGTTGCAACTATTCAACACTGCTATTGTAGTGTGGAAGCAGCTGTAGGTTATATACCAGTGAGCAAGGCTGTGTTCCCATAAAACTTTCTTTATGGACACTGACCTTTGAAATTCATATAATTTCATGTATCATGAAATATTTGATTTTTTTCAACCATTTAAACATGTTAGAATCATTTATAACTTAGATGTCCGGCCAGGTTTGGCCCCATGAGCCATAGTTTCCTGACCTCTACAAGACAAAATTTGAGGCTGCAAGAAGAGGGAGGAAGATTTCAGGAGCCAGATCCTTTCATGGGATGAGAACAATAAACGATAGAACAAGTGGAAGGTTGGCCTTAGGTAGGTGCTTCTGTCTTGATAACGGAGAAGGAGAAGGCAGAGTATATGGGTACAGATGCAGGTTAATTGGTAGGTTGGTAGTGGAAGTACATGGACGTCTTATTCTGATCTTATATTTTCTTATGGAAAAGTTTAAGCAGCACCTTTAGCTGACAGAAGCAAGTAGATGGAAGTTATGGAAAATCTGAGGAGAGAGTAAAAGTTTCCTAATAGGAGTCATGTAGAACGAGAAAGTGAATTGACTAGGGAAATGTACTTACTGCTAGGCAAGCACTAAGAGCCCACTCGAGATTTCTGTCAAGAATTTAACGCAACGTCTGTCAGCTTGGCTGCACATTTTTCTTCAGGAATATTCAGCTGCTTAGACATAGGCCCTGAGTAGTCAAAGGCTTGTATTTAGCCAGATTTGGTACCTTGCCAGGTGAGATGATGGAAGGATAGAGACCACGTGAGTTGAGAGTATTTGCAAGGGAGTGATTACAGTGATTGACCATGTAATTGAGCTGGGTAAGAGCAAAAGTGAGGACATAATGGGGGTGATGGAAAGTGGAAAGGTGGAAAGGCCAATAAATTGGAAGTCACAATGAGAAGGAAGAATTTCTGGAGGCAGGATACTAGAGAGACTGAAATGGAAAGCAGGGAGGGAGGTTTTAGAGAGGACAGTGTTTGAAATACAGATTAAGGCATGGATATGTTTATTGTTAATTGTAAGATCAGAGGTATAATCACAGAAGTAGGTGGCAGAAGTGTGGAGGATAGGATTTTGAAGCAGCTGAGGTCTAAGAAGAGATATTTTAGAGAGAGTAATGCGTTGGAAATCTCATCGATGAAAATGTTAAGATCACTAGATTATACAAGAGCGAAGGGTGGGACATGGAGACAGGTGTCGATTCTTCAAGGGCTAATTCTTAAAGGATTTGTCACTTGCCCAATTTAACGCATATGATAAGTGACAAAGTCGCGTGGGGAATTCAGATTTCTAAAAATAATGCCCATCTTTTTAAGCATTATAATATGCTACTTCCAGAAGGTTATGTCTGCATGATGTAATTTACACTAAAAGGCAGGCTATATCTATTTAGGAACAAACACCTGAATATTTCCATTTAGTCTGCCTGTCTATCTCAGTGCACATACTGCTCATGACCTAAGGGAGGCATCCTCCTTCCTGACCATACCTCTTGCCTTCCATATTTGTTTTAGGCATCAAGTTTTATCTTCTTGGAATCTTGAAACTGCCCTAAAAGTCTCCTCCTGCACCTTCTTTATCAAGATCCGACTCCCCTCCATCTCCTCCTCCTTCTTCCTCTTCATCCTGCTTAATTCCTGTTGCATCAGGAGTCTAAGAATATCTTAGTTGTTTTCAAACATCTCATATGTTACTCTTCTCTTTCTAATAACTATCCTGTAAGTTCTGTGAGGGCAAGAATGAATTTTTTACTTTCCATGTCCCCAAAACTTAATAGGCTCTAATCACATAGAAGTAGAACTTTTGATTGATTAAACTTTTCATCAAGCAATATCACAGAAAAATTTCAATTATCACTTAAATTCACTAAACTATAACTGACACCTAAAAATCTATTAAATCAATAAATAATAAATTTCAGAAATGGCATAAAGCACAGACAATATTAAAAAGGCTTCATAGCAGACATTTGGTATTTGGTAAAAACGAACTTAATTATAATTCTATGAATTCATATTGGATGCACGATTGTACTTGTAAAAAAGTGTTCATCTTGTCGCCTTTTTTATTATTTAAGAGGAAATCTTAAAGGCCAAAAAACTTGTGAAGTTTAATAATTAAAGTCAAGTAAATGTTCTATCTTGTTATTAAGGTAATTGGAAATTGGAGGCAATTTTGTGAAATGGAACACTAGAGAAAAGTTTTCAAAAGTAGAAAGTGGAAATGACAGAATGACAAAAGACAAGAGCTATTCCCAAATGGCTTATCTTTCAGCTTTTGAAAGATAGAAATTTGGGTTGGTTCTTACTTATTTCGTATTGTCTCTAACAAGTGCTGCAGGGGGTAGTTGAGTCAAGGGTAGTCATAGAAAACAAAGAAAATTTTGTCTTCAAGTCCAGTACAGACTGGTGCTTGGCTCATGGTCTTTTCTTTAGAGAACGTGACAATAATGATGAAGTATCAAATGGACCTTTATTCCTTTCTTCCTGTAGGAAAGGTCTCAAATTGTAGTTATGTGATTAATTGACTCTTGTCATAAGTTATATGGAATTATATTTCTTTTTCAGATTTTACTTTTTCCCTCCATTTAATAGTCTGATTTATTTTAAAGGCTATAATGTATTCTGGCAAAATCCATTTAATTTTGCATTATCTGTGTTGAATGCCTCTAATAAAAGTATTAATCAAAAAAGCATGGGAGAGTATCCTGAAAGTGATAAATGAAGCTTAGGGTTTGTTTTATGAATCAGTCCCATTTTAATAATTTTTCAAATTTATATGGTTTAGATAAGAAACCTGAGACAGTGGAATGTCCTTCAGTAAAATCACACTGGCCAAAATAACTGTGACAGAGAGATATATTTCTTTCCATTCGTTGTGTATATTTATTCTTATTAGTGTCTGGAGTAAATGAATATAAGAGAAGATGTTAGCTAATCTAGAAGTTTCTCATAAACAGTAGCTACTTTATTCAAATAAAGGTAGTCAAATATTAAAGGATATATTTTTTTTAAGTGGGAGGAATTTTATTTTATATTTTTCATTGGTTTACAACTTGTATTTCATATATACCTTATTAACTCTCTTTGCTTCTGTTTAATTTGACCCAGAAAGCCTATGGCAATAGTAATACAAAAACAGCAGCAACTTGGAATAATTATGTAGCAGTTAACTTTGTGCCAGGTCCTGTTCCAAGAGCTTTATAGCTAACGAGTGCTCTCCAACAAAATACCTTCCCTAGAGCGTGAAATGCTGTAGATATAGTGAAAGGCAAAGGCAATGTTCTTCCTTGATGCTTCTTACATCTTTTAATATTGAGGTTCTTACCTGTAACATCATCTGCAACATCCAGCGCCGTGGATTGTAGTCACTGCAATGAGGTTTTATTGTCTCTGAATTTTTCTTCTTCCCAGTATAGTACTTTAAGAAATTTTACAGGTACTTCCCTGGTGGTCCATTGTTTAACACTCCGCGCTCCCAGTGCAGGGGGACTGGGTTCGCTCCCTGGTTAGGGAACTAGATCCCGCATGCCACAGCTAAAGATCCCACATGCCACAACGAAGATCCTGTGTGCAGCAACTAAGACCAGGCGCAGACAAATAAATAAATAAATAAATATTTTTTAAAAAAAGAAATTTTACAGATAAAATCATTAGTAGTGACTACAATCCTTTTGGGGGTATGTCAGGTTGAAAATAACTTAGACCAGGAGTATTTTTTTAAATATATGTTCAACAGATTGGTATTTTATTTCAGGGTTCAGAAAGACTTTAGGTAGGTAGTGTAGCTCATTCATCCAATTAGTTCTAGAGCATCTACTTTTATACCTTTCTGTTTGCAATTTTATTTCTCACATCTAGCATTTTAGGCCAGACCTGAAATAATGGACCTTCAAATAACACTTGTTGAATGAATGAAGACGGTGGTCATTCAGAGCATTTCTGCTTCTCTGGTAATGGACAACTCATTTCTCCAAAGGAATCATTTGCTCTTTTGATTCCTGTAGACTGCTTTTACAGGATACCCCAGAGTAGCCTCCGCACCAAAAAAAAAATCATAAAGCTTAATCAGTAAAGCATTTCCAAATGTCTTATTGGCATCAGTGAAAAAATAAACTTACATTTCATCTTAATTCCTTTTTAATTTTAATAGTTATTGTTAGGTAGACAAGATCAACAACAGCTTAATAGGGATCAGGAGCTGAGTGTGTCGACATGCACTGGAATGCGTGTTGATCAGAATTACTGTTTTTTTCTAGAGAAAGTGTAGTGAGTGAATGTTTTTATTCTTTGATAGGCAATGTAATGTCATTTATATTATTATACATGTATTTTCACAAATTTTCTTGATAATCATGATCCAACTTGGCACAAACATGTTGCTTCTCCAAAAACAAACAAAAAACCATATATCTGCCCACATTTTTTTCTCATTTTTTGACAATCTAAAGCAGTTTGTTTTGTTTTTTTTTTTGCGGTACGCGGGCCTCTCACTGTTGTGGCCTCTCCCGTTGCGGAGCACAGGCTCCGGACGCGCAGGCTCAGCGGCCATGGCTCACGGGCCCAGCCGCTCCGCGGCACGTGGGATCTTCGCGGATCGGAGCACGAACCCGCGTCCCCTGCATCGGCAGGCGGACTCTCAACCACTGAGCCACCAGGGAAGCCCTAAAGCAGTTCTTTGTTTATAAGTCTAAAGTTAAGACATTGAGGTAGATTTTTTTTCTAGTTTTTTTCAGGATTTTACCTTTTACTAGGATAAAGTGGTGACAAATTAATTGCCCAGTTTATAGAAAACACTTTAACAGATTATAAAAATATATGCTTAGTTTCACACACTCGAAGTAATATAATCCTTAAGAAAAATTATTCCCCTTCTACATTCTTTATTTTCCAGAGTCATTCTTTTGTCTTTTGAGGATTTTTTTTCTTTTCTTTATATTATTGTTTTGATTTTAGAGAAGTTTGGTAAGTAGTTCCTAGTTCAAGAAATATTTGGCGGGGGAAGTAATTTATATAGATTATAGCTATTGTCTTGGAGAAAGAAAATACTAGGTTTTTATCTTTGATATACCAAACTATGGGGTTGATTTGATTGATTTAATTGAGCAAAAAGTTAATTTGGTGAGATGTTAATTGAATGATTAATTTGGGACAATGTATATAGACCTCAAAATCCAATTGCTTTGTTTGAATCCCAGAAGATTTTATTCCCGGTTCAACTCAACATTTACTGATGACCTTTGGACAAATCACTGTCTGCTCAACAGACATCAATTGACCTGCCAGATGCTTTGCTGGATTCTAGGGAAAGAAGATTATCAACCACATTTTCTGTCTCTGTTCAGGGAATTTAAGTTCAGGTTTGTGTGGAGTGGTCAAGTTTTCCCTATTTTCTTCTTCCCTCAGTCCTAGGGTCTCAAACTCCCATTTCTGTTTCTACCAGGATCATGCAGATAAGCTGAAAGACTGAAATAGATCTCGTGCCACATCTTAGGGTGTGGCAGGGACCCGGGCATCAGAAAAGCAGATGATCTTTCTGAAGTAACAATAGTCCCTCAGATTGAGGGCATCATTGCCTTGTGGAACCATATGCTTAGTGCTGATACATTGAAGTTTTCATGAAAAACTAGAATTGCAGAACTTTATTTGAAATACCTTGATTTCTTTAAACACAGACAGCCAATTCCAAAATTACCCAAACAGTCGGTAGACCAAATATTTTCCTTGGTGCAGACCAAGGGAAATATTTCTGGAACTAGTTGTATCTGGGAGCTCCCAATTTATTATTTTCATAGACGCTCTGTTGGACAAGAGTGTTCAGTGGATTTGCTCCATTGTCTTGCTTTGGGGGATTTCCTCTGAACTAAATAATATCTTCCTAAATCTGTATCTTATTTTCTTGGTTCTGTGTTTAACTCCTAGTGTTTGGTTACAAAGTGTTAGTTTATTCTCCAGTTTAATTTATGAGCCTAGCCTCTCTAAATATGTAAACAACAAATGCTTGGGTGAGTTGTAGAAATTTAAATTGTTTGCTCTTGTGCCAGTAGTTGAAATATTTGAAGTCAATATCTTATTGCTATCTAATAGTTAATTACCTGGGTTTTACAACTTCTAATGGTGAGTTTTCAGACTGCACTGGAACTATATCTATATCTATATCTATCTATCTATCTATATACACACACACACGTACACTGTTGTTTAAATTCTACTTCATATGGAGCTTAAATTAGACATTTCATTTAATGAGCTACTTAAATAATTTTCAAGATTTTTTCATTGTCAGCTTAATTATCCCTGTTACTTTAAGTGGTGCATGTTCATGTTTTTAGTTGATGAGTTCATTCTAGAACAGTAAGGATGCCTTGACTTTATTTCTGTTGAATGAAGATATATGAGTATTATAAAATCATACAAGATTCAACCAACAATGGAGTATATAAAGAAATAACTGCAAGAACTAAAGATTCCAAAGAGATTTGTTCAAAAAATATTTTATTTTGAATCATTTGATATATATAGTACTACTGCTGAGTGGCTGAAAATAAACCATTATGCACAAAATCTATTTAATATCAGTCTGACAGCACTAGTTCCAAAAAAAGTGGCAGAATTATATTCTCCTGTCATCTTAACAACAGAGACTGATGTTGACCATAATTAAACTAATTGAACAGTAAGTGGGTGCTGTATAATTCAATTAGTGCATAAAATAAGAGAATTCCAGCTGCTTTCTTTTGTTTTCCTCTAGAATATGTTGATCTGGAACTTAATTGCAATTCCACATTGATTTTATTGTGTTTTCAGTGTGTTTGAAATTACTTTTCAATATAAAAAAGTATTTTTAGCAGGCCAGCTGAAAGACCAACATGGAAAAATGTTGCAACTCTCTTTTATGGAACAGAATCTGTGCAAGCTGAAATTCTCCTTTTTTAACATGTATGGGCACTCATTTAGTGATTGAGCAAAAGCACTCTGAGTCAGAGAACTTGCATTCAAGTATAATTTACTAGCTCTGTTGTCTTTCGTAAGTAACTTAATCTCTCTCAGCCTCAGATTTAAAATAGGATAATAATAACCTCTTCCCTGGCTAGTTGTTATGAGCATTAAATGAGATAATGTGAGTAAACTGTCAGGTATTAAACCTCGGACATAGCAAATGTGAAGTAAATTTTATCTCTCTCTCCCTCCATCCACCCCTCAACCCTCCCTCCTTACATCCATCCATCTATCCATCCATCCATTCATCTCCTCACCCTCACCGTTTGTGGATTTGGAGAGGTAGAACAGGCATTTTTATGAAGAAGATGATTCATTACATTGTCTTCTGATAATCTCAACTTGCCTGCATTAGGTAGCATTTCTCATGTATAAAGTTTTTATTCAATATTTTTCAACTAAAAAATACCCACATATCTTAATTCAACAAATACAATTAAATATTTCTAGGGTTGAGGCTGAGTTTTCTTTTCAAGACTATATATTTTTTGAAGCCTAAAGAAAGGCTTTCTGTTATAAAGATCTTATTTCAAGAATATATGCTTTGTGAAATTTGGGATCATTAATTCATTTTAAATAACAAATATTTATTGAGTGTACCTGATACCCAAGGTGTTACACTTTGTGTAGAGCTATAAAGGGGAGTCATGATACATCCATTTCCCAGAGAGCTCTTTTAAATGTCTTGAATTCCAAAACTGAAGAGATTAATGGACATATTTAAGAAAAAAAAAAGGGCCAAGTCCTCTACCTCTGGAGTCTGAATTTGACCTCAATTAAAATATGATGTTCCCTTAGGAAATTCTGAGTATACAGCAAAATTGTAGTTAGTAACTTTATACATAAGTTCAATAGTTACTGAGAACCTACTAATGTTATATAAATGAGCCTAAGATAGCCTCTGTGTATTGGCCTCTAGGTTATTTATTTCTTTACTTCAGGCTGAGACCCTTTAGCTCAAAAGCCTGTTGGTATCAAACTCAAATTTTTACACATCCAATTATTTTTTAAAATAACCCAAACAAATTGATTTTTGAGCCGCTTAGAGATGCCTGCTTTGCATACCTCAGGAAAATTTTGCTCCGCAGATGTTACCCATTGATAAGATAGAGCCTTGAGAGATAAGGCCCCAAGCTGATACCATCCTTTGGTGCTCTCTGACCCAGAGACTCCCAGCCTTGCTGCTGAGAGTTATCACCTAAAAGCACCCTCTTCTCCACCCCTCCCCCAGGACTTCTCTTACCCTCCCCCCCTTCCAAATGGCAGCCTCTGGAAGGTCTTATGCTGTGAGGTACCTCCGCTCTAATGCAATCCTATTTTAGTGCCACCCAATAGAGCTTGGGTCATATCACCCATATCACTTCTCCTAGTCATATTCTTTCCTTGTTCAAGCCCAAATCCATTGAACTCCCTACAACTATGTGCTAACTACTGTGAAGGCACTAAGATAAAAAGATAATGTGACACAGTCTTTGACTTTGAAAGAATGTATAGTCTGGCTGGGGAAACATATTTATGAATTGTTACTCTCTGTTGCAGAGAGGTATGCAGAGATAAAAATGTGGAGCACAGCTCAGCCTGGGGTATTGTAAGGAAAAGCCTCTTAAAGCAGATAAAATCTGAGCTGTACCTTAAAGACTAATGAAAATTTTACCAGGTAAAATGAGAGGATACAAAATTTTTAGGTAGGAGGAAAACAGAAACAAAAGAATAGCCGTGAGAAACTGCTTGATATATTACCATCATCATTTCCTTCATCATTGTCATTACCATTGATTGAAAGTCTACAGCAGCACTCTACAAAAACTGTCCCATTTCTTTCTCATAATAGACAGTGAAAGGCAAACATTATTATTCCTGTTTTTAATTATGAGGAAACATGCTTAGAAAGTTAATTAACTTGGCCAAGGTCACAGTGAGTAGATCAGTGAGCAGTAGAGAATACACAAGGTCATAGCTGTCTCCACTGAAAATACACGTTCACTGTTCCCAGGGCTCATGGTTCTTAACTATTTTGTTGTCGTGGCATTATTTGATCATTTCTATATAAAAATTGTTCACAATGCACATAGATCATATATCTTATATTGTCAAGGAAGTAGCTGTATCCCTGCTTACAAGTTACTACTTTACCATAAAGTATGATGTAGGAAAAGATGAGAGGTTGTATGGGAAGGATACATAAAGACTACAGCACTGCCCATGTACAGCTAAGGAGATTGGTCCCTTCTGTAAGACTTAAAGAAACACTGATGTGGCAAGACTATTCTTTGTCTGTGTATGGCAGGATATGAGATGCAGTTGGGAAGGGAAAGAGAGGAGGTAGAGGACCTGATAGGGATTTGGTGCAGGAGGTCCAAATGAAAGTATCAGGGTCTTATTCGTATGAGATGGATTCACAAATAAAATGGTGAAACCACTTTAAAGGTGGCTGATTGAATGGGTTGAAAGAGAGTGAAGAAGGGAAGTCTTGTTTATTTCAAGATTTTGAGTTAGCATCACTAAATGGAATCTGAGATTGGGAATACAGAAGGAGGTCACTGGGATAGGGAGATTGCATGTTTGCTTGTTGGGAATGGACTGGCTCACACAAGAAGAGCATGCAAAGTGAGTTAGACCAAAAAAATGGAAGCTCAGCAATTACAACTGTTGTGAATCACTCAATGGCTGTTTATTTTTGGCTTCTCCTTTCACATTCAAAAGTATCCCCATTGGACAATAAACTGTATTAACTTGTACAAATCAGTGAAACCTGGAGAAGCCCCGCTTTTTAAAGAATATTTATTTATTTTTGGCTGTGCTGGGTCTTTAGTGCTGCACGCGCGGGCTTTCTCTAGTTGAGGTGAAAGGGGGCTACTCTTTGTTGCGGTGTGCGGGCTTCTCATTGTGATGGCTTCTCCTGTTGCAGAGCACAGGCTCTAGGCGTGTGGGCTTCAGTAGTTGTGGCACTCGGGCTTCAGTAGTTGTGGCTTGTGGGCTCTGGAGCACAGGCTCAGTAGTTGTGGCTCGTGGGCTTTGTTGCTTCACATCATGTGGGATCTTCCTGGACCAGGGCTTGAGCCCTGGATTCTTAACAACCGCACCACCATGGAAATCTGAGAAACCCCACTTTTAACTAATGGGTGTTAAAACTAGTAGGAGGAGATCACGAAGTAGTTGGAGAAAAGCTTTCAGAGAAGTAAGAAGCAAAACTTTACTTAGGTAACTCTTCATAGCCAAGGAAAGCTGGTTCCAGGAAAAGTTTCCTTAAAGTGAATCTACTTAAAGTGGAGATGAGTATGTCATAGAAATTCTGAAAAATTGTTTATTGGCATGTTACCTTGAAAACTGAAGGTAATATTATGAAAAGGTTTATTTTCTTTTATATTATGTTTTATCTTATATTGATTCTATTTATATATATTTGTATTTTATTTTATATATGAATGTTTATTTTATAATATTTACAATTTTTCATTTTATATTTTATTTTATAAAATGTTGGTGGGAATGGCAACTGAAAGCTGATACCTAAAATAAGCAGTATCTGAGTTATATTTATTTTTTCCTAGAACATTTTTGTGAGAAAATTTTCTCGTGGTATAAAAGAGTATTCTTCACTTTTTAGTTTCGCAGCAAATGATACAGAACATCATATTTTCAAAAATATTCAAGGACTTCTCGAGCTTTCCCAAGGACTTCTCTGAATCTTTTTACATTTAAGTCATTTTCTTTTCAAATGATAATTCTTTCATCATCCCTGACAGTGATTACGTATTTAATCATTAACTACTCTACTTGCGTTAAAATGCTATTTATAAATGTCTTGAGGTTTAAAGAAATCCTACAATATCACTTTGTTAACTTCATGAAATCCTGCATTTGTTGCAAGATTTGCAATTTCACCTTAAACTTTCATTGTACTGTATTTAGTTTGGATAGGAGATTCAACAGAGATATAAGCCAGTGTTAAGCGGTGAGAATATTTTAATGGAGATTAATTTTATATAATCAGTTAGAGAGTAAGCATCTTATTTTATAGCAGTGTTCATTTCACAGCCTCATAACTGTGGATATACCCATATTGAATCCTCAGATAAACACACCCACTTGATTTTTTAAAAATTTGTTTCAGGCAATTGTGAATTTAGATATTGCTGAAAGGACTGTAACTCTTGAGTTTATATTATGTTTTTTGCTGGAGAGTGTCATTCACTTGCTATGCTCCAAACTTATGTTCTTCCTCCAGAATATAGATCTCTTCTTATTAGTATATTACACTTGTGTTATTCATCACCATCATCACAGTTTTACAACTCAAAGGACACTAGAATTAGTAGTCTGGATTCTGTTGATCACATGGGTTATAAACTCTTTTGGGGCTACATATCTTTTGGTAGGAAATATATTATCATCTGGCTCATACATTTTCAGTGTCTAAGTAGTCTTGTTAATGTAGAAATTTATCTGTAGTATTGCTCTTGAAGAAATATCAGTCACATGGAAAGCGGGGCATCCTAATTAGGAAGAGTTAGCTGAGTGGGAGATCCCACTTCAGTCTGCCCCTTGCCAGAGAAACTGAAGACATATGCAGTGTATCTGGAAATACGTTTGTGCTATGGCCATTGATTTTGTGCCTGAGCACGAGCATGCATTCTAGGACCTAATTGTAAGGGCAGCGATGAGGATTAAAATGAAGGGGAGAGTTGGCTGTTCATCTTTTACAATCAGGATGAAAACAAGCTTCCTATGGTTTTGAAAGAAGGCTTTGCCTTATGTTTCCCTGTGCTCTTAGATACATGCAGTTGATTTTTCCTCTTCTTCTCCAGTAACAAGCATGTGAACTTTAAAATGAATGCTGTGGTTGGAAAGTCTACCTCTGTGTCTAATGAATTTTCACTCCGGACGTACCTTCATCTCCTCCCTGTTTTTATTCTCCATTCACCCAAAGGTGGACTGTTTGAATCTCAGAAATGATTATCATATTCATAACAGATGTGTACACAATGAATTATAAAAAGTTATAGATGAAGTGGAAGGGAATGTCATCATAGCTGTTAAGGCAAAAAAAAATTTGCCTTCCATTGAGGTCCATCATATTTCTTTATTCAGTTCCTTATTCCTTGATTGAATAATTATTTATTGAGTGCCAACTGCATGCCAAGCAGAACATTCATCCTGGCCCATAAAGCATGCCTTAAGTGCTTGGCAGACTCCTGAGAGAAAGAGGCATCAATTAAATACTCAAGTACATAAATAAATATTTGCATTTTAAAATAAATATATAAATAACAAGTATACTTTGTTTTAATACAAATATGTAAATACTTGCAAAGAAGGGGAAATACAGGGAACTGAGGGCAACTGATGGATCTTTGTTGGCAAGATCAAAAATCTTCCCAGAAATAGTGACCTCTGGGCTGAAGTAAAATGTATAATTAATATTTAACCAGGTGAAAGTTGAGGACAGCCAGGATAAGCTCCTTGAGAAGGAGTTATTTATTCTTTGTATTTTTTGGAGTTTTTTGCAATGTCTTCAGCTTAGGGTCAGTTGAAGTTATGTGAAATCCAGAAGCAGAAAAATAATCTGCAACCTCTAGAAAGTTTAAATATTTAAATGCTAAAATTATTTAAATATTTTCTCAATATTTATTTAATGAGGATGAGGGTAGCTACAAGTTATGATTTTGTTTTAAATTACTATTCATTCAGGGTGGTGGTCTTCATTTTCAGGAATTTGTATTTTGTCATTTATGAAAAAAGACTCATGGAAAACTGAGTTCAGAAGTATGCTGTTTCAGATTTATTATGGTTATATTTTAGCTTCAGTTATAGATTGTACCTTGGGTAGCTGCCCCCTGGCCTGCTACTTAATCTAGTTCTGTTTAACGTAGTATATACTTGTAAAATGTTTTCTGAATTGGTTCGAGACCTGCAGACATCCCTAGGTGGAAATAGTGTAATAACACTGCTAATAGTGTTTTAGGAAGCCTCTTTGTACTTCTGAAAGAAATTCTGGCCTTTCAAATTAAAAGACAAATGCAAATGCTCTTAAATCAGAGCTTGGCAAATTACAGCCCATGGGCCAAATGCATCCTGCCACATTTTTTTTTTCTGTACGGGCCCATGAGCTAGTAATGGTATGTACAATGTTAAGTGGTTAAAAAAAAAAATCAAAAGAGGAGTAATATTTTGCTACATATGAAAATTAAATTAAATTCAGATTTCATTCCATACACAAAGTTTTATTAGAACACAGCCATGGCCATTTGTCACATCCTATTCTTGGCTACTTTTGCAACTATAATGGCAGAAGTGAATAGTTGGGACAGAGCCCAAAAAGACTGAAGTTTTTCTTTTTAGCATTATGGAGATGTAGCAGTAAAGAAGACAGGCAATGTCCCTGCCTTAGTGGATTTTACTTTCTGTTGGGAAAGACATATTAACTCATGAATAGATAAGAATAATTCAGATGGTGGTAAGTGCTAGAAAGAAAATATAGCACAGTTATGGCACAGAAAATGCTTAAGGACAGGGATTGTTGCTAGGTTAGTGAGAAGGTCAGAGTAAGACCCACTAAGGAGGATAAGATCCCTGAAGGAGGAGGAGAGGCAGCTGTGAAAATAGGAGGGACATTCTAGAGAGAAAGTACAACGAAAGCAAAAGTCCTGAGGCTGGCAGGAGCTTGATTTTTGGAGAGAGAAAAGAAGCCCAAGGTATCTGAAGAGTTTAAGATGAGGAGGAGAGTGATGTAAGGTGTAAGAGAAGATGAAACATGGGGTATAATGTTCTAAGTATGCTTGGTAGATTACAATCTACCAAGACTCTCCCCCCAGAGATATTGATTCAGTCAGTCTAATATGTGGGCTCAAGCTCTACATATTTTAAATCTTTCCAGGTGATTCTGTTGTGCTACCAGGTTTTGCAAACCACAAATGTTTGCTCTTATAGACCAGGGATTTGCATCTTAGTCTAAGCACAATGAGAAGCCACTGGAGAATTCATAGTAGCAGGTAATATGACCATATTTATATTTTTGAAAGTTCCCTTTGGCTGTTGTGAGGAGAATGGACTATAGGAGGAGGAGGCAGGAATCTGGAGGAGGCTGCTGTTGGAGTCGTCTGGCCAAGAGCTGAGAATCACTTGTATTGGGGTAGCATTGATGTTGGTGAGAAGTACACAGAGTCAAGCCACATCACAGAAGTAGAGCCAGAAGGACTCTCTGATGGATTGGAAGTTGGTAGTAAGGGAAAGAGAAGAATCAAAGCAGCTCAGTAGCTGGGAGGGTAGTGGTGCCATTTATGAAGATGGAAAGAGTAAAGAGAGGAGCAGATTTGGATTTGGGAGATGGGAATCCACAGTTTTATTCTGGCAAAGTGAAGTTGTAGATACTTATTGGATGGTATCATTCACTGACTTAACAACAAAACCAAAAAGTATTGGGGACTTGCTATAGGTCAGTCACCGTTCTGGGCACTGGGAATTATATCACTTAAACAAATACAGATAAAACACTCTGCCCTTGTGGGATGTCAGATAGGTGTTGAGGTGCAGAGTCTGAAGCTCAGAGAGGATAGGCCATGCAGATATGAATAGATTTACAAGTCCTCTTGTTAACAGATTACGTTGCATTTATTTTTTGTTGTCAAACTATATGAATGTTTTACAACATAGTGTATGCCATTCAAACAAAACGCAACTTGAGTGTGGACTGTGTTCTGGAGAAATGGGCTGTTGCAGATCTCCCGGGGATGCTGTTCCCTTTGTGCCTGCCGGTGGTGGAGCCATATTGAACTTGAACAAAGCCACAGTTAGACAAAGCACAAGTAGGTTTTCATCCTCGGTTCTTGTCATGGGAACTGAGGAGGATTTTTATTTTATTTTTTTCGGTTAGAATGAGTACTGAGCTGACAGACAAAAAGATCCTGCTGCCTCAACACCAGTATGAAAGAGTCAAGTTCAGCAGTAAGTGGATTTAAAGGCGCATAACTAACTTTATATGTTAGTGCTGAGATGTCAACTTCAAGCCAGCCAGAGCAGCGGGGCCTGTAAGAACCCACCAGTGCCTGAGCGTGAATAATGTATACAATAATACTCTGCATTTATATAGCACTTTTACATTTGGATCTTCACAATAACCCAGAAAGGTGGGCTGAGCAGGCATTATTATATGCATGTTACAAAAATAGTTCCCAAAAGCAGAAGCAAGTAAGGAGAGGGGTGAATGCATGTAAGGGTAACAACATGAAGCCAATGAGTCTTGAAAATAAGATAGGAAATGAGTGAGTTTAGAGAAGGAGGTTGCTTGAAATAACTATGGTTTGTTTTTAGTTAATCCCCGCTACCTGTTGTATTTATTTTCTAATTAATTATATCAAATATATAATTTTTAAACTCATGGTGACTTAATAATATGTTTTCTTACAATAGGGGGTCTCAAGTTCAAAGACCCAGCAAGGTTAAGCAGACAACCTGCATGAACGAAGGAATGCAGGTTAGACTGTGCAGTGCACCAGTGATAAAGTGCAATGGTGACTCAGGTCCAGGGAGGTGCTTTGCAGGAATTTGGGTCCAGGATGGAGATGTTAGAACTTTTTGAGAGAAGCTGAAACACAATTCTGGTCTATTATATGGAATCTCTCAATTTTAGTATTTGTAACTAATTTTCAAAAATTATTTTAACATCCAAAGACACTGCCCTCCCCCCCAAAAAAAAATCCTTGGAGATAGATTTGGCCCATATGCTGCCATTTCTAAACCACTGGCCTGTGAACTCAGAAATGTCTATGAATCATACACGTATGGAAGTCCCTGTAATCTGTTCCCAGAGAGAATCTTTGCCTTGAAGACTTACTTTCACTCTCAGTAGTGACATCTTTAAATTGAAGTTGGGTCTCTGGAAGGATCTTGAGTTGGCAGGATCTTGAGTATTTCCAAGACTATGAATAAATCTTATCAAAGCTCTTTACAATTACATGACCTATTAACTACAACTCATGGTCTTTAACACTAAAAATTAGGTAAACCAATAGCTATAGGAGACATAGGCTGTTTAAATAAATATATACCCATGTCAGCAGAGTAGCATTGCCATCCATGTGTCAGTAGGTTTTCCTTCAATTCTGCGAAGTTATAAGTTCAAGTAGTCAAATAATGGAAGATAGTGAAAAATGTTATTAATATTTGTAATAAAAAGGGGCATTTGATCTGATTTAACCACTGAGCTAAGTTTAATACATAATAAAGGCAGAAAGTTTGCAGTGTTCCCTCTATGTGGGAATTCAGCATACGGCAAGAAGTATGGATTTTGAGTTATCAATAATCCAAAAATGTATACCTGTAAGTGAAGAATCAGCTATCCAGGTGATTCCTCCTTAGCCAATATATCTAGAAGTGAAATCTTAGCACAGCATCTTTGTTTTACAAATAGGGAAACTGAAGCACAGAAAAGCAGGATGTGAATTTCTCAAATTGAAAGCACTAATGAACTGGATGGCTCAAACAGAATTTTTGTTATTTAGTCTCAGTCTCTAGGCAAACATAAAAATAAGCTCTGGGCGCAAAATCTACACACATACATTCATACACACAGGCACACAGGCCTGTACGCACTTGCGTGTGCACACATGCATGCACAAGTACCTTGGGTAAATAAATTTAAAAATCTTGGAGTAGCTATAGGAAAATCACTCCTCTCTCTTTCCCTCTCATCTTTGTTTTCTTCAGTCCTTCAATCCTTCCTTCCTACCTACTTTTCTCTCTCCCTTTTTAGGTACTTTGAATTAGAAGATAAGAGAATAGGGATATCATTATGGTTGCTGGAAGAAAACACATCAGATAAACCTAATGGTAGAGGAGGATACAGTCAGACATTGAAATGATTTGAAAGCGCCTAAAACATTTCTTGGATGATTTTCAATTACCAAAAAGTATAATTTCCTGAAGGAAATTGTGCTAATAAGGGTAAGAAAGAAGGAAAGAAAAAAGAAACTCCATCACTAAGAGAGAACTACAGTTTATATTTCAGTATATGTCTTCATGAGTTTTCCCATGAAAATATATATGTTTACAAAAATAGATTTATACAATATGTTATTCTCAACCTCAAGTATTTTCAAACTGTGAGTTATGACCAGTTAGTGGATCAGAAAATTTATTTAGTGGGTAATGACCAGCATTAAAGTAATTAATTTAAATAGAATGTAAAGAAACAGACTAAACAGTGCAGAATCAAGCTGAATATGGTTTCACTTGTGTGTGTGTGAGAGAGAGAGAGAGAGAGAGAGAGAGAGAGAGAGAGAGAGTGTGTGTGTAACTGTATCTGGGATTATAAAGCATAATGATTTTCTAATTGTCAGTTAAAATACTTGAAAACCAGTGCTTTTCCACTTATTAATTTAAAATTATGAAAGCTCTTCCTTTTTAACAAATATTGTTACACATAATCATTTTAAATTCTACCCAAATGTTTCACTAACTAATCCCATATGTTGGACAATAGATTGGTTCTAATTTTTCATTACTAAGACACAACACTGTCATGAGCTTCTTTGCATAGGCTTCCAGCTATTTCACTAGAATAATGTAGCACAAAGTATTTCCATAACCTGTGAATGTTGGAAACCTGCCCCAGACAATGTGGTATCACTTAAGAAAGCATGTTCTCTTAGGTTATTGCTCTCTGCTTTGTGAAAAGGTGGTATCCTTTGCCTTGGAGGGGCTCACCCCAGTTTCAATGTTTATTCCCACTCCAATCTCATCCTGTGGAAAGAAAGAGTCTTCCATTGACTTTGATCATACTAAAGAGGCAACAGTTTCCAAGACATCATATTTCTGCTTAAGGTGGTTTGGGATCTAAGTCTAACTCTCCTCTGGGCTGATGTTTATTGGTACAGCAATGTTGCAGCAGGGCACTAGGGGATTAGGATTCCCTAATATCCAGCTGATATCTTGAGATTATTTTGTCCTCATGTCAATCATTAATGCAAGCTGATTCAAGAATAAAGTAGGCTCTTTATATTGCTTGCTATTGTATTTTGTTAGGGTACATGCTGTATTGGCTTCTTACATGTAGTTCTGCTTTTGTCTCTGTGTTTTGTGGACTCTGGTTTTGAAAAGAAAAATAATTATGATTTGAAAAGCAATAGGTTTACCTGGTATTTTCTCTTCCCTTAGCCACATTTTCAATTCAGTCTTATGGATCACTGCACTTCGTTGATGATCCTTTTTTTCTTCATTTGGCTTGCTGGTTTCTTTGGGCCACATCAGAGAATTAATCTAACTTCCGAGGATTAGTTCACAAACTGGGTGACCTCCATCTGTTGTGGGGGCAGTGACCACAGCTCATCCTAAATGCTGACTTTTCTCAATAGAACACCCTATCCATTGGTCACTAACTCTATCTTCTCTTGAACCAGGGTGTGGGATTAAAGGCCATGGAGAGGGTTGTTGTCATTTTATTTCCATGTTTTAAGACTCATCTAGTAAAGGACAGTTTATAAATGTTTGCTGGAAACGATCTCAGAATTGCTTTATCTAGACACACAGGCACACACCACACACACACAGAGTCACACACACAAAACATTGTTAAAATTATACACTGTAACAAGTTTGTGTATGCAGTCTGCACATAAGACAAGCTTCCTAAAATTTGACATAATGAATAAGGTAAATGTATCAGACGATCAAGAAGTTTTCTCTAGAGTTTGCCTATGATGGTTGTTCCTTTGAATTAAAATCTCTATTTTCTGTGACTCGATAAGAGTAGGGCTAATAGTTGCCTATCATAATAATTATTTCCAGTTGATAGGATACCACAGTTTTTTCTTTTTTAAAAAAATTAATTTATTTATTTTTGGCTGCGTTGTGTCTTTGTTGCTGTGCGCAGGCTTTCTCTAGTTGCGGTGAGCGGGAGCTACTCTTTGTCGTGGTGCGCGGGCTTCTCATTGCGGTGGCTTCTCTTGTTGCGGAGCACGGGCTCTCGGCGCACAGGCTTCAGTAGCTGTGGCACACGGGCTCAGTAGGTGTGGCTTGCAGTCTCTAGAGCACAGGCTCAGTAGTTGTGGCTCACGGGCTTAGTTGTTCCACGGCATGTGGGATCTTACCGGACCAGGGCTTGAACCCGTGTCCCCTGCACTGGTAGGTGGATTCTTAAACACTGCGCCACCAAGGAAGCCCCTACCACAATTTTCTGCAAGCTGCAAAGAACATGACAGCATGTGGTCACTATCTTTAAAGGGCATTCATGTTTTCCATCCTCCCTCAGAAGCATGAAAACTGTCAGATGAACTCTATAGAGCAGAGCAGTGAAACACATTCATGTATGTAAATAAAATAGACTCACAGGCGTAGCAGTTTGGTTGTTGGTGCCATTCTCCTCTGTTAGGGTCATGGCTAGCTATCATGTCAAATGCAGCAAAATTTCACTAGGTAGCATGAGTAGACAAGGAATTGAAAACAAATAAATGCTATCTCATTTCAGGAATCAGAAATAATTCAGGGTGGAGAGACCTCTAGTGGGCATTTCTGTTCATATCTGATAACGGATCAGCAAAAGATAAAAGTTGCTTTAAAAATCACTTCTGTATTTCTGCAATGATACATTCTTTTTTACATAAAGTACACCTCACCAGGATAGGATACAGGATAGAGCGTAGATGATCACTCTTAAAGAAAAAAAAAACTAATTGAAATTTTAAATCTGAATGCATATACTCAAAAGCCAACTGCATTTTTCCTTTTAAGAACCACAAAACCAAAATATAAATGTTAGTAAAAAATTGACAAACAGGTATTTTTATCCACGTTATTTTTTCTCTCAATAAAATCCTACTTAAAATTAATTAAAATATAATCCATATATAAAACTCTCATCTGTTATTATCTCTAATCAAAGTTTAACTGAATTGCAACACGGAAAATTTTGCAAAATGGGAAACGACCAATCAGTCAAAGCTCCCTTCAACCACGCCCTTGACACAAGGTTTCCCAAGGTAATATTTGGCATATTAAAATTAGTAGCCTGAGTAATTATGAAAAGTCATTTCCCTACCCTTAGGAAGTTGAGAGTGTCTTGGAGAAGAGGCAACAAATCACAAGAAGATGGGGGTGCCCAAGGCAAAGATGTTCTACAAAGAATTTTGAGCTTCCCAAGTTATGCTAGAAAACTAAAAAGAGAAAATAGAGCCTGGCAAATTTTTTAAATCTGTAGAAATATTATTAAATGTGATGTACTCTTATTTCTACCCATTATTAAAATGTACATTTCAAATGATTTCATGATGTAGTATAATTTATGTGGCTTAATGCTTAATTGTTTAGTACTTACCTCTAGATGGTTAATCTTTTTTTCCCTCCCAACTGCAAGATCTTTGAAAATAAGGAAGGCATCTTCTTACCTTCTTACACCTCCCTACTAATATATTGCTCCCCCGCTTCTATACCACCCAATTTCTGTACTTGCTTATGTGCAACCCCTCCCCCACTATGACTTCTTGCAAAGACAGTGTTATAAAGCGGGGGTCGCCGAACTCCGGACCGCGGCCCTGTATCCATCCGCGCCCGCGGCCCTGTATCCATCCGCGCCTGTTGGGAGCCCGGCTGCACAGCAGGAGGTGAGCGGCGGACAAGCCAGCGAAGCTTCATCTGCTGCTTCCCCCTTGCTGGCATTACCGCCTGAACCATACGCCCCGCTCCCCCGCCGTGGACAAATTGTCTTCCATGAAACCGGTCCCTGGTGCCAGAATGGGCGGGGACCGCTGTTATCAGGACTCTAGAGTGCATGGCTAAGGGTCTGGGGTAAACATTCAGCCCTTGCCTCAGACCTGAACATTTATTATTATTGCTGATGTTGATAGCGTTTAACTCTCTCCTTTGAATGCTCCCATTTCAGGCAATTTTGTTTATAAATAGGAACTAACTTCCAGGACCAATGATTGGAATAGAATTCTTTTTTTTTTTTTGCTGTACGCGGGCCTCTCACTGTTGTGGCCTCTCCCGTTGTGGAGCACAGGGTCCGGACGCGCAGGCCCAGCGGCCATGGCTCACGGGCCCAGCCACTCCGCAGCATGTGGGATCTTCCCGGACCGGGGCACGAACCCATGTCCCCTGCATCGGCAGGTGGACTCTCAACCACTGCGCCACCAGGGAAGCCCTAGAATTCTTTACTTAGATCAGTGACCTTGAATTTTAAAAAAATCCATGTTATCACAGAAGGTTAGCATTTTCTTCCGTTAAGAATATAAGTCAAAAAAATATCCCACACATACTAATATTAGCAGTATCTATGATGTTATCAACAACAGAAATCATAGATATTTTCATACCATATTATAATTGTGGCAGATATATCAAATATTATTTAGACACTATGTAAGTATAGTTATTATACTTGTCACTAGATCTTGGCCTTAAAAAAGAAGCTTATGTATTATCTCACAAATTTGTATTTCCTTTAATATATTGATAATTACTTCGATATGATTTATTCCTTTTCACTCCTGTGGATTGTGTGTTTTGCTTTTGCACATACTTTGAGAAGAGCAGCCAGGGCTCCATCAGAAAATATTTCATGAGATTCAAAAACCTGATTTGCTACCTCTTATGTATTTCTCCCCCATTCTCTTTTACCTCCACCCCCAATACCTGATAAAACATTGACATATGAAGGACCCATGCATGATTTAAAGAGCCAAGGGAGGAAGCCACTGAGCAGACTGCCGCTCTGTAGGTGGTCCTAGGTAAGAGGAGAAATGGGGAAATGGCACAGGTGGCTGCTGCTTTGAAGAAGGGCAGGGAGAAACTGAATTTCTGGAGGCAAGCTGAAAGGGAGATAAGGGTGAGTGCCTTGGACTGACTGAGAACCACCTGATGTCCTGCAGACCCGGAGGCGGCCCTGATAGCTGAGTGGTTATATGCTGAATGGTCGTCAGAACCTGTTGAACCTACTTCAAACCAACATCGAAGCAGCAGGTGGTAGAAGAAATTCTGACTTAAAGGAGTCACATGTTTGAGTCCTAACTCAGGTATCATCTAGCTGGGCGGCCTTCTGCAAGGACTTCATCTCTGTCTCTGTTTCCTCTTCTGTGAGATGGAGACAAATTTGATCGTTTTCCAAGTTTCCTTCCAACTCTATACATTTATGATGGATTCTCTGACATGCTTTGCAACTATAAACCATTATAGAGGCTGTTTTACCAGAATTGGCAAAACCTAAGCCATTCCAGACCAATACTACTAAACACCCTTTTTACAAAGGGTGTAGGGGGTTTTTTTCAGTGATATTTTTTGTTTGTTTGTTTTCTTGAGGTATCTTACATACAGGAAAGTGCTGAGATATTAAATGCACCAAATGATGAATTTATACAGAATTACATCCCTGTGTAACCATCTCCCGGATCCAAGATATAGAAAATGTACTGTAACCCAGAAGGATTCCTGTGTTCCCTCCCAATTTACAACCCCTTAAGAAACAGCATCTCTCTATCCTCTGTCACCATAGTTTGCTATTGCCTGTGGTTGTACTTTATATAAGTAAAATCATACAGAATCGATCTTTTGTATCTAGCTTCTTTCAGTCAATATTCAGTTTATGAGAGTCCTTCACATAAATGTATATAGGAGTGGTTTATTGTATTTCATCGCTGTGTGGTATTCTGTCATATGAATATACCACAATTCATTTATCCATTCTACTGTTGATGTATGTCTGCTTTTTTTTTCCTTATGGGGGACTATTATGAACAAAGATGTTATGAACATTCTTGTACGCATTTATGTGGGGTTCACAGAGTGTACACGTTTAACCACATTTCATTCTGCCAAACTATTTTCCAAAATTTTACCTATTTATAGTGCCATCAGCCGTGAGTGTTCTGCTTGTTCATATCCTCTCTGACACTAAACGCGCAGGCCCAGCGGCCATGGCTCACGGGCCCAGCCGCTCCGCGGCATGTGGGATCCTCCCGGACCGGAGCACGAACCCGTGTCCCCTGCATCGGCAGGCGGACTCTCAACCACTGCGCCACCAGGGAAGCCCTCTAGTTGCTTTTTTTCAGGTTTTATTGAGAAATGATTACATACATCACTGTCTAAGTTTAAGGTGTACAGCATGATGGCCTGATTTACATATATTGTGAAATGATTATCACAGTAGGTCAGCTAACATCCATCTTCTCATATAGGTACAATAAAGAGAAAAGAAAGAAGGAAAGAATAAAGGAAAAAACTCTCCTTGTGATTAGAATTCTTAGGATTTTACTGTCTTAAGAACTTTCCTATATATCATACAGCACTGTTAGCTATAGTCCTCATGTTGTATATTATGTCCCTTCCACGTAGTTATCTTATAACTGGAAGTCTGTACCTTTTTACCACCTTCCTCCAATTCCTCCTCCTCCCCACCTCTGCTGCTGGTAACCACAAGTCTGATCTCCCTTTCTATGAGTTTGTTTGTTTGTTTGTTTGTTTGTTTTTAGATTCCACTTATAGGTGAGATCATACAGTATTTGTCTTTCTCTATGATTTATTTCACTTAGCATAATGCCTTCAAGGTCCATCCATGTTGTCACAAATGGTCGGATTTCCTTTTTTCCATGGCTGAAATACATTCCATTATATACGTATATACCACAACTTCTTTATTTATTTATCCATCAATGGACAGTTATTTCCATGTCTTAGCTATGAACATGGGGGTGAACAATGCTGCTGGTAATGTCTTTGTGCAGGTAGGGTCTGCTATTATGGTCTATTTTGGGTGAGGCAACAGTTTGAGCTCTGAGGACGGGGATGGGGTATAAAAGTGTGTGCCACTGACTGAAAACAGATGGATACGACTGCTGGCTTGATTGCCTGCACAAGTAAGTTGCAAGATGGGCTCTGCCGTTGCCTGAGTTCTGTGATCAGGCTTACTAGATGGTCAGGACTGGGTACTATATTCAGTAGTAGATGGGGCTGTGAATTAGCTTCCCTGCCCTGATAGGGTAGCAGGCCAGGGCCCATTGCCTGTACAGCTCATTGTTTGGTGGCCCAAATCAGGCCTGACTGTGCACCTGGTCAGGTGAGGCCACCAGCTTTGCTCAGCAGATGGGGGGGGTGTCACTGGCTATGCTCAGTGTTCAAGTGCCACTGTTCATAGAGCTATTGAATGGGCCGTGTAGCTACCCATGTACTCTGATTAGGCTCTCTGGTCAGACTGGCTGAAGGCTTTATTTAGAGATGAGTGGGACTACGAATTAGATTCCCTGCCCAGCCACAGCAGGAGAAACCTTTCTAAAACGGGTAAAGCTTTTCGTTTTCTTAATTCAGGCAGAACTGCTCCCCAAGTTCCCTGTCCAAACAGAGCCACTGGCTTTGCTCTACAAAGTATTGGCTCTGTCTGCCCTCCTCTTGGCTCGAGCCCTGCTGGGCTGCTCAGCTTTCAGGTGTTTTGCCAGCCCTTCTGGTCAGATGGGGCCTGAAGACACTCTCCACAGTGGATGGGGCTATGTCTGAGCCCCCTTGTCTGGGAGGGAGGGAAAGGGGCTGCTCCAGGTTACTTTCAGTTTCTCAAGTCGGCTCCCCAGCTAGGAGGGGCAAGGAGCTACCGTCATCCTTGTCTATGAATTAACCCCCCTGTCTCTGTATAGCATGGGAAGCCTCCATGCCCAGTACTGGCTTTCTTTGCTCTGAGGGAGATCAGTTCTGCCTACCTGCCTCTCAGTTCCAGTGGGTGCACTTCTGGTCAGAAGGGGCCAAAAGACATTCTCCACTGTGGGTGGGGCCGTGACTCAGCACCTTGCCTGGGCATGGGCAAACTGAACTTTAGAGCCTGCAAAACTCCTCATTTGAGGATCCAAATCAGGTAGATCTGCACCCTTCTGAGTTTCCTCGTCTGAAAGTGCCCCCAACTTGGTCCTGCAGATGAGCAGAGCTGCTGGTTGGGATTATTCCTTGGGTGCTGCAACTATGAACTCAGGCTAAGATCCATGTGCTGGCTGTTGGAAACCCCTCCCTCTCTCTCTCTCACAGTCAGATCCCCAATAGCTGGGTCCTGCAGATTTCCCTGCAATCCTCGTGGTGCAAGATCAGAGGAGGGGCTTCCACAAAGTGGCCCATAATGCTGGGGAAACTGGTTGTCACCACTGAGTTCTCTTTTTCCAGTGGAGACCAGAGGCTCAAGGAAGACCTCCCTGCCTGGTGATGTGTGGACCTGGAGGAGGGGCAGTGTGATCAACGTGTAGTCACTTCTTTTACCATCTAATGAAGTCTGTTTTGGTCTTTGAGGTACAGGGGGTGCTCCAGTCTCATTCCCTCATTCTAGGATTCTCTCAGTGGTGTCTTATTCTTGAAGAGATGTTAGTTTCCTTCTTGTGAGGGGCAGCGAAGTCAGGAATGACCTATGTAGCCATCTTGGTGCTGTCACTCCGATCTCTAGTTTCTCTTTAAAAAAGCAGGCTATCCTGCAAACTCACCCTTTACCCTGGCGGGCAGCTATCATTTAGAGCTTAGCGGTGTTCCCCCACTTGCTGCCCCACCACCATCTTTTGGAGACTGAGTAATCCAGGACTTTTGGTTTTCTCTCACTTACATTTTCCCTGCCCTAAAGGCATTTACAATTGAGCTAGGTAGTGTTTCATTATGTTATATCTTCAGGTCATTCTAATAGTCTGATGGTCACATTATTTATTTGATAAGATGCCTTGAGATAGACCATCTATTATTAGACACATAATTGACTTAACAGCATTTCTTTTTTGTTAAATGGTAGTTCACTCAATTCTTTTGATGTTTAGATTATAAAACACATCCTGGGCTTCCCTGGTGGCGCAGTGGTTGAGAATCTGCCTGCTAATGCAGGGGACACGGGTTCGAGCCCTGGTCTGGAAGGATCCCACATGCTCCGGAGCAACTAGGCCCGTGAGCCACAACCACTGAGCCTGCGCATCTGGAGCCTATGCTCCACAACAAGAGAGGTCGCGATAGTGAGAGGCCCGCGCACCGCGATGAAGAGTGGCCCCCCTCTTGCCACAACTAGAGAAAGCCCTCGCACAGAAATGAAGACCCAGCAAAGCAAAAATAAATAAATTAATTAATAAACTCCTACCCCCAACATCTTAAAAATAATAATAATAATACAATAAAACACATCCTGATTTCAAAAAAAGAAACTGAAAAAAATCTTACACTTAATAAAATATATTTATCCATAATATAGAAGTGAGGATGTTTAAGTAGGAAAAAAGCCTAGAAGGGTTGGCTAAGGAAGTCATACAACTGTAGCTAGGAAGAAATTGCAGATCTTATGACTTCTGATTCTGTGCTTTTACCAGAAACTTGCCTAAATACTTGGATAGATTTTTTTTCAACTTTATTGAGGTAGAATTGACAACTAAATTGTAAGGTATTTAAAGTGTACAGTGTCATGATTTGGTATGCATATATATCGTGAAAGGAGTCCTCCCCCCATTGAGTTAATTACCATATCCACCATGGATAGGTACTTTAAAGCTGAAGTACAAAATCTGTTTTTAGAATTTAAGCTCTATCATTTGTAGAACTTTCATAATTGTCATCAGAGCATATTGAAGTTTATTTTTCAGGTCTCTGATTTATAGCAGCCTCCAAATAGCAGAACATTTCTCATGTATTTAATAACAACTTTATTATGATTGTTAATATTTTAAGGCACTTAGAATGACATAAGAATTAAAAATATGCCAGCTTAAATTACAGACTTCATGAGTAATCTTCCTGTACTGTGAAAATGATTTCCAAAGGAAACCAATGTGGATAACCAATATGAAGACCAATTTGGGGATGTACTCAGGGAGAGAGAATATATCTTACTCCTATGGTAAAGGGAGGTGGTAATTGGTAGAAGATTAGATAAAGAAGAAGAGGCAACTAAACACAGGGAGCCATATGAGATACACAAAAGGTGCAAAAATGCAGAGCAAAAACAGGGTATTACCTGGACCTAGGGAAATTCTTGTTAGGAGGAGTATTAAGAACTAAGTTTGTGCAAGAAGCTTGCGACTGAGTTAAGTTTATTGTCTTTATTACCACGAAGTAACTTTTAAAAAGTCATAGAACATTTTTGGAATGAAAAAAGATGAATATGTTGAGTAATGCAATCAAACAGCAACCATGCATTTAGTGGACGATGTGAAAATCTGGTTTAAAAGACCTTGGTTCCAAAATGAATATAAGATGTAAGATATCACGTTAAAAGTCTTCGTGGTAATGAATGCATGTTTTTAGGTGTTTGTGAGAGAGTTACAGAGCAACAGAAGAAGAGGAGGGGAAGGAGAAGGGAGAGGGAGAAGGGGACAGGGGGCAGGAGAAGAGAGAAAGAGAGCACTTTCCCAACAATGACTGCACTGAGACAGTGACCACAAAATTCACAAAAAGGAGACATCATTTACAAGTTGCCCACCAGCCTAAAGGTATATTCCATCCTATGGGAGCACCCAGACATCTGCAGATGAGAAGAAAATCAAGGCCTTTTTAAGCAAAATTAAGAGCCTGGACTTTGGAGTTAGGCAGATCTGGAATAAATCTCAGCTCTCTTGTTTATTAGCAGTGTGAAACTAAACAATTTTCTTAAACTTAGAGTCATCTTCAAGTTTTCCTATTTTCCAACATCCTGTAAATAAATTCATAATCCAATCCCTTGTCATCCCTCCAAGGCCCCCCCCCCCCCCGCCCACCGCAGGCCAAATTACCCCTGCTGCCCTCCACCCCCAGCACTTGCCTGAATTGTTGCAGTACCTCTTATCCATCCCCTGGCCTTTTCCTTTGCTTCTTTCCATCAATGCTCCTGCCATCAGAATGATTTTGTAAACACCTAAGTCAAATGATGCACACTTCTGCTCGAAGTCTGCTATTGGCATCCAGTTTCATTCAGTGTAAAACGTAAAATCCTCTCACCGACCTAAGAAACCTACGTGATGTACACATATGAGCCCCACTCCCTTGCTATTTCTCTGATCTTGCCCTCTGCTACGCTGCCCCATGCTGACTCTACTTATTCTAGTCACACTATAGTTCTTGCTATCCCTTGAACACCTCGATTATGTGCCTTCCTCAGGGCCTTTGCACTTGCTGCTTTGTCTACTTGAATCATTCTTCCTCTAGTTATCTACACGGCTGGTATTTTCAGGTCATGACTCAAAGATCGCTCTCACAGTGATTTGCCTGATTAACCTGTATAAAATTTCAATTCCTGCCATATTCCTCCTATCTCTTTTCTTGCTTTATTTTTGGCTAACGCATATATATTTTAGTTGTAACTGTCTGTTCTGCCCCCACTGGAATAGGAGCACCATGAATGCATACCTTTGCTCACTGAGTATTACAGAGCCTAGAATAGTTCCTGGTACACAGTAGCATTTAAAATATTTATTGATGAGTAAACGAATAAAGGAATGAGCCACTCTCAACCATGGAATATGTCAGGGTAACCCACAAACGGTTAATGCAAAAAAGAAAAACATAAAATAATGTTTGTTAAGTGTTTGGCATAGTATCCAGATATATTATGTAAAATGAAATAGATCATTAAGATTAATTTAACCTTTTTAAACACTTTCTTATGTGTAGCTTCTAGAAAATTCAAAATTACATATGTGGTTTGTATTATATTTCCATTGGACAGCGCTGGCTTGGAACCTGTGAGATTCAACCTGAATTCTCTGATGGCGGAGATCCAGGTACATCATGTAATAGTAACCAGATCACGTGGAAAGTCAAAAAAAGCAGAACCTGATAAAAGAAGAAGAGGAAGAGATGGAGGTAGGTCAGTCACTTTGGAGGGTAAGCAGACGGCACATCAAAGCAAGGTAATATAAGGATGATTACTAAAGGGATTATTTACAAAATTGTGGGCAGAAAGTAGAGATATCATAGGGGGATTTTCAGTATACAGATCTTCCTTGACTTACAACAGGGTCATGGCCTGATAGACCCAATGTAAGTCAAAAATGCATTTAATACAACTAACGTAAGGAACATCAGAGCTTAGCCTCACCTACCTAAAACGTGCTCAGTACACTTACGTTAGTCTACAGTTGGGGAAAATCATCTAACACCAAAGCCTATTTTATAATAAAGTATTGAATATCTCATGGAATTTATTGGATAATGTACTGAAAGTGAAAACCAGAATGGTTGTCTGGGTACTGAATGATTGTAAGTGTGTTAGACGTTTACCCTCGTGATCCCTGGCTGACTGGGAGCTGTGCTTACTGCCACTGCCCAGCATCAAGAGAGAGTATGGTACTGCGTATTCCTAACTCGGGAAAAGATCAAAATTCAAAGTATGGTTTCTGCTGAATGTGTAAGGCTTTCCCACCATTGTAAAGTTACAAAATTATAAGTCACACTATTGTGATTGGGGGACCATCTGCACTGAAGTCTGAAGGATTGAAGGGAAGGAGCTAGAACTAGAACCTGGAAGGAAAAGGGAGCCATGTAGGGAGGGTCAGTTGTTAAGAGCGGTTACCTCCAGTTAAGGCTCACCACTAGGCCAAGGGAGACCCTACAGAGAGGAAGGGCGCCTGGGGAATAAATACCCTGACTCATTCTCTTCCCTCCTTTGGGGGCTCCCCATTGCCTGAACTGAGAGGAAGCCAGAGGAAAAGGAGTCCTTTGTCATTATCTGCCGTATCTGTACAGGACAGCCTCATAGGACAGAGGTGTGGAAGGGTAGGGGATCTTGAGGAGCAAATAGGAATTATCTGGCAAAGAGTCACTCATTTTCATACAATGATGAATCTCCTAAGATCTACAGACCGCCTGTAATTTTCTTAGATTTGATGTTAGCCCCTCATGCATGCAAGCACTGAACAGGAACATCGAAATACGTGCTTCTAACTTCCGAATGAGTGTATAACACTCGAATATGAGTAGCCAATAATAATAAAATTACGATTCCATGCCAAATACAGTTCATATCGTCTTTCTCAGTCTTGGACTAATTCCTTTACACATAATAACTGTAAGGAGAGCTGTGTTTGTCCCACTGGTAACTACAAATGAAAATGTTCTACTCCATTAAGTTTCTGCGAGGCTACCTTGCTGTTCATCAGCAGACGTACAAGCGTCATTGCAATATTAATTCTCTGAAGACTCATATTTAAAAGGTGCTCCTGTCCCTTCTGTAAAGTTCCAGCGGAGAAACTGCTGGATCACCAGAAGAAGTATGTGGCCTGCACAAAACACGTATTGCAAACCACTGTCAGGGCGGTGATGAGAATTTCAAGTTCCTGACTTAAGCTTAGACAGATTGGCTGCACAGGCCTCCAGAGAGAAACTGCAGCTGACTAGCAACCTTGACTGAATGCAGCAGGGTCTGGTTTAACCTCAAGTCCCTGAAAGATTTCCCCGGGGAATCCAGGACCCTCAGGGGAGCAGGCCCCTGACTGGGCTGATTGCAGCAGACCTGGTCCAAAGCACCCACAGCAAAGAGCAGCTTTCCTGGAAGATGGTTCAGTGGTTTGCTTCATTGTACTTCCCTTGCTTCCATTTCTGTGATAAAGTCACATACTGATCTGCAGCTAAACACATTGCTGTTTATGGGAAATCACGAATTAATGAAACGTGCCTCAGCATTTATTGCTACTTGGAAAATGTGTTGTACCGGCGAGCAGAAACACCACAGTCATTACAGTTAATAGAATCAGGGCTCCCCTATGTTTCCCTCAAACTGTCCTTGTTCGCATTGCTATAGAAGCACTCAAACAATTTGGAATGGCTGATGCTGGAGAGCTCAAGCCCAGTGATGACTCTGGTAAGAGCTCATTTCCATCATTATCTATCATTATCCCCTCTGAAAATGTATTGGTTTAGCATTTAGTATCTCTGAACACAAGTCTGGCACTTTCTTTGCATCACTGTCAAAAAAATTTTTAAAATAGCAGAATGGCAAAGCATATCACGTTGCTTTCACCCATCCACAGCAGTTAGTAGATCAAAGGTGCTGATCTGAATTTTCTGAAGAGAAAAGGACAAGCAGGTGCTATAGGCTGACAAAGAAAGTGCTTTTCAATATAAGTGAGTACAGTAGCTTCTTTTTTGTTATGTAATAATGCCCTAAGAGTTGATCACTCTTTTGAAAGAGTAAGGGAAATTTATTTAAGGCCTCTGCTGAATGGTTATTATAGAATATGTAAAAATGTAAAAAAAAAAATTAGATGTAGTCCTGCTCTCAAGAAGTTTACAATCTTGTAGGAAGGACGATTCTTGATTTAGTCATCAGTTATACCACTGAGCACCAGCAATGTGCAAAGCTCCACACTTGCAGCCAGAATTACAATAGGAAAAGAGACTCTGCTTGCCTTCAAGGTGCTGGCAGCCTAGCCGTAGGTGTGTATGCTTTCAACCAAATAGGAGCAGTGTCTTAGCACATGTTCCCTAGAACCAGACTCAAATGGGAATTTGTATGAAGTAGGTTTATTGGGTAGTGTATTTAGGAACAAATCCTGTATGGAAATTAAGAAAGCAGGATTGGGTAAAATGGAACTGAGGCCACAGCTCAACTCACAGGCTAGAATGGGAATGACCTTCAGAATTGTTTCAAATTGAAGCAAGGGCTGATGTTCCAGAGGGGAGCCTGAACCATGGATGAGGTAGCTCCCATCATGAGAACAAAGTCCTGAGAAGGACACAGCTGTAAGCCATCAGTAATATTCTCTGAAACTGGTGGCATGAGTAGCTTGTTCAGAAGGCCACATCTGGTGATAGTTTTATATAGTATAGGTCACCCCTTGTTAGCTTAAATCCAATTACTTTGTACAGTATGTTCATCCTATCTGTGAACAGCTTCTCTGGGATTCTGGTTGGTCTCCTTTCCTGGTGAGACTTACTAGAATGAACTGCAGCTTATCTGACTGCTCCTGGTCTGGAGCTTGCAGCTGAGTTTCTGGTCACCATACCCTTCTCAGGCCATAGCTGCTGCACTTGTGCATTTATCAGTCAAATTCAGCATGGAGTACCTAGCGTCTCCCCTTCGAATCACCAAGTGCCAGCCTACTCTCTGCTGCCGCTTTATGTAACAGCAGCCCTATCTCCTTCCCATGATCAGAGCCTATTACTCTGGCCGGTATATTGATTCCTTTCCATATCCCTGCACCTCTTGACATGAGGAGCACAAAGTGAACAAATAGCAGCCATGACTGTAAGTTCAATGAGACATGTAGTCTGCCCCTTCAGACCACGGAACCTAGAGTTGCTGAAGCAAGAAGCACAAATTCCCAAAGGCCAAGTTGGAATGATGTTAAGTGAGATCTGCTGTACTTTTACCCTATGGAACCTGGACCCAGCTAGTTTATCTATTGGGGATATAGAACCATATCATTTTAGTTGATTTAGAGCATATACTTCATCATGGAAGACGGCACCCTGTCCTCACAGGGAATGCTCTCCCAGCTTTTAGCTGCACGTTGAAGAGCTATTTCATCATTCATAGGGCGGGTGATTTCTGAGTGGTGCAGTGTGGGTAGAACAAAGAGATACAGTAGTCAGGCGCACACTGCTGTGCCTCCTTTGCTATAAAGTGGGTCACTTTAGTCAAATGTGCAGTGTGTGTGGGATCCTCTGTCAGTGAATCTCTCTTAATACTGATGGTACGTCTTCCAGCTTTTTTCTTTTTAAGATCGAGTTGATTATTTTTGACTCTTTAAATGTTCATATAATTTAAAAATCAGTGTCAATTCACACACACACATTGTTTATAATCTAAATAGGATAATATTAAATCTATAGATCTACTTGAAGAGAATTGACATCTTAACAATACTGAATCATCTATAAACTCAGTATTTCTTCATTTATTTTTGTCTTTAATTTCTCTCAATAATTTCTGTGTAGAGATTTTATATATCTTTTGCTTCTGTATATCTGAGGTATTTATGTTATTTATAGGACATATTTTAATTTGATTATTTTTATGTACTTGCTCTGTAGAAATTTGCTTATTTCATATTGACTAAATATTCAACAAACTTGCTAAGTTCATCCATCAAATCTAGTAGTTTGATTGCAGATTCTTATGGATGTTTTTGTGCACGGTTGTGTCATATGTGAATGATGACATTTTTATGTCTTTCTTTTCTATCCTCATGTAGTTTTTCCCCTTGATTTATTCTACTGGCTTGGATCACTAAGACAATGATGAATAAAAGTAGTGAGAATGAGCATCTTTATTTTAGTCATGGTCTCTAGGGAGAAGATTTTAAAATTTAACCATTAAGTATGCTGCTTACTACAGGGTTTTTGTACCTATCTTTTGTCAGATTAAGGAAATTCCCTTCTATTCCTAGTTCAATAAGAGTTTATGTTTTTTTATCATAGATTGTATTAAATCTCATCAATTGGTTTATAATATCTTTTGAGAAGTTCCTATACTTTTTCTCCTTTATTCTATTAATGTGATAAATGAGAACTATTGATCTTTAAAAATGGTATAAAATCTTGGATTCCTAGAATAATCATATCTAGGTGTACTTGATGCCATAGATGGATGAGATTTTCTGAATCTTCACGTGAATATAAGGATATTTTGTGTGTAGGAGTGACACAAATAATTTCGACCAAGAGAATAAACTGCAAGTGAGTCCCAGCACTATTTACCCTTCTCTTCATCTCCTGCCCCCATTAGTATTAATTTTCCACATAGTTTCCATGGCCCCATTGATGACGGAAAGTACTTGCCAACACCTTCACTTTGAACTTTGCCAGGTGGCTTTGGTGAATGGGTGCTTAGTAGAAGTGATATCAAAGAAGTTTGAAATGTGCTTGCATGGTTGATTATGCTCACTTATGCTTCTGGGTAACTGTCACCCATTCAGTGTGGACTGCAGAATAGAACAAACAGAGCAGAACTATCCCTGGTGATGTCTAGACATGCAACCAAGAACAGAACTACCTCAGCTGACCTGCAGACCCACGGCCTCAGGCAAAACCACTACCGGCCAACTTGTAGATAAGGAAAAAAAGAAAAAAAGAAAGAAAGAGAGAGAGAGAGAGAAAGAAAAAGAAAGGGAGGGAGGAAGGAAGGAAGGAGGAAGGAAGAAAGGAAGGAAGAAAAGAAAGAAAGAAAGAAAGAAAGAAAAAGAAAGGGAGAGAGAGGGAGGAAGGGAGGGAGGAAGGCAGGAAGGAAGGAAAGGAAGGAAGGAAGGAAGGAAGGGAGGAAGGAAGGAAGGAAGGGAGGAAGGAAGGAAGGTGCTCATTGTTTCATGCTGCTGAGATATTATGGTTGCTTGTTATGTAGCATAACTGTGAATATAGCTGGCTGATATATTTTGTATGCATACATTTTTCAATTGAATGCCATACATTGAATATGAACTATTACAGAGACCCAGGATGATGGGATTTCCCTCCATAGAAGAATTTACTCTGTCCTCTGATATGCAATAAGAGTAGGGGCAGATCATCTGAATCTAATCAAGGACTGAACTAATCTTAGGCTGAATTATAGTTTGTTTTTCTTTTTAAGTTCTATCATTGATATGTTCCTACTTCTGGAGTGAAGCTCTTCAGGATTCCAAATGAGAGCTTTGTGTTTTTACTAGGATTTGTTCTTTTTTGCATATCATAAACTAGTTTTGGTCTCCCTAGCAATGTGAAACTTCTGAAAAGAACTTTGCTTTTCAGATAATTTCTGCTTAGCTTCTTAGACTTTCACACTGTTTATCTAACATTCAAGAAATACCCCAAGAGGGAAACCATTGTGATGGCAGTCTCACTTATATGTACCTTGTTTTTCTCCAGAATCTTAACCCCTCTTGCTGACTGCCTTTGCAGACCAGTATGCCCATGTTTGCCTTTCGAGAACATTGAGGATACTGAAGGGCCTGTTGATTTTTCTGACTCATAGAATCTTGGATCCCCCCAGTTTTTTAGCCTCATGTCCTCCAAAAATCATCAAATGTTCTTTGGGGGAAAACAGCATGTGCTCACCTCAGTAAACTTCTCTTGTATCCAGAATGTTGACCCCTCAAATGCCAGCAACTTCAATAGCTCACCAATGCTTCAAAATATTTTATTTTATTTTAGACAGATTTTCTAGCCTTTTACAAACTAATTTATTATAGCTAAAAGGGAAGTCATATGACTTTTATTTTTTATATTCTCTAAGATTTACCAAGATCTATTTATTTTCACTGGCATACAACATTTTGTTGTGTGAATATATTTAATTTAATTTCTTAGACATTTTTAAACCTTTTAAACCTTTCGCTAATATAAACAAAGACAATATGAATGTTTTTATATATGTTTTGGTAGACATATGAAATAATTTCTCCAGGGTAAAAACTTAGGAGTAGAATCACTAAGTTTTAAGATATGTGAATATTCCACTTAAAACATAATGTCAAGCTGTTTTCCAAAGTGGCTGTTAAAACTTATACATCTTACCAGCAAACGCAGTTTTATTTTTCTTCTTAGAATTTATCTGCTAATACTCTATCATATACTAATACACATTTGTTGTTTTTTTCCCTAGATTTTTGCTCTTATGGACAAATGATGCATTTAACAGTTTTGTATACATGTCTTGGTACATATGAAAGAATTTCTCTTGGCATATACTTGAAAATAGAATTTCAGGGCCACAGGTTATAGCAATGTTCAAATTAAAAAGCAACACAACACTTTTCCAAGGTGGCTAAATTTTTACTCCCTACTGACAGATACTGCTTGCTTACATTTTTCTCTTTGTATTTACCCTGATTCAATATTCTATTATATGACTTCCTACTTTTTAAATTTTTCTATGCACTCATTAGAATGTAAGATCCTTTAGGGAAGAAACTTTTTGTTTACACTATCACCACACTTAGAAAATTAAGTAGCACCTAGTAACCACTAGATAAATATTTGCTGAATGAATCAGTGAGTGAATCAAAATAAGAGACTTGTGGGAAGAATATTTGAGTGAGGGAAGATAACTAATTTTATTTTGAACGTGTGTATGAAATATCATGCACAAATCCATATGGAACTTTCCTACAGGCACCCTGACAGAAGGTGAATTTGAAGGCTGGGAAATAGATCACTGTTTTTTTTCATTATGTATTTTTAACCGGTTCACCTCTCCATCAAAATTATTCTTGCTTTCTCTGGGTTTACGCTACACAGCCTAGTACATTTAATTATCTTTAATTTTATCCTGTCTCTTAGAATGATCATGAATGTGTATGTTTCTATGCTGTGTACTGTCTGGTATTACTTCTCTGTGGTAGTAATACAATATTATGGTTAACACTTGTTTCAGCTCTTGAGTTCATCTGCCTTGATTCAACTTTTAATTCTTCAAAAGTCTAGGTTCAAGAAAGAAAATAGAGTCACTACAAATATTATGAGAATAGGATATTAATATGAGAATCAATAATTAAGCCAATTATGAGAATAGCCACAAATTCTTCTCCTCTTCATTCATGCCCTTGGATGTACTCTCTCATAGTGAGACTGGGTTTGGCTTTGTGACTTGTTTTGGCCATTGGTACAGTATCAAATATGATGCAAGCAGATATTTGAAGAGTTCCTGAACAAAGGAACTTCCTGTCTCTCTCTTGCTGTTATTTGTAATCCTTTAACTGCCTTGTGAAGAAGCCCAAGCTGTTCTGCTGCAGGATGATGAGCCATGTGGAAAAGAAATTAGGCACCCTGGTAGAGAGCCTTCTAAGTGTGAAACATGTAAGTGAGGTCAGCCAAGATCATCCAACCTCCAGCCAATCTGGGATCTGACCAAAGATACATGAGGAGACCTAACAGTGACCAGCCAAGCTGGCCCAGACCAGTGAATCACTAAGCTGCCCCCAAAGACTTGTGAGCTAAATAAAATGGTATTGTTTTAATCTACTAAATTTTGGACTGCTTTGTTTTAGAGCAAAAGCTAATTGGTATAATGCTTACATGAAAGAGTAAGAAACTGCAAGGTCTAGTTGGAAATCAGACTTTCACTAGCAATTCTAGTGTGAAGCACTGGAGTCTCTGGAAAAAACAGAGGTTAATAGAAATTTATAGAAGCCACTGTGTCGAGCACCAAAGTGGGATCCTGTAGTACACATTTCAGCTCTGTTACATCACCTTGCATGAAGAAGCCAGCGCATCAGACCACCACAAACTTCTGAAGAGAATACCTTTTCCTCATTTACCTGAAGGAGCCCAAATACCCCTGGGCCATTCCAGTAACCACTAATGTACTAAGTTGGGCATGTCCCTTTCTTATAGCCTCAGTGAAACTGTGCTCCCTGATAATTTGGGGAGCAAGTTGCTGTCCCCAAATTATCAGAAATTTGTGGCTTCTCCCTCTCTTTTTTGTTGTTTTCTATACATAACTTGCCTGTGCAATTCTAGCTGGAACTCCACCTATGGAACTAAAATGCATTGAATTCCATGGGTTAGCATCTTCCCTCCACAATGTAATTCCCATGCTTTGTACTGACAGGCTTGGAGTCGCTGCTGCAGGGAATTCTATGCAGAGTTCACCAGAGATGGGTAATGCTTCCTTAACAGCTTTCAGTGAGCATGAATATGTACCATAAAGAATCTTCATGCATATGTTGTGTTCTCTTGCCAGTGTCTCCGCAGAGTGAGAGGGGTCAAAACTGACATTTAAATTAATTTTTATACCTAAGTTATGGAAAGGAATTTGTTTTCCAACTCTATTAAGATTTTAATTTTGATATCATTTTTATTGTTTTTTTCTGAATTAAATGTTATATTTTTACTTGAAATTTTCAAAAGATAAGAAAATGGGTAACTTCTTAGTTCAGATAATGTTTTCTCTTCAACTTTTGTAATTTTCATGAGTGTAAGAATTGTGTGCTAATTGATGTCAGGCTATTAATCAAAAGAGATCAAACCTATTTTTTAAAAAAGAAAGAAAGAAAAGGTATCCTCGCACTATGGTGCTGTGCATGAAACTGTCATAAATATTCTAATAAGCAACAACGATGTAGTGACGTAGTAGCTACTTCTCTGCCCCACCTCCAAGACTGACATTATAGAAAAGTCATTCAAAGGAATTTAGAAATTGTTGAGGGGCTCTTTCAGCAGATTGGCAAGGATAGAAACAAATTAGAAAGGAATGAAAATTATTGAGTAGTGAGAAATGTAAACTATGTATTTGAGACATAGAAAGGGAAATGGAAGAAAACATTGGAGAGAAGATGATGAAGTTCTGAGATAGACGGAAAATTTTCTAGGCTACCAGCCTAGAGAATTTGGATAAACCCTATGAATACACTTGAGAATTCTGAGTACTGTCTTTTCAAGTGGAGTTCTAGAATACGTACACAAGAGAGTGCTTTAATGTGGGAGGCCTAACAATCGCAGAACTTGACGACCATCAGGTATTTTCCAGAAGTCTCAAGAAATTGCAGCCAAGATCAAGATTTGCCTTGTATTAACAGCTTTTTTTTTTTAACATCTTTATTGGAGTATAATTGCTTTACAATGGTGTGTTAGTTTCTGCTTTATAACAAAGTGAATCAGCTATGCATATACATATATCCCCATATCTCTTCCCTCTTGCGTCTCCCTCCCACCCTCCCTATCCCACCCCTCTAGGTGGTCACAAAGCATGTATTAACAGCTTAAAGCACCTGTTGAGGTTGGACTTTTGTCTCAGTCTTTGGAAGCCCAGTTGCCGACTTTAATATCATTTCTGTCATCTTTGAACTTGTGCACTGGCAAAAATCTTCAGACAGCCAATGTTGCTACTTTACCAAATTTCTAGGTTAAAGGTATAAGGAAAAGTTATCCCAAGAGATTATGAGAAGCAGCAAGTACTTGAAATATTAGTCCAAAAAAAAAAGTGAAGAAAACAACTTTGAATCAGCTTCTGAAAATGTGCTATAAGTATTTTCTTCAAGCAGTACAAAAATGTTTAGTTTGCGGGATTGCTTCAGTGAGATTTCAGTTTTACTACAGAGCAAATCTTCAAATGCAGGAATGGAAGTGGAGAAGAGGAGGAAAGTTTAGGTGTTCATCTACTATATTAAGTCCATTTTATTTAGATGAAGGAAATTTGAATAATTAGGTGAAAATACCAATATCACCAGTATGTAATGCTAGCAGAGCTAGCCAAATAATACCTAGGCCTCCAACAATCTCAGGTACAAGTGACCTACTATTTAATATTACAAATGGGTAGAGGAGTGATCCCAGTGCTGAAGAATACTTGTTTCTGTCATCCAACATCACAATATTAAAATTTAACTGCCAACATATTTATGAATACATTATTTTAATAATTACATTTCTTTATGAAACTTAGATTTCATTTTGTATCCCAGAACTTCCTTTTATTATGGTGATATTTGTTTTTGATATTAGCCTTCATTCAAACTTAATTTTTTTTGACTTTTCAGTATTTGGCCAAATGTGTATTTGTTGTAGTTTTTTTTTTTACACCTTTACTGGAGTATAATTGCTTTACAATGGCATATTAGTTTCTGCTTTATAACAAAGTGAATCAGTTATACATATACATATGTTCCCATATCTCTTCCCTCTTGCATCTCTCTCCCTCCCACCCTCCTTATCCCACCCCTCTAGGTGGTCACAAAGCACCAAGTTGATCTCCCTGTGCTATGCGGCTGCTTTCCACTAGCTATCTATTTTACGTTTGGTAGCATATATATGTCCATGCCACTCTCTCACTTTGTCACAGCTTACCCTTCCCCCTCCCCATATCCTCAAGTCCATTCTCTAGTACGTCTGTGTCTTTATTCCTGTCTTACCCCTAGGTTCTTCATGACATTTTTTTTTTTTCTTAGATTCCATATATATGTGTTAGCATACGGTATTTGTCTTTCTCTTTCTGACTTACTTCACTCTGTATGACAGACTCTAGGTCCATCCACCTCACTACAAATAACTCAATTTCGTTTCTTTTTATGGCTGAGTAATATTCCATTGTATATATGTGTCACATCTACTTTATCCATTCATCCGATGATGGACACTTAGGTTGTTTCCATCTTCTGGCTATTGTAAATAGAGCTGCAATGAACATTTTGGTACATGACTCTTTTTGAATTATGGTTTTCTCAGGGTATATGCCCAGTAGTGGGATTGCTGGGTCGTATGGTAGTTCCATTTTTAGTTTTTTGAGGACCCTCCATACTGTTCTCCATAGTGGCTGTATCAATTTACATTCCAACCAACAGTGCAAGAGGGTTCCCTTTTCTCTACACCCTCTCCAGCATTTATTGTTTCTAGATTTTTTGATGATGGCCATTCTGACTGGTGTGAAGTGATATCTCATTGTAGTTTTGATTTGCATTTCTCTAATGATTAATGACGTTGAGCGTTCTTTCATGTGTTTGTTGGCAATTTGTTGTAGTTTTAAAGTTTTCCATATATTTCAGGAAAAGACTCGAAAAGTGGGGGAAAATTAATTAATTAAACCATGGTTTTCAGGCATTGGACAATAGCCAGTGCATGACTATGATGACTAGGAGAAGGAAATCAAATGAGATGATTTCTATGACTGACATAGTTTATTACCTAAAGGCAGTTCTCAGGCCACAGTGCAGGGAGGAGAACAAAGCCTGCAAATCATATTGAATCAAAAAAATAGAAAGCTGAGTTTGGATAGGAGAGAGCTCCAGAAAGAGAGAGTTCTAGAGATTTGTACACAGGGTCCTTTTGCGTCTTTGGGTGAGAACTGATGTACACACTAGTGGGAGAAAATTTTCCAAGGCCAGGAAAAAAGCACTGAAAAACATTAGACTGCACAATTCAGTACTCACACAGGACTAGAAATATTTGCATTTCCACTAGTCTAAGTGGAAATGTCTTGTAATACAAGAATTGCTAAAGTTTTCTGAAGAGGCACACCTTAGTAACAGGGCTAAATTAGCCCTAAATTAAAATCTACACTGGACCTGTCATAATGAGGTTTAAAAGAAAGCCTCAAAAAGGTAAAATTGATCCACATAGCTACTCTATGGAAAAACAAAATCGAACACCCTTTGAAGCAATAAAACAAAACCCACCACCCAACAATATAAAATTAACAATGCTTAGCATTAAATAAAACCAGACATTTCTATAGAATTAGACCCAAATATAAACAAGAACTTTGAAATAGTTATTATAACCCTAAAATATGTCCAAAGATGTGAGAAATAATATGACTATATTAAAAGAGAAATAGAAGACATCAGAAAGATCTGAATGAACTTCTAGAGATGAACAACTCATTATTAGAAATATAAAAATTACGTTGGATAAGAATAACAGAAGAACAGGCACCCAAGAGAAAAGATCAGAGAACTTGAAGGCCTAGTAATAGAAAATATCCAAAATAAAGCACTGAGAAAAAGGACTGAACAAAAAAAGGTACAGAAAGTTAGTGAACTGTGAGGCAATATCAATCTGTCTAATACATGTGTTATTGGAGACCCCAAAGTAGGAGGTGGACAAAAATAAGATATAAGGAAAAATAATGGTAAAAATATTTTCAGATCTGATGAAAACTAAAACCACAGATCCAGAAGTTTTAACAAACCCAGGCAGAAGAAATATAAAGAATACCACACTAACTTGAATAATAATCTAATTGCTGAAAACAGGTGATTGAAAAAAAAAATCTTAAAAGCAGCCAGAGAAAAAAGACACATTACAAAAGACAAAGATAAGAATTACAGAAGAGTTCTTACCTGAAACCATGCAACGTAGAAAATAATAGAGAGGCATTTATGAAGAATTGACAGAAGAAACTGTTAATCTAGAATTTTTTAAACAGAACATGTTTCAAAAATGTAAGGGATATAAATACATTCTCAAACAAAAGCTGAGAGGATTCATTACCAGCATATCTGAACTCCTTGAAATGTTAAATGAATTATTTTTTCAGGCAGAAGGAAAGTGATACCATGTGGAACCTTCGATTGACACAAAGGGAAAAAAGAATATCAAAAATGACAGGCCAGTATTGGTATCCTCATGGTCTAGATATTTTACTGTTACCCATTAACCAAGCTTTCACTGAAAACACTCTACAGTGCCTTGTAATTCACTATAGATACATGCAGTTCAGTATCAACCAGGTTTTTACTGCTTGTTCAACAGTACTTTTTTCATTATTCTTTGTTTTCTGAGTATATTTCCTACAGGACTATTTCTAGAAATTGTGCAATCTATTTTGCCATTTTCATTTACTTTCTAATTCTTCCAGCTACCATGGGGGAAGTTTGAAGATGAGAGAGAATTCTATAACTACTGAACAATCTGTGGTATATCCAGAAATTTAAAGAAACAAAACACAGACGTATGCAACTACATGGATTACTCTTGAAAGCATAACGCCAAATGAAGGAAGTCAGGAATAAAAGACTTCATAATGCATACTATATAATTCCATCCATGTAAAATTTCAGATAAAGTGAAATTATATCAAAAGAAAGCTACATTAATCAGGACAGTGTGGTATTAGCATGAAAGGATGAATGGAACAGAATAGAAAACCCAAAAATAGACCTACACATATATTGTCATTTGATTTCAACCAACTTGTGAAGGAAACTCAATGAGGAAGACAATTCATCCACAAATGCTGCTGGAACAATCAAATATATATATATTTAATATATATATATATATTGAAATTAGACCCTTATTGCATATCATATTAACAAAAAATTAACAAGAAATGCATAGGAGATCTAAATATAAGAGCTTACTCTTAAAATTTTATAGGTTAGGCATCTATTTTTAGATATGGCACATAAACAATGAGTGACAAATGAAACTATTGATAATTTGGGAGTTCATCAAAATTTAAAACTTTTGCTCTTTGAAAGACATTGTTAGCAAAATGAAAAATCAAGCCACAGACAGAGAAAATATTTATGAAACATATTTCTGATACAAGACTTGTGTCTAGGATATATAAAGAACTGTTACAGTTTTATACCAAGAAGACATGGTATAACAACATGATAAAAACAACATGATAAAAATATTGGGCGAAAGGTAAAAGAAGATATGAGTGGTAAATAAGTACAGGCCAAAATGCTCAACGTTGTTAGTCTTCAGCTATAACCCGATAAAAACCATGAAAAGTTGCCACTACCCACTCACTTTCATAACTAAGATTTAGAAGACTGACCACACCAAGGGTTGTGAAGGATGTGGAGCCCTTGGACCTCCCAGATCTTGCTGCTGAGAATGTAAAAATTTACAATCCCTTAGGCAAACAGTTGGTCAGTGTCTTAAAACTATGCATTTTCCCAGCAGCCCAATCATTGGTATTTACCTTAGAGAATTGAGAATATACGAACACACAAATATGAAGCACCTGTGGCAGGTAAAGCAGTATATCATGAGTGAACAACTCCTACTATAAGGCATTGTGGAATGTCTTAATGAATTTTCAATACACAGATCATACGGTAACTGTGCTGGAAGACCCTAGAATAAAGACAAGGATGGGTTTCTGTTTTCATCAACCATTTAGTTGATGAAACCATTAAGCCAAATGTTTTGAACACTAATCTTTTCAAAAGGAAGCGCATTGTCTCTGTTCTTTTTTAGACTCCAATAAATCTAATAACGGAAGAGAAAACATTCTAAGAATTACAAATGCTGACATTCATTATACTTTAAGGAAAAGAGGATAATATATATCATTGAACTATTTGCATTTCCATAGAGACAACTGGCATTCACCTAGTAATTTCAACATGATCAAAGATACTCAGATTTTGTTTTTTTTCATCACACTTCAATGTAATGGTATGAACTAGCTCTTTAACTATAGGCCCCGGAATATTTGTTCTAATCGTAAAGGGGTGTTCATGTGTGTGTGTGTGTGTGTGTGTGTGTGTGTGTGTTTTAAGAAGTTATTGATGGCAAGAAATAGAGTTACATGTAACAAAATACCAAGAGGGATTTAGTAGGTCTGATAAAATACTGCATCCAGTGCTGTGACAAGCCTTATAATGTCAGAGAAATGAGAGGCAATAAAGTCTTCCTTTAATTTGTGATGGGTGAAGCATCTGCTAAGATGAAGTACATAAACCACTAGGCAGAAGTATGAGAATCTGTATGCCTTACCATAGATTGTAGTGGAGAGGGGCATAAAGAAAACGTTGCACAAAACAGGAAATTTCACATCTTCTATGTTTAATTGTGCTGAGAATTATTGACTTGTATCAACATGGTTTTACACAGTATTTAAAAGATTAAGCAACTCCCTTTCCCACTACTTAGACTTTAAGCACATATTTCATTCTTTTAATTTAATGAGCAATTTATTCTAATAAGTGGGTGTGTTAAGACTTTATCATTTATACTTCATTGTTCAATGTGTGTTTGCATGTTTACAAAATAGAGCAATTATTGTATTCATATACACTTTATTATTCTCCTCTGGCACTGGCTTTCCTTCAAAGTTAGGTTTGAATGCCTAGCATTTTGATGACTCTTTAATAAATGCATTGAGTGTGTAAGGAATTTGATTTGTTTTATTCAACATTTGTGCATGCCTGGAAGTTAACTGCATGACAATTATCTTAGATCTCTTAAACTATAGGAATTTGGGGTAGTAACATAGGCTGTAACTTTGCAAAATTGTTACAAAATATAAATGACTTTAGTGTTTAAAACAGTGATACTTAGGCTATGATTAAGAGCATCTCCTTATAAAGAAAAACCCTCCTTGATTCCCTAGTAAAAATCTCTTTAAATTCTAAAACTGTTCCTATGTCTGTATTTTAAATAAATGAAAATTTAAATCATGTATAACAGTAAAATTAAATGCAAGCTCCCACAGATGTCAATTTGAACAGGCAGATTTGGCAAAGTGGCCTCTGATTCATTTTTGTGATGATATTTGTTGAAGACTTACTGTAAGTAAATCGCAGAGAAGTGGATTTGAGCATATTTTAATGTGCTTAATAGATGATTTTTCCTCAGTTTTATACAGAAATTCCGAGTATTCTTTTACCCTCAAATGAAAGCAAGAAGAAAGATGATCAAATGAAAATAGTCTCCATTTATCTGTGCCAAATTCTACAAGCAGAGTTAAATTTTGATTCCTTTTATGTTAAGCATTGTGCCAGCTGATTCTGCATACGAATATGCTTATTGATGTAGGTTTTCCAAATATAAAGTCTCAAAAGTGACTATGTTCACAAGCATAAATACAGTGACATAACTCAGTATTGGCTCCTTGACTCACAGACATGGTTATTCCCCTTTCACAGGGGAGCCCTGAGAAATAAAACTATCTGTCCTACGTTACATAAACTGTAAATTGTAAAAATATAATTGAAAACTAGCTCTTCAGTTTTTGAATGCAAAAGATTTATTCTTGCTATTTTATTAGTCAAACTACAAATAATTTTTAATTTTAATGATACAGTTTAAGCATACAAAAATCAGCTCTTTCCAGGGAAACTGTTTCAGTCCTATGATTGTAAATTGCTTAATGATTCCTATACCTAGCTGTGATTTAGAATCACCTAAAAGAACTTTTTAAAAAATAGTGAACATTCCTGGGGATGAATCCTACAGATTCTGAGACAAGTGTAGGGTGGAGCCCAGTGTTCTTCTGTCTATTCAATAAACTCCTTTGGTATTTCGGTTGTGTAGCCAGGTGTGGAGTTGCTGGGGACTGAGATGTCTGACTTCCCAGAACATTGAGTTTTCTCCCAGCTCCTGTGGCTCTTACTTGCACAAGTATTTTCCCTCGCCTAAGAGAAGGATTGTTCACACAAAGTTGTTGATTAAGAAAGTGCCCAGGACTTGCTAGAGTGAGTTAGGCCAGTGGCAGAAATTAACTAAGACAACAATTATTTTCCTTAAGATTGGCCTCTTGTTTTTCATTCCCCTAATAAAATTCTAGTCATATGCATTAGTCATTTATTCACACAAATATTTTTTCAGTATGTATAGTCTTTTATTTTTAGTCAGCAACTATAAATATTTCGTATTTAATGAGCTTTTTCAAGCATAGAGAAGCATAGAGGTTCTGAGGTAACAAATTCTAGACTTCTAGATGAATTATGACCTGGTGACTGTAAACATCAGGTAAAAATACTGGCTGTGGAATTATGTTGAGCAGAAGATACATGATAGCACTTTTTTTTACACTTTATTATTTTAATTAGAAGTCTCTCATTGAACATAACAATTTGTAACTAAGCGAAATACTACGAAGAACATAATCTTTTATATCATACACATTGTTTTTTTTAACAATCAATCTGTCTTTCCAACTACTTTGGCTTCAAAATTTTCAGACCTACTGAAATGTTGAAGTAGTATAACATTGCATACACTTTCTCTAGATTTATGGTTGTTAACCTACTCCCACTGCATTTTTGTCTACCTATCTACCCATACATACCTTTTTTGGTCTGCTAAACCATAAGAATACAGTTTACAAGAATTAAGATTCTTAACTCTAAACATTTGGTGTGCGTATCCTAAGGAAAAGACATTCTCCTCCATGACCTCCATACCCTTATCACACCTAGGAAGATGAGCATTAATAAAATATCATTTAAGATAGACATTATTTACATTTCTCCCAATTGTCCCCAGTGGTGTTTATAGCTATTTCTTTTTAAAATTCAGTTCAAACTCAGTCAAGTGTCATGTGTGAGTTTTTTAATATTTTTTAGTCTCTTTTAACCTAGAATGGTCCCCTTGCTGTTTTTGTTTATTCCTTTTTCATGACATTGCATTTTTTAAGAATCCAAGCTCATTTTTGTTTATCCATTGTTGTTATTGTTGTCACCATTTTTTGTGGAATGTTTCTCATCCTGAATTTTCTAGTCAGTTTCTCATAGTTGGTGATAAGCTAAAGATTTTGGTCTAATACATAGATGATATTAAGTATTTATTATTGCATCATGTCCTGTTTTCCACTGTTGGTGTTGCTAATTTGGTTATTTGATGAAGGTAATGACTGTCAGTTTTCTTCATTTAAAGGTTCATTTTTCTCTGTGATTAAGAGCTAATTTGTGGAGTGGTACAATGAGACTTTATGAAAAGCTCTTCTTTTTTCTCCTTCCTGTCTCTAACCCTCATTTTGTTTCCTTACTAAAAGTCATTGTCTAACATTGTCACATTCAGTGCTTTTCACCAGTGAGAAAAGCTGTAAAACTATGTCCCTGAATGTAGAATGTCCCATTTTCACTCACTATATTTTTATCAATAAAGGTGGAACACATTATTCTGCAGTGATCACGTAGTCTCCATACCTTGGCTGGCCTCAATGAGATTTTATTATGCCATAGCTGAAGGACAGTAGCTTAATGAAACTTAGTAGAGGTAAAGCTCTTGGAAGTCATTAGTTTTCTATCTACTAGAGTTTCCTCCAAAGAAATGCTACTGTAGGCACCATATTTTCTTTAAATTTTTTTTAGCTTTTTGCTTTGAAATAAATACAGATTCTTTGAAATACAGATTTCAAAGATTTTAAAGGAGGGTCCTTTGCATCCTCACTCAGCTTCCTCCAATGTTAATATCTTGCATAACTATAATACAATATCAAAACCAGGAAACTGACATTACTACAACACACAGGTTGGAGTGGGGATTGAGTTGGCCCACCCAGGCTTTGAAGATACTACTGCAGACAAATCAGCCTGCCTGCTACTGCCTTGGTTGTAGAATTGCCCTGATGGGATTAGGACTTCTCACTAAGTCTTCCTTGGACTTCCCTTGCCTTATCTTTGGCCCAGGAAAGTAGGCATTCTTGTTTTTCTTGTCTGTACTTTGGTGACTTTGGACTGTAGAACTCTCTGGTGCCCAGTCTAGGAAATATGGGAGATAAAAAGGAAAACTAAGGAAGTTCACTACACTATATTTCCTCAAGGTCTGAGCACCCTAGCCAGTCTGACTTCTACTTTTCAGCTTCCAGAGTCCTTTTGTCTTTCTCTTTTTATTTATTTCCAGGCATTTCGGTTGTATTGTGAGGAGAGAAATAGGGAAAATTGAATCTATGCCACCTTGTTTTCTTTCCTTAATTTTTATTTTAAGTATTTGTATTATATATTATTTTCATTTATGTTTTTACCCAAAAATGGGACTATCATTTTCTAAGAGGAAAAAAGTCAACAATATTCAGCTAAAATAAGGAAAATATGCTGTGATGCTGCAATCATTTTTTCTAATCTCAGGCTGTTTCAGAACATGCAAAATACCTTGCAGTCCCTCATTGCTTTGGGAATTATATGTAGTTGATATCAACATATAGTGTTAAAGGAACTTACTTTAGATTAGAATTTGAAAAATCTAAATTTCTGTTATCTTGAACTTTGAAGCCAGTAAATATTTTCAGTTACACATAAGCCACATGTTAAAGACTGGCTTAATCAAGACAGGTACCCTGTTAAGGTCAAGATTAAATGTGTGATGTCCTCTACAAACAAACAAACAAATAAAAACAAAAGGAAAACTTATTTGGGCTCTGAAATTTAGTTTGTCTAAGATATCCATGCAGTAGTGAAGCTATTCTAAAGTTTTAGCCTAATCTAAAGTTAATGGACTTCAACATTTGGGGGGTCATGCTTTCTTACTCTGTTTGCTCAGAAACACATTATGGAATGTGTATAGGGTTAGAAGTAAATGGATAGAGAAGTTATAAATGAACATAGATGAAAATGAATTTACTTCTTATTTTACTTTAGTTTTTGCCACACCACGTGGCTTGTGGGATCTTAGTTCCCCGACCAGGGATCGAACCCAGGACCCGGCAGTGAAAGCACTGAGTCCTAACCACTGGACCACCAGGGAATTCCCTGAGATGATTTTTTTCTTAAAACATCTTTATTGGAGTATAATTGCTTTACAATGGTGTGTTAGTTTCTGCTTTATAAACAAAGTGAATCAGTTATACATATACATATGTTCCCATATCTCTTCCCTCTTGCGTCTCCCTCCCTCCCACCCTCCCTATCCCACCCCTCTAGGTGGTCACAAAGCACCGAGCTGACCTCCCTGTGCTATGCGGTTGCTTCCCACTAGCTATCTATTTTATGTTTGGTAGTGTATATATGTCCACACCACTCTCTCACTTTGTCACAGCTTACTCTTCCCCCTCTCCATATCCTCAAGTCCATTCTCTAGTAGGTCTGTGCCTTTATTCCTGTCTTACCCCTAGGTTCTTCATGACCTTTTTTTTTTTTCCTTAGATTCCATATATATGTGTTAGCATATGGTGTTTGTCTTTCTCTGACTTACTTCACTCTGTATGACAGACTCTAGGTCCATCCACCTCACAACAAATAACTCAATTTCGTTTCTTTTTATGGCTGAGTAATATTCCATTGTATATATGTGCCACATCTTCTTTATCCATTCATCCGATGATGGACACTTAGGTTGCTTCCATCTTCTGGCTATTGTAAATATAGCTGCAATGAACATTTTGGTACATGACTCTTTTTGAATTATGGTTTTCTCAGGGTATATGCCCAGTAGTGGGATTGCTGGGTCATATGGTATTTCTATTTGTAGTTTTTTAAGGAACCTCCATACTGTTCTGCATAGTGGCTGTGTCAATATACATTTCCACCAACAGTGCAAGAGTGTTCCCTTTTCTCCACACCCTCTCCAGCATTTCTTGTTTGTAGATTTTTTGATGATGGCCATTCTGACCAGTGTGAGATGATATCTCATTGTAGTTTTGATTTGCATTTCTCTAATGATTAATGACCTTGAGCATTCTTTCATGTGTTTGTTGGCAATCTGTATATCTTCTTTGGAGAAATGTCTATCTAGGTCTTCTGCCCATTTTTGGATTGGGTTGTTTGTTTTTTTGTTATTGAGCTGCATGAGCTGCTTGTAAATTTTGGAGATTAATCCTTAATTGATATTTATAGGACATTCCATCCAAAAACAACAGAATACACATTTTTCTCAAGTGCTTGTGGAACATTCTCCAGGATAGATCATATCTTGGGTCACAAATCAAGCCTTGGTAAATTTAAGAAAATTGAAATTGTATCAGGTATCTTTTCTGACAACAATGCTATGAGACTAGATATCAATTACAGGAAAAGATCTGTAAAAAATACCAACACATGGAGGCTAAACAATACACTACTTAATAATGAAGTGATCACTGAAGAAATTAAAGAGGAAACCAAAAAATACCTAGAAACAAATGACAATGGAAACACGATGACCCAAAACCTATGGGATGCAGCAAAAGCAGTTCTAAGAGGGAAGTTTATAGCAATACAATCCTACCTTAAGTAACAGGAAACATCTCAAATAAACAACCTAACCTTGCACCTAAAGCAATTAGAGAAAGAAGTACAAAAACACCCCAAATTTAGCAGAAGGAAAGAAATCATAGAGATCAGATCAGAAATAAATGAAAACAAAATGAAGGAAACGATAGCAAAGATCAATAAAACTAAAAGCTGGTTCTTTGAGAAGATAAACAAAATTGATAAACCATTAGCCAGACTCATCAAGAAGAAAAGGGAGAAAATCAATAGAATTAGAAATGAAAAAGGGGAAGTAACAACTGACACTGCAGAAATACAAAAGATTGCGAGAGATTACTACAAGCAACTCTATGCCAATAAAATGGACAACCTGGAAGAAATGGACAAATTCTTAGAAATGCACAACCTGCCAAGACTGAACCAGGAAGAAGTAGAAAATATGATCAGACCAATCACAAGTACTGAAATGGAAACTGTGATTAAAAATCTTCCAACAAACAAAAGCCCAGGACCAGACAGCTTCACAGGCAAATTCGATCCAACATTTAGAGAAGAGCTAACACCTATCCTTCTCAAACTCTTCCAAAATATAGCAGAGGGAGGAACACTCCCAAACTCATTCTATGAGGCCACCATCACCCTGATACCAAAACCAGACAAAGATGTCACAAAGAAAGAAAACTACAGGACAATATCCCTGATGAACATAGATGCAAAAATCCTCAACAAAATACTTGCAAAACAGAATCCAACAGCACATTAAAAGGATCATACACCATGATCAAGTGGGTTTATCCCAGGAATGCAAGGATTCTTCAATATACACAAATCAATCAATGTGATACACCATATTAACAAATTGAAGGAGAAAAACCATATGATCATCTCAATAGATGCAGGAAAAGCTTTTGACAAAATTCAACACTCATTTATGATAAAAACCCTCCAGAAAGTAGACACAGAGGAAACTTTCCTCAACATAATAAAGGCCATATATGACAAACCCACAGCCAACATCGTCCTCAATGGTGAAAAACTGAAACCATTTCCACTAAGATCAGGAACAAGACAAGGTTGCCCACTCTCACCACTGTTATTCAACATAGTTTTGGAAGTTTTAGCCACAGCTATCAGAGATGAATTTACTTCTTAAACTCTCTTGTGAAAATGCAAGTATTAATCCCAGAATATTTTGTATTGGGTTGGCCAAAAGCTTTGTTCATTTTTTTCCGTAAGATGGGTCTAGTAGAGCTTAGTTGTCTTTAACTTCATTCGAAACAATTTTATTAGATTGTATTGTGACAGCTGTTGTATCAGCGTGCATTTTTAAAAAAATTTATCAAAATTGGTGAATTTATGTTTCGCCATTTTAATATTGAAGATGGAAGAAAAAAAGCAATATTTTCATCATATTATGCTTTATTATTTCAAGAAAGGTGAAAACACAACTGGAACGCCACAAAAAAGGATTTGTGCAGTTCATGGAGAAGGTGCTGTGACTGATTGAATGTGTCAAAAGTGGTTTTCAAAGTTCTGTGCTGGAGATTTCTCGCTGGACGATGCTCCACGTTTGGGGAGACCAGATGAAGTTGATAGCGATCACATCGAGACATTAATTGAGAGCAATCAATGTTATACCATGCAGTATAACAACATACTCAAAATATCCAAATCAAGTGTTGAAAGTCATTTGCACCAGCTTGGTTATGTGATTCGCTTTGATGTTTGGGTTCCACATCCGTTAAGCAGGAAAAAATCCTTCTTGACTGTATTTCCACATGAGATTATCTACTTAAACGTAAAAAAAAAAATGTTCTGATTTTAAAACAAATTGTGATGGGTGATGAAAAGTGAGTACTGTACAATAATGTGGAATGGAAGAGATCGTGGGGCAAGCGATATGAACCACCACCAACCGCACCAAGGGCTGGTCTTCATCCAAAGAAGGTGATGTTGTATATATGGTGGGATTGGGAGTCCTCTATTATGAGCTCCTTCCAGAAAACCAAACGATTAATTCCAACAAGTACTGCTCCCAGTTACACCAAGTGAAAACAGCACTCGACGAAAAGCATCCAGAATTAGTCAACATAAAACACGTAGTCTTCCATCAGGGTAATGCAAAACCGCATGTTTCTTTGATGACTGGGTAAAAACTGTTACGGCCTGGATGGGAAGTTGTTATTCATCCGCCATATTCACCAGACATTGCACCTTCGGATTAACATTTATTTTGGTCTTTACAAAATTCTCTTAATGGAAAACATTTCAGTTCCCTGGAAGACTGTAAAAAGCACCTGGAATAGTCCTTTGCTCAGAAAGATACGTTTTGGGAAGATGGAATTATGTAGTTGCCTGAAAAATGGCAGAAGGTAGTGGAACAAAAGGGTGAATACGTTGTTCAATAAAGTTCTTGGTAAAAATGAAGAATTTGTCTTTTATTTTTACTTAAAAACCTAAGGGATTTTTTTGGCCAACCCAATAGATTATATAAGCCAACTATTCAAACATGTAGGAGTTAGTTCTCTGATACAGGCGAAGACTATAGAGCGTTTCGAAGAAGAACAGTACAGTCAACAATCAAAAAATAATTTTTAGCATTTCTGCAATGTACCTGCCCTCAGGGAAACTGCGTTCTATGGGAGACTAAATAATGTGACAAATAACATAATGCAATTATATACAGTGCAATAAAAAGAATAGGAAATGATGAATGGTCACAAGGGTGCGTGTTTTAGCTGGGTTTGTCAGGGAAGACCTCTCTAGGGAAACAAGACTTTCACACCTTTAATAGAAACCCGAAGGATGAAAAGGATCTGGCCATGTTAAGATTCTGGAGGAAAAGTGTTGCATGCAAAAGAAACATGTTTGATGAATTCAGGAAAGGCACAACCTCTTTGTCTGGTTGGACGCAGGAGGTTGGGGTTGTGTGGTAGGGGAGGATAATGAAGTGTATTGAAAGAAGTTTAATTTCAATCTAGCCATAATTGGAAACCCTTAGAGAGTTTTTAAAAGAAACCTGATATACTCTATGCGTGTTTCTATTTTTAGGAACTACACCCACTGCTCTGTGAATAACAAATACATGAGAGGGGCTGGAGTCTCAACAAGGAAGCAGGAAGCTAAGCAGTAGTTTGGGAAGAAAGATGGCTGTTGCTTAGGCCAGGGTGGTCGTGGTAGAAGTCGTAGGATTCTCAACATATTTGGAGGTAAAGCTGTCAGAGCTTGCTGATTAATTTTATGTGGAGTGTGAGGGAAAGTGGTGACTGTAGGGGAGTGCTAAATTTTGGGGTTAGGGTGACTATGAGATTAGCACTGGCATTATCTACAATGGAGAATAACTGAAGGGTTTGGTCTGGAAATTAATTTGGAGATGTGGACATTATGGAAAACAGCATTAAAATACACAAATCTGGAGTTCCAGGTTGAAGTAGGCTGGATATGTAAAATTTTGGAATTATTGTCTGTTCTGTCTTTTAAAGCCTAGGTTACTGTTGCTTCACTTAAAGAGCAAATGTAGGGAAGGAAGATAAAATGGCTGAGGACCAAGACTTGGATTTTTGTATCTTTATAGGCCAGAAAGAGAAGAGAGAGCTAGGAGGGGGTTGGAATATACATTTATATGTACCAGTGTAATTGCTTCTGTGGTCTAAGAACTGGAGGGTTAACAGGGGAAGGAGATAAGGGCCTCTCTGGATGAGCAATTCTGGAGGGCTCTATTAAAATTGACTGTGGTCAGTGATGTCCAAAAAGAATGAATGAAGCAAAAGACAAAAAGGCTGGCCATCTATGGAGATTCTATCAAGAGTAAAGCAGATGTCACCACATCTACTACTAAACTACAGGTGGGAGCACCCAGTCTGAGTCAGGAGCAATGAGATATTCACGCTTTACATGGTAGACATAAAGAGGCAGGCCCGAGCAGGGGCAGAATAGGTGAGACCTTCGCAATAACTTAAAGTAAATAGCACAAAGAAGTCTTAAAATACAATTAATTATAAAAGATAAAGCTGAAGTGGCATATAACACAACTGATATAATTTCTACTGCATTTTAAAATTTAAAAGATACATGTACATATTAGAAAACTCATTGTGAAAGGAATAAAGTTCACTTTTTCAACTTTCATTCATTCGGCAGTTATTAAGTGTTTTTTCTGTGTGCCAAATTCTGTTTGAGGTGTACTAGGTGATGGAGACAGCAATTAACAAGGCTTAGCTTCCATTATAGAGCTGAAAAGAAAGCCTTCCGCTCCCAATTCTTCTCAAGGAAGATAAAAAATGTATCAAGTTTTGGTGTATCTCTGAAAAAAAATAAACTAAACACACACGTACTATGGTATACGTTTGTGTGTGTATGCATATGTTGTTTGCATACATATAGATAATACATTTATTGTATATGTTTATATTTATTATTGAAATTGTCTCTACATTATAATAGTAAATAGTGTTAGTAAACAGACCACTTTGTCCTTTACATTTTGTTTTCATTTAATACTGTATTTCAGAAGCTCTTCGTAATGCTATGGTAGACCTACTTTATTCATTTTATTAGAAACAATGTATTTCATTATGTAGCTGTACCACATTTTATTTAATCAATCTATTATTGATAAACATTTTTTTCTGCAAATTTTTCCTGTTAGAAATAATGCTGCACCTAGCATCCCAATTCATATATTAAGCACATAATTGCAAATACCTCTATTTGTGAAGTAACTTCTTAGCAGAGAGATTGCTGCATTAAATGGTTGTCTGTTCTTTTTAATCGATCAAAAGGCATTAAAGATGCTCATACAAAAGAAAAAAAATCTTTCTGGCAGTGGCAATGTGAGCCAAATATATATCAAAGGTAATTCTTTAAAAATACCCAGGATTTTAGAGTGTTTGGCTTAAAATCATTATCAGTCTTACTTCTTAGATAGAAAATAAGCTATAGGGAATGGCAGGAGATTACAATGAGCAGGTTCATTAATCAAATTCTACTTATGCTGCCGTTGGCTATGTATTAGTTTAAAAATAAATTTAATTTTGATTATATGTTGCAATATATAAAAGTGCACTTGGACATTATGTACTTTTGATATGTAAGATAGATGAATCTAATTCTGCTGGTAAAGCTCCTAAAATAGTGATTGGACAATAGTAGGTACTCAATAAATTAAAATTATTGAAATAATTTATTCATGGCTCTGGACACTTGAAAACCATAGCGAGCCTCATTTGGAGATCCAAAGGGGTTTGCTTACTTCAGCAAAGCTGGCTTGTTTCCTCCCCAGAGCTTCCTGGTTTATAGTCTTGTAGCTAGAAACCTAATTTACTGGCAGAACATGGTAGTTTCATGGGGCAGAATCACAGTAGAATCATGGGGCAGATTCACGGTAATCAAACATGCAAGACTTATGTATAGAATAAGACTGCAAGTACAGTAGTTTACAGTGAGAGCTATAACTGTTGAGATTGCTGAACGAGGTCTCAGGTATTCTCTTCTGGGGGCTCTCAGACTCCCTCCCCCATCACCTTTAGTGGAGTTACGTTATTCATTTGAAATCCGGCTGACTTTCAGAAAATTTTTTCCAGCTTTATTGAGATATAATTGACAAATAACATTGTGTAAGTTTAAGCGGTACAATGTGATGATTTGATTACACATGTATTGTGAGAAGATTACCTTTCAGAAAATTTGAACCTTAAGATAAATAGTAATAGTAATGATATATAGAATAAACTAATTATCTGTAAGTCCAAAATGATGTAAGTGAATGGATGAATGAGTGAATGAGATAGAATTATTCCATATGATAGAATGTAAACTAATAAATATAGAAGTAACTATGAAATTAGAAAATCAGTATTTGGCAAAAACTGGAGTAAAAATCATTTCAGGAAGAATTATCAGTTGTCACTACAACTACTGAGTAAATGTTTGATGATAAACGTAGTATTTTTCCAAGAAACCTATTAAATTCAAAGAGGAAAACAGGAAGTTTATAATGGAGAAACCCGGCAGATACCTCCTTAGCCAAGTGATCAAAGTTAAAATCACCATTAATAGTGACGTGCTTCCTAAATTAATGCCCTGAGAAGGACACAGCATCTCTTTGATTCCTGAAAAAAAAAACAAAAAAAAGTATAACCTGAATCTATCTGCCAGACCCAAATTGAAGGACAATCTACAAAAACAAAAACAAAACAAAACCTTATATTCTTCAAAAATGTCAAAGGCATGAAAGATAAACCCTGAGGAACTATTCCAGATTAAAGAAAATTAAAGAAACATGGCAACAAAATGCAATTTGAGCTCTTGGATGAGATCCTGGACAGGAAAATATATTTCTTCTTTTGCATTTCTAATGCATACACAACATTAGTGAGATAATTGAGAAATCTGAATTTAAAATTTGATCTGAATAATGCCTATAGATTAGAAACTAGTAATGTTTCAATGTTAACTTCCTATTTTTAACAATTATAATGTGGTTATATGAGAAATATTCTAGTTCCAAAGGAATATGCACTGGAAAATTTAGGAGAAATGAGGTATCCTGTCCACAACTTACTCTTAGATACTTCAGAAAAAAATATAGAGAAAATGTATCTGGTAAAATATTTATATATTGATATTCTTGGAATCTGGGTGAAAAGTATAGTAGAGTTCCTTGACTAGATTATAACTTTTCTGTAAGTATGAAACTATTTCAAAATGAAAAGTTAAAAAGTATTCTAAACCAAATAGTCTGGCTACTTTATTCTTAAGTCAAATATTATTATATTTTCCCATATGTACAGATCCTATCAAAATACTTTGCAAAAATATATTGTGTTACTTTTTGAAGATACATTAGTTTATTTTGGAAGCCAGTGTTAAATAAATATTGAATACATGAATAAAATATAATTTTAAAATAAAGAAGACAGGAAGGGAGGAAGAATGAGGAGATAGAGGAAGTGACTGATGCAGAGAATGGAAGAAAAGAGGTTACAGTAGCCCTCCCCTCCTTTATCCACCATTTAGCTTTCTGTGGTTTCAGTTACCTGAGGTCAACCCAGGTCCAAAAATATTAAATGGAAAATTACAGAAATAAACAAGTGTAAGGTTTAAATCATGCGCCCTTCTGAGTAGCATGATGAAATCTTGCTCCACCCCTGCCCCCCACCCTGACAGGAAGCATCCCAAGCATCCCTTTGATCCAGTATATCCCACCCAGTAGTCACTTAGTAGCTCTATGGGTTATCAGATGGACTGTCCAGGTACTGCAGTGCTTGTGTTCAAGTAACTCGTATTTTGCTCCCAAAGTGCGAAGAGTAGTGATGCTAGCAATTCGGGTTACGCCAAAAAGAAGTCATAAAGTGCTTCGTTTATGTGAAAAGGTGAAAGTTCTCAACTTATTAAGGAAATTTTAAAAATCATATGCTGAAGTTGCCAAAATCTATGGTAAAAACAAATCTTCCATTGCTGAATTTGTGAGGAAGGAAAAAGGAACTCTGGCTAGTTTTGGTATCTAACCTCAAACTGCAAAAGTTATGGGCACAGTATATAGTAAGTGTTTGGTTAAGATGGAAAAGGCATTAAATTTGTACAATAAGATACTTAGAGAGAGACCACAGTCACATAACTTTTATTACAGTATATTGTTATAATTGTTCTATTTTATTATTAGTTGTTGTTAATCTCTTACTGTGACTAATTTATAAATTAAAATGTGATTATACTTATGTATGTATAGGAAAAAAACCCACAGTATATATAGGGTCCAGTACTATCTGTGGTTTCAGGCATCCACTGGGGGTCTTGGAAAGTATCCCCCATAGGTAAGAGGGGAAACTGCTGTACAGGTGTAGCAAGGAAATATTGTGGGTTTGGTTCCAGACCATGGCAATAAGGTGAATATTGCAATAAAGAGGGTCACACAAATTTTTCGGTTTCCCAGTGCATATAAAAGTTATGTTTACACTATACCGTAGTCTGTTAAGTGTGCAATAGCATTATGTCCTTGAAAACAATGTACATGCCTTAATTTTAAAATATTTTACTGCTAAAAAATTCTGACCATCATCTGAGACTTCAGCGAGTTGTAGTAACATTAAAGATCACAGATAACCGTAACAAATATAGTAAAAATGCAAAAGTTTGAAATATTGTGAGAATTATGTGACAGAGACCATGAAATGAGCAAATGCCGTTCCAAAATGGTGCTGGTAGACTTGCTGGGCACAGGGTTGCCACAGATCTTCAATTTGTAAGAAACGTAGTATTGGGCTTCCCTGGTGGCGCAGTGGTTGAGAATCCGCCTGCCGATGCAGGAACGCGGGTTCGTGCCCTGGTTCAGGAGGATCCCACATGCCGCGGAGCGGCTGGGCCCGTGAGCCATGGCCGCTGAGCCTGCGCGTCCGGAGTCTGTGCCCCGTAACGGGAGAGGCCACAACAGTGCGAGGCCCGCGTACAGCAAAACAAAACAAAAAAAACACAGTATCTGCAAAGTGTAATAAAGTCAAGCGCAATAAAACCTGGTACGCCTGTATTGCCTAAATATTTAACCTTTTCTACCAGGTAGAGGGAGTGAATACTGACGTGTCATTATGTATAAGTAAATATGTATATTTATTTATACCAGAGACACTTTTTCACATTGAAAACCTGTATGAACACGATAATTAAAAGTAGTCATTCTGATCCCTTCCTTTTAAAAATTAATTTCCCACTTACTGCAAACACTTGTATGAGATTCCTTTTGAGGGCTTGCTGAATTTCAGCTGCATGTTATTTGGTAGCCCAGGGCAATATATATTATCTAGGCTTAAACTGTTTTTACTTTTCAAGTAAGGTGACTCACCCAGCAAGGAATTTGTGGTGACAGGTATTATTTTAATCTCGTCTTGCTCTTAGTTTTCCTGTCTTTTTCTGAAGGGTGAGAATCCCTTATATTTAAAAGCTTATGCCGGGGGACTTCCCTGGTGGCGCAGTGGTTAAGAATCCGCCCGCCAATGCAGGGGACACAGGTTCGAGCTCTGGTCCAGGAAGACCCCACATGCCATGGAGCAACTAAGCCGGTGCGCCGCAACTACTGAGCCTGTGCTCTGGAGTCTGCGAGCCACAACTACTGAAGCTTGCGTGCCTAGGGCCCGTGCTCTGCAACAAGAGAAGCCACAGCAATGAGAAGCCCGTGCACCGCAATGAAGAGTAGCCTGTGCAACACAATGTAGAGTAGCCTCTGCTCGCTGCAGCTGGAGGAAGCCCGCGCGCAGCAACGAAGACCCAACACAGCCAAAAAATAAATAAATAAATATATTTTAAAAAATGAAAAATAAATAAATTTTTTTAAAAAGCTTATGCCAGTATTATCTGACAGTCTTTACTCTCTAGTAATCATAATTATTATACTTTTTAAAATTTCTGTTCTGATTCTTATACTTTCTACAATCCAACTAAAATATCAAGATGTGCTTTTACTTAGGACTGATGTTCTTCTCTTAGGGTGTTTCTAGGGCTTAGTAACACTAAAACCTTCATGACTTTAAAATGAAAAATGGACTTAATTTCTTCTGAACTAAAAGCTTTCTTCCTTCTAGATACCACTTTTGCTTCTGAAAACTACTGTTAATGTCTCAATGTGCTTTGTGAGAATCTAAACACAAATACATAGTTGACTGCTGAAACTGAAGCAACTGCAGGGGGTTGAACAGAAGCTACAGATTTTTTTTTAGTGTAGTATCCTCTTTGTCAGGTTTTTTATTTTCTTGAAATTTAGTGCAATAGCATAACACTTTTTTTTTTATAGCTGATACATAATGTATGCTTTCCCATAAATCTGAACTTTGTCTGGCAATGGACATGTTCAAGCACCGCAGTATAATAACTCTATTACAATGACTGATTATAATAGCCCCTCACAGTCTAAGGTCAAAGCATTAGAGCTTTTGGAATTTCTAAAACTTTCTATGTTCCAGCGAATCCATCCCCTTTACCTGTTTAAATGGAGGTAAACTAATTGAAAAGTCAGTTAATCTATAATTGTTTGCCTCACCCACTTCCATATAGAAGACTGGCAGTCAAAATCCCACTGACCCTATGAAGTCCTAAAACTCCTAAATTCTTTTCCTAACAGTAAAACAAGTTAATATCATATATTTCTCAGGAAATGCTGAGTTCGAAGAAAATTAAGCTAAATATTCTTTGATGTTCTTAATGTAGTGAACATTAGGTGAATTGCCTTCCCGGTATCCAGCCCTTCCTTTCCTCCTGTGTGTGTGCTGAGATGCAACCTCCAGCTGATGAGCAAGAATGGGTCGGTGTGCCCTTCATAAGCTGTCACAGCAACGTGTCCCTCTCCCTAGAACATTGATTCCGTCAACCCAAGTTAACCTAGAACTTTGCTGGGACACCATGGACTGAGGAGACATCTCTCCTTGACATGGAGATTTGAAGATGAAGTCTGAAGCTCCCAGAGACCATTATGAAAAGATATATCCGAACCCCATCATCTGGTAGAACAGAGCCAAGCACTGTAGAGGGACCTGGTCTGGATGGCATTGTTTGTAATCCTGGATCCAGCTTTACCTAGAGATTTTCTATTCCTTGAGTTTTCATTCATGTAAGGTAATAAATTCCCCCTTCCCCTGACATACACACTCATACATATACACAGACTCCTCTTCCTGCTTAAGCTAGTTGGAGGTGGGTTTCTTGCATCAAAAGTGTCATGAAAAATATACTTTCTACTTTATTGAAAAAGAGGTTGATACACTCAGGAAGGCTCTTATAAGGCTGTTTACAAGCACTTCGCAAACGGCTGGCAAACGGGAAAATTCTGATTCAGAATGTCAGGGAAAAGAATGGTCACATTTATTTTGACAAGGTCACCGAGGTATTTTGGATGACACCCCAGTCTTAGAGTAAAAAAGCTTGAGTTTAAGCCCTATATCAGGCACTTACTGGCAAGTCACTTATTTTCTTAGGGCTTTGGTTATAAAGTAGGAATGATAATTACCTTCTTAGCTACTTTACAGAGCTGCTATAAGAAAAATAAGTAATGGATATGTATGAGCTTTTAAAATGATAGAGAGCCTAAAAATAGAATGAATTAATAATAATAGTCAAGTGTAATTTTCCACTTAAGTAGTTTATTTTCAGCTTTGCATCTATCTTTTTCCTTTAGATAATCTGTTCAGGTTTTTTATACTCTCAGAATTATTATATTTAGAACTGGAAAACTGTTGCAATCCATAAAGCTAACAGTGAGTAGCAGCTTATTGTGAAGTGCTGAAAAATACTTTCATCTAAACATTTCATCTGAAAGGATCTTTTTCACATCTGCACATTTTGGGAAAATATACTTAAAGATTAATAGGAAGAGAGCTTCTTTTCTTGAGACTATAATAAGGTTCCCATGAAACCAAATAAAATTTGATATTTTTTTTAATTTTCAGAAAATGAATGTAGAACCCAGCTGTTTACTCTCATTAGTCTCTTTCTTTAAACATAAAAAGAGAACAAACAGATGGAGCTGTAATGTAATGTAAATCAAACACTATACATGAACATATCCAAATAATAGGGACTTCCACATCAAGTGATTGGAAGCCCTCATGTGGAAACTCAGGGCAGGAATTTGTGCTGAATCATCTAGGGAATTAAAGTTTTGGGAGTATGTGAGGTAGTTAAAAATAAAGATTCTGAGCATAACCGTTGAATCCAAATGATTCCTCTGTCTGCCAACTTTGAGAGCCACTGTATGACACTGCATTAAGGTAAAACAAAATAGAGTCCAAATAACATTGCAGGGACTTAAAATTAATAACAGTGATAATAATGACAAAATTAAGACACTAATAAAAGGTACAACGACATTCCTCCACCCCCACTCCACCGCCATCATCAAAAACTCTGCCAACACAAGCAGCATAATTGCCTGCTTCTCTCTGCCTCTTTGACTACTCAAATGATGCCATGGCAATGATGCCAGGCAGTGCTTCACAACCTTAGTGAGCATTTGAATCCCTGGAGAGTTTGTTCACAATGCAAATTCCTTGGCCCTACCGTATGCCATGTCAAATAAAGTTCTCTAGCATTGGGACATCAAAAGCTGAATTATATGCAAACAGCAAGTTTGATTCTGATTTGACTGGAGGACCAGACTCTGAGAAACTATGTACTAAATATGACGTTGACTTTTTCAACTTGTTTATGGATCCTGAAGATCAGTAAAGGTTAAGAAAGCAAAGATCAGGCAACTGCAATAATATTATCTATAGACTGATGACTCTCAAATATATACCTTTAACCATGTCTTCCACTGAATTTAAAAGTCATATCCCAAATGGCTTCCTGACATCTTCAATTGGATGTTGAATAGGCATCATAAACTTACCATGAACAAAATAGAACTCTCATTCCCTTCTTACCCAGGACGCTCCCTTAACCCAATTGCATCCACCTACTTGCTAAAGCCAGAAAACTAAGAGTCATTGTTCTTTCCTGTCTGTCCATCAGCCCTCCTGGCTAAAAGCTTTCTGCTCAAATCTCTGAACAATTCTTCATTCATCACCATGTCACCTACACAGTTAAAGGATCTCCATCATGAGGGGTTGGTGGTGACACTGCTGTGAATGTCTGGAAAAAAGCATCAGGTCCAACACAAGATTCATGTTGTTCATCAGCTCTGATAAACTGTAGGACCAGTTTTTTTAAGCTTCAAAAAATATTCTCAAGGGGCAGAGTCAAGGTGGCGTACTAGGAGGATGTGGAATTCGCGTATCCTCACAACTAGGGTACCACGGACACCTAAGGGGATGGGAGGAGCCCCCAGTGACCGGACACTTGTGGGATCTTGGTTCCCAGGCTGGAGGTCGGGCCTGAGTTCCTGTTGTGGGAGATCCGAGTCCAAACCACTGGACTGACAGAGAACCACAGACCCAGGGAATATCAATCAGAGTGAGGCATCCTGGAGGTCCTCATCTCAGCACCAAGAGCCAGCTCTATCCAACTGCCTGCAAACTCCAGTGTTGGATGTCTCAGGCAAAACAACCAGTAAGACAGGAACACAGCACCACCCATCAAAGACAAAAAATGAAATGACAAGAGAATGTGTTACAGATGAAGGAGCAAGGTAAAAACCTATAAGACCAAATAAATGAAGATGAAATAGGCAACCTACCTGAAAAAGAATTCAGAGTAATGATAGTAAAGATGATCCCAAATCTCAGAAACAGAATGGAGAAAATACAAGAAACATTTAACAAGGTCTAGAAGAAGTAAAGACCGAAAGAAAGAGTGATGAACGACACAATTACTGAAATTAAAAATACTCTAGAAGGAATCAATAACAGAATAACTGAGGCAGAAGAACTGATAGGTGAGCTGGAAGAAAAACTGATGGAAATAACTGCCAGGGAGCAGAATAAAGAAAACAGAATGAAAAGAATTGCGAACAGTCTCAGAGACCTCTGGGACAACAGTAAATGCACCAACATTGGAACTATAGGGGTCCCAGAAGAAGAAGAGAAAAAGAAAGGGTCTGAGAAAATATTTGAAGAGATTATAGTCTAAAACTTCCCTAACATGCTAAAAGAAATAGTCAAGTCCAGGAAACACAGAGAATACCGTACAGGATAAACCCAAAGAGAAACATGCCAAGACACATATTAATCAAACTATCAAAAATTAAATTCAAAGACAAAATATTAAAAGCAGCAAGGGAAAAGCAACAAATAACATATATGGGAATCCCCATAAGGTTAAGAGCTGGTCTTTCAGCAGAAACTCTGCAAGCCAGAAGGGAGTGGCAGGACATATTTAAAGTGATGAAAGGGAAAAACCTACAACTAAGATTACTCTACCCAGCAGGGATCTCATTCAGATCCGAGGGATAAATTAAAACCTTTATAGATAAGCAAAAGTTAAGAGAATTCAGCACCACCAAACCAGCTTTACAAATGCTAAAGGAACTTTTCTAGGTAGGAAACACAAGAGAAGGAAAAGACTTACAAAAACAAACCCAAAACAATTAAGAAAATGGTAATAGGAATATACATATCGATAATTACCTTAAACGTAAATGGATTAAATGCTCCAACCAAAGGAAATAAACTGGCTGAATGGATACAAAAACAAGACCCTGACATATGCTGTCTACAAGAGACCCACTTCAGACCTAGGAACACATACAGACTGAAAGTGAGGGGATGGAAAAAGATATTCCATGCAAATGGAAATCAAAAGAAAGCTGGAGTAACAATTCTCATATCAGACAAAAGAGACTTTAAAAGAAAGACTATTACAAGAGACAAAGAAGGATACTACATAATGATCAAGGGATTGATCCAAGAAGAAGATATAATAATTGTAAATATTTATACACCCAACATAGGAGCACCTCAATACATAAGGCAAATGCTAACAGCCATAAAAGGGGAAACTGACAGTAACACAATCATAGTAGGGGACTTTAACACCCCACTTTCACCAATGGACAGATCATCCAAAATGAAAATAAATAAGGAAACATAAGCTTTAAATGATGGCAATAAACAAGATGGACTTAATTGATATTTATAGGACATTCCATCCAAAAACAACAGAATACACTTTCTTCTCAAGTGCTCATGGAACATTCTCCAGGATAGATCATATCTTGGGTCACAAATCAAGCCTTGATAAATTTAAGAAAATTGAAATCGTATTAAGTATCTTTTCTGACCACAATGCTATGAGACTAGATATCAGTTACAGGTAAAAACATCTGTAAAAAAATACAAACACACAGAGGCTAAACAATACGCTACGAAGTAACCAAGAGCTTACTGAAGAAATCAAAGAGGAAATCAAAAAATACATAGAAACAAATGACAATGAAAACAGGACGGCCCAAAACCTATGGGATGCAGCAAAAGCAGTTCTAAGCAGGAAGTTTAGAGCAATACAATCCTACCTTAAGAAACAAGAAACATCACAAATAAACAACCTAACCTTACACCTAAAGCAAATAGAGAAAGAAGAACAAAAACCCCCCAAAGTTAGCAGAAGGAAAGAAATCATAAAGATCAGATCAGAAATAAATGAAAAAGAAATGAAGGAAACGATAGCAAAGATCAATAAAACTAAAAGCTGGTTCTTTGAAAAGATAAACAAAATTGATAAACCATTAGCCAGACTCATCAGGAAAAAAAGGGAGAAGACTCAGATCAACAGGATTAGAAATGAAAAAGGAGAAGTAACAACTGACACTGCAGAAATACAGAGGAGTATGAGTGATTACTACAAGCAACTATATGCCGATAAAATGGACAACCTGGAAGAAATGGACAAATTCTTAGAAATGTACAACCTTCTGAGACTGAACCAGGGAGAAATAGAAAATATGAACAGACCAATCATGAGCACTGAAATCGAAACTGTGATTAAAAATCTTCTAACAAACAAAAGCCCAGGACCAGATGGCTTCACAGGTGAATTTTATCAAACATTTGGAGAAGAGCTAACACCTATCCTTCTCAAACTCTTCCAAAATATAGCAGAGGGAGGAACACTCCCAAACTCATTCTACGAGGCCACCATCACCCTGATACCAAAACCAGACAAAGATGTCACAAAGAAAGAAAACTACAGGACAATATCTCTCATGAACATAGATGCAAAAATCCTCAACAAAATACTAGCAAACAGAATCCAACAGCACATTATAAGGATCATACACCATGATCAAGTTAGGTTTATACCAGAATGCAAGGATTCTTCATTATCTGCAAATCAATCAATGTGATACACCATATTCACAAACTGAAGGAGAAAAACCATATGTTCATGTCAATAGATGCAGAAAAAGCTTTTGACAAAATTCAACACCCATTTATGATAAAAACTCTCCAGAAAGTAGGCATAGAGGGAACCTACCTTAACATAATAAAAGCCATATATGACAAACCCACAGCCAACATTGTTCTCAATGGTGAAAAACTGAAACATTTCCTCTAAGATCAGGAAAAAGACAAGGTTGTCCACTCTCACCACTGTTATTCAACACAGTTTTGGATGTTTTAGCCACAGCAATCAGAGAAGAAAAAGAAATCCAAATTGGAGAAGAAGAAGTAAAATTGTCACTGTTTGCAGATGATATGATACAATACATAGAGAACCCTAAAGATGCTACCAGAAAACTACTAAAGCTAATCAATGAATTTGGTAGAGAACCTGGATACAAAATCAATGCACAGAAATCTCTTGCATACCTATACACTGATGATGAAAAATCTGAAAGAGAAATTAAGGAAGAACTCCCATTTACCACTGCAACAAAAAGAATAAAATACCTAGGAATAAACCAACCTAAGGAGACAAAAGACCCGTATGCAGTAAACTATACAACACTGATGAAAGAAATTAAAGATTATACAAACAGAGGGAGAGATATACTATATTCTTGGTTGGGAAGAATCAACATTGTGAAAATGACTCTACTACCCAAAGCAATCTACAGATTCAATGCAATCCCTATCAAATTACTAATGGCATTCTTCACAGAACTAGAACAAAAAGTTGCACAATTTGTATGGAAACACAAAAGACCCCGAATAGCCAAAGCAATCTTGAGAAAGAAAAACGGAGCTGGAGGAATCAGGCTCCCTGACTTCAGACTATACTAGAAAGCTACAGTAATCAAGACAGTATGGTACTGACACAAAACCAGAAAGATAGATCAATGGAACAGGATAGAAAGCCCAGAGATAAGCCCACGCACATATGGTTACCTTATCTTTGGTAAAGGAGGCAAGAATATACAATGGAGAAAAGACAGCCTCTTCAATAAGTGGTGCTGGGAAAACTGGACAGCTACATGTAAAAGAATGAAATTAGAACACTCCCTAACACCATACACAAAAATAAAGTCAAAATGGATTAAAGACCTAAATATAAGGCCAGACAGTATAAAACTCTTAGAGGAAAACATAGGCAGAACACTCTATGACATAAATCACAGCAAGATCCTTTTTGACCTACCTCCTAGCAAAGTGGAAATAAAAGCAAAAATAAACAAATGGGACCTAATGAAACTTCAAAGCTTTTGCACAGCAAAGGAAACCATAAACAAGACGAAAAGACAACACTCAGAATGGGACAAAATATTTGCCAATGAAGCAACTGAGAAAGGATTAACCTCCAAAATTTACAAGCAGCTCAATATCAAAAAAAACAACCCAATCCAAAAATGGGCAGACCTAAATCGACATTTCTCCAAAGAAGATATACAGATTGCCAGCAAACACATGAAAAGATGCTCAACATCACTAATCATTAGAGAAATGCAAATCAAAACTGCAATGAGGTATCACCTCACACTGGTCAGAATGGCCATCATCTAAAAAATCTACAAACAATAAATGCTGGAGACGGTGTGGAGAAAAGGGAACACTCTTGCACTGTTGGTGGGAATGTAAATTGATACAGCCACTATGGAGAACAGTATGGTGGTTCCTTAAAAAACTAAAGATAGAACTCCCATACGACCCAGCAATCCCACTACTAGGCATATACCCTGAGAAAACCATAATTCAAAAAGAGTCATGTGCCACAATGTTCATTGCAGCACTATTTACAATAGCCAGGACATGGAAGCAACCTAGGTGTCCATCGACAGATGAATGCATAAAGATGTGACACATATATGCAATGGAATATTGCTCAGCCATAAAAAGAAATGAAATTGCGTTATTTGTAGTGAGGTGGATGGACCTAGAGTCTGTCATACAGAGTGAAGTAAGTCAGAAAGAGAAAAACAAATACCGTATGCCAACACATACATATGGAATCTAAAAAAAAAAAAGGTTCTGATGAACCTAGGGGCAGGACAGGGATAAAGACACAGACGTAGAGAATGGACTTGAGGACACGGGGAGGGGGAAGGGTAAGCTGGGACGAAGTGAGAGAATAGCTCTGACATATATACACTACCAAATGTAAAATAGATAGCTAGTGGTAAGAAGTTGCTCGCACAGGGAGATCAGCTCAAGAGCTTTGCAACAACCTAGAGGGGTGGGATAGGGAGGGTGGGAGGGAGATGCAAGAGGGAGGGGATATGGGGATTACGTATGCATATAGCTGATTCATTGTGTTATACAGCAGAAACTAACACAACACTGTAAAGCAATTATACTCCAACAGAGACGTTAAAAAAGAAAAAATCAATACCAAAAAAAACCCAAAAAACTTTATGCTCCCTTTTAGCAAATCCTGTTGCCTCTGCATCCAAGTAAATCACTCATTGTTGGCACTTACGTGTTTGTTTAGTGAAATAAAATCTTCACTACTGCCACACTCATTAAAGCTACCACTCTTTCACTTCTAGGCCAATGAAAAAGCCTGTTAATGTTTCTCCCTCCTTCCATTCCTACTCCTCTAAAATCCATTGACCGCTCAGCATTCAGAGTAATCCTTAAACATTGTAATCAGATCATAGCTCACCTCTTTACATATGTCCCAGTTTGCTTAGGATGGTTCCAATTTATATCTGTTTTCCTGATATATTAATTAGGAAAAGTACCTTTCTTTCCTAAAATTATGCTGATGTAGAAAAATATATGATCACTATTTACAATCTTCCATTCGTTTTGAATTGTACTTAAAATCAAACACAGATATTGACTCTGAACTGTTAATGTGCTTAAGTGTAGTCTGGCCCTGCCTGTTCCTCAGCTTCATCTCTTGCACCACACCCCTCCCTCATTTAACTCCCATCACACTTGCTGTCTGATTCTTCACCTCGGATCTTTTGCACAAGAGCTTTTCTTTTCCTGGAACACCCTTCTTCCAGAGCTCCCCAGGACTAACTCTGTCTTCTTATTCAAGGCTCAGTTTTAATGCCACCTACTCAGATAGACTTGCCTTTCATCACTCAAATAATTTCCCAACTATTATCTACCAATGCTTTGTGTTTATTGTTATCTATCTTATAATATACCACCATATGACTTTTTTTCATCCTTCACTTGTTTATTACCTGTCTCTCCTACTATAATACAACCTCACAAAACCAGAAAATTTATGTCCTGTTCACAATTTTATTCCTAGCACCTAGAAAAGGGCCTGGTGCTGGGGCCCTCAAGAAATGTATGTTGAATGAATGAATGAGTCCCAATGGTGAAGTTCTGTCTTACCTCAGTAGAACTTACAGGTTCAGGCAAATTCTGCCTTTCTAGCTGAATCACTAGTCAAAATTTCCAAAGTAAGATTTTAGAAAAACTCGGTTTTCAGATCTTTTTATTCTGTTTCTCTTGTTTTGTTTTGTTTTCTTGCCAGAATGCTGTAAAACATTACTCCAAATATTTTCTCAATTTAGGTAGATACTGAAAAGTTGCAAATCTGTCTTGAGTTTGGTGCCAGTTCATTCTCCATCATTCTTCAACTCAGATTCTGAGCCTTTGTTGTGAAAATGGATGTGCCTCTGAAATTTTTTGGACTCTGAAAAGATAACTTATAGTCTGTGAATTTTATGACGTATACCTGCCCTGTAATATGGCTGAGAGCATGAGGTATGAAGTCATTTGGTTAACTTCGCTGGACTGCTCAAGTAGTTTCTACCCTACTCACCTACCTCTATCTTCATTCAACAAGCTGGGGATCATAATTACTCTTACCTTCATCCTAACCTTCAGAGAGTAGCATTTAACCACCTACTTTTTGTCCTGGGCCTCTTTTTCCTTTGACACAAACAATACAGAGGTGGGATGTAGCATCCCTGTTGCATTCTAGTTCCCAAGGACATGGGAGAAGCAGGAGAACTCAGTGTTTCAGAGCAAGGAGCCCAGGCTGTCTTACTTATTCTGTCCCTTACAAGTTGTGACACATTGGGCTGTATCCCACTTTCAAAAAGTGGCAGTAATAATAATGCTTATTTCATAAGGTGTTGTAAGGTTATGTGAAATGACTCACACAGAGTGCTTAGCACAATCATTGGCATTTATTAAATGCACAATAAATATTATTGGTACACCTCTCTTATGATTACAGCTTTTTAAAATTTTTTTTCCTTATTTATTTATCTATCATTATTATTTTTTTTTTGGCTGCATCGGGTCTTAGTTGCAGCATGTGGGATCTTTTGTTGCGGTGCGTGGGCTTCTTTCTAGTTGTGGTGTGCGCACTTCTCTCTAGTTGTGGCTTGCAGGTTTTCTCTCTAGTTGTGATGAATGTGCAGGCTCCAGGGCGTGTGGGCTGAGTACTTGTGGCACATGGGCTTAGTTGCCCGCAGTATGTGGGATCTTAGTTCCCTGGCCAGGGATCAAACCTGCGTCCCCTGCATTGGAAGGCGGATTCTTTACCACTATACCACCAGGGAAGTCCCACGATTACAGCTTTTACTCAAGCCTCTGGCCTGCATGCTTCCTATAAGTTATTGCAAGACATTTGAGGCAGCAGGACCAACACAAATCAAATCCATGAGTTTGACTTGATAGGAAGGCCAGAGGCAGCTATCTGGTTGGCTGGAGCACAGTAGTCAGAAGGGCAGAGAGAGCAGATAGCTGCTGTGTGTGTGTAGAGGTCTGATAACCCACGGAACACCTTCAAGAGTGAATCCAAAGGTTCTTTCAGGCACCAGTTTCTCCTCTGATTCTGTCTAAGAAGAGGCTGGATATAACTTGATGGGCTTTTATTTCATTTTAGAAAAAAAAGAAGTAATAAGGAATTTTCTTTGTTTATTAAAACATATCAGATTTAAGGATATATCAAATTTGGAATTTATTTGTCTGCATACTATTGCTACCCCTCTCTTCCCCTCCTTCCTCTAATCATCAAACCAGTGTCTCTTGAACACTGCATTTTCACCTTCGTTTAAATGAGATCGTTGAAGAACTAGATTTGGCTCCTGTCTGACCATAAGGCTTTCCTAAATCTATCTTGTGTTTCCTTTGAAAGATGTGCAGTCAATGGTCAAATATATTCCTCCTGAAACCATATGATAATTCAAGTGTATGGTAAAGGAACTTTCCAGTTTTTATACTCCAAGCCTGACCTCACACTTCTAGGTAACAGATTGCTAGGTAATTTTTAGTTAACTCTTCATCCTTAGAAGGATTTGTTATTAGACAAATGTGCAGTTGACAGCATACTGTGCATTATTCTCATTATTTTTTTAATCTAAGCATAGCTCTCTTTATAGTAGTTTCCCAAAAGGAAGTTGGTGCTATTTTATTTTTTAACTATTAGGCTCGATAAGAGCTGCTCAGTGCATTAATTGTGCATCATATTTTAAAACATCAAAACATAGAAAAACTACCTACAGAATGGAACTGATAAAAATAAAATTTTCTTATATTGCTAGCCTCTGTTTTTTCCTCCTCAAGGGAAAACACGATCCTATTTATTGCAGCTACAACAATATTTGTGTCATTTCATCATGTCATTGCATTATCACAATGCAGCAGACTCAGATGAATTTGAGACAAATTTTTTGAAATCAGTTTTTATTCTCTTTTGCTCTTTCAAACCAAATGTAGATATAATGTCAAAGAAGTACAGAACTGACATCATTAAACTATGTAATATTTTGGAATGAAATAGTAAGTCATACATAATTCTCTTGCATAAAACTAATTTTAAAATAAGCAGTTTGTAATGGATAATTTTTATCTTATTGAGTATAATGTTTGGAAATGGATGTGAGACTTGTTGGGGCTATGTTTTACAATGACAGCTCACTCATAATTTTTTTTATTGAAGTATAGTTGATTTACAATGTTTCAGGTATACAGCAAAGTGATTCAGTTAGATAGATAGATAGATAACCTTTTCAGATTCTTTTCCGTTATAGGTTATTACAAGATATTGAGTATAGTTTCCTGTGCTATACAGTAGGTCCTTGTTGTTTATCTGTTATATATATAGTAGTGTATATCTGTTAATCCCAAATTACTAATTTATCCCTCCCTCCGCTTTCCCCTCTGGTAACCGTAAGTTTGTTTTCTATGTCTGTAAGTCTATTTCTGTTTTGTAAATAAGTTCATTTGTATCATTATTTTTTACGATCCCACATATAGATGATATCATATGATATTTGTCTTTCTCTTTCTGATTTATTTCACTTAGTATGATAATCTCTATTCCATCCATGTTGCTGCAAATGACATTATTTCGTTCTTTTTTATGGCTGAGTAATATTCCACTGTGTGTGTGTGTGTGTGTGTGTGTGTGTGTGTGTGTGTGTGTAGTCACATCTTTTTTCTCTAATTAAGGCATTTATTTGGTACAAATTAGGTTAAATTTCAGGAGATAATGTCCACACTAGAAGCCCATATCCATTTGTTAATTTGAGTGCCCGCCACTTTACAGTAACCCATAAAATTAATAGTAGTTTCACCAACCTGGAAGGCAAAAATATCTGTCTCTCCCTCTGGAAAACAGCTTTGAAATTACATAGTTCCCCAAGTGGTACTTTTGGGAAATATGCATACTGGGGGGAAAAAGTCTATTGACTGTTATTTTTCAATTTTATTTTGCTTTTCCATTTTGTTTCCAAATTGAATTCCAGTGCTAAGATATTTCTTTTTTGTGTAACTTGAAGATACAAAGAGTAGAAATTTTCTTGTAAATCAATTTTGAGTGCTGTGCATATTTTTCAACCTAATTATTTTATGAAATTACAACAATTCATATATTTTATCATGAAAATCACATCTTCTTTATCCATTCATCTGTCAGCAGATACTTAGGTTGCTTCCATGTCTTGGCTATTGTAAATGGTGTGGCTATTAACATTGGAGTGCATGCATCGTTTTGAATTAGAGATTTTATCTTTCCCAGATATACGCCCAGGATTGGGATCTCTGGATCCTATGGTAATTCTTTATTAGTTTTTTAAGGAACGTCCCTACTGTTTTCCATAGTGGGTGCACCAATTTACATTCCCACCAATAGTGTAGGAGGGTTCTCTTTCCTCCATACTGTCTCTAGTATTCATTATTTGTAGAGTTTTTTTTTTTTTTTTTTTAGCGGTATGCAGGCCTCTCACTGTTGTGGCCTCTCCTGTTGTGGAGCACAGGCTCCGGACGTGCAGGCTCAGTGGCCGTGGCTCACGGGCCCAGCCGCTCCGCGGCATGTGGGATCTTCCTGGACCGGGGCACGAACCCATGTCGCCTGCATCGGCAGGCAGACTCTCAACCACTGTGCCACCAGGGAAGCCCATGTTTGTAGACTTTTTGATGATGGCCATTCTGACTGGTGTGAGATGATACCTCACTGTAGTTTTGATTTGCATTTCTCTGATAATTAGCAATATTAAGCATCTTTTCATGTGTCTGTTAGCCATCTGTATTTCTTCTTTGGAGAAATATCTCTTTAGGTCTTCTACCCATTTTTTGAATGGGTTGTTTGATTTTTTTGATATTGAGCTGTATAAGCTGTTTGTATTTTTTGGAAATTAATCCCTTGTCAGTCATATTGTTTGCAAATATTTTCTCCCATTTGTAGGTTTTCTAAACATTTTTAAAAGTCTATTCTTAAAATAAAAGAAGATCAAACGGAATAGTGTATAAATTTTTATATGGTTTTATAGTTTGCCAAAGGCCTCAGTCTATATTATCTAATTTTTATTTTTAAGCTCGTAACAAAGCCAGAAAATGGTTAAGGTACTTGCAGTAATGACTACTGACTGTTTGGTAGAATTTATGGAAACATGTAAAATAGACATGTTGCTCAGATCAGTAATTAAATTATCTGGCCTTTTTAAATATAGAATGCCCACCACTTACTAAAAAAAACCCTGCTTGGTCAGATTTGAATCCTACTCAGGAATTACATATATGATAAAGATGGCATTTCACATTAGTGGGAAAAGCACAGCCATTTTGACACCAGTTGGCTTTCATTTAGGAAAAAATAAAATTAGATGTCCTATATTAAAAAATATATCAAAATAAATCACAGATGGAGTCAATATTTATCTATAAATAGACTAATCAATAATTAGAAGGAAATAGAGAGGGATATTTTATTATCTTGAGTTAGGCATGGTGTTCTTGAACAAGATTCACACCCCAGGGAAAACATTGGAAAGTTTAATTGTGTAAAAATTTTAAGAGGTCTTGGGCCAAAAATACATCAAAAAGACAAGTCACATGTTAGCAAGATGATATTTGTGTAGCACACTATTAAGTTGGAGGTTCAACCACACCACCAAGATACAGCAGATATTCAAAACTGAGGTATCAGGCCAGGATGAACTTTTTTTTTTTTTAATTTTATTTATTTTATTTTTTGCTGCGTTGGGTCTTTGTTGCTGCACGCTGGCTTTCTCTAGTTGCTGCGACTAGGGGCTATTCTTTGTTGTGGTCCGTGAGCTCTAGGCGCGCGGGCTTCAGTAGTTGTGGCACATGGGCTCCAGTAGTTGTGGCACGTGGGCTCAGTAGTTGTGGGTCACAGGTTCTAGAGCGCAGGCTCAGTAGTTGTGGTGCACTGGCTTAGTTGCTCTGCGGCATGTGGGATCTTCCTGGACCAGGGCTCGAACCCATTTCCCCTGCTTTGGCAGGCTGATTCTTAACCACTGTTCCACCAAGGAAGCCCAGGATGAACATTTTAAATGGCTATATCTGAATGCCAGTTACACAACTGTTAATCTCCTCACCTGTTTCATATAAGGATCTGGGGGTGGCCATGGGGATGGGACAGAAGTATGTGAACAGATGATGTCTGAAGTGAACTGTTGCAGTGCTGAGAGATCCTACTCTGTTCTCCTCGGTGAGAAAATGCACATTTCAAGACCACTGAGAAGACTAGTGGCTCACGAGGAGAACCTGCAAAGTGTCCACTGCATTTAGAAGTGACAATTGTGCCTGATTCCCACCTGAGAAATGTCAAGGTTGAGAGGTGGGCTTGTGAGCTGTCTCAGAAGTCGCTGTTCTCCCAGAATGTGTCCGACCCATGAGTGATCAGGATGTGGGTCATATTCTGGAAGTAGACTGAGTGACGTCGTTTTACGACCTGTCCACAAAGGTCAATCAAACCTTAGTGGAGAGTAACTGGAGCTGAGTTACTGCAGGATTCCCAGGCATTCACACAGGTCAAATGATGAGAGAGCTCAACAGAATGCATGCAAGCCCCATGTGAGGGTCTGTTTCAATTATCTGCCAAGCTGAGAAAACTCCATCTCATCTTACGGTAGTATCTATCAATTAAGGGCTTTTTGCAAATCCTTGCCCCCCTTAACTCCCTTCCTCCTCTCTCCAATATCCCAACCCACAAGGGCCAGAAACTAAAGTTAGTAAGGCTGGGAGAATATAAGAAAGAATGAAAAATCCAGCCACATCCCCTTTCCTAGCTGGAGGCTTCCCTCTAGAGCTCAAACTGAGAGCAGATAGGCTCCAATTTTAAACGAATTTTGGAGTTTTGATTATCAGATGAAAAAGTGCACTTTCTAAATCTGTACTATTTCCATATTATGTATATACTGTTTGTATTTTCTAAATCTGTACTATTTGCATACTATTTGTATACTTTACTCTCGAAGCCTATGCTCTTTGTATTACCCAAAAGTGACTAGAAATGAAGTTACCCAATTTTTCACCCAGCAGCTGGGGAAGAACAAGTTTCATTTAAATAAATGTAAAGAGAAAACAGGAGTGAAAATGGTTGCTTCAGAATTAACTCTTAGAGTCCTGTTTATTTAAATACTCGTTACATTTATAGCATATATAACAGACAGAAGGGTAAATCTGGAATTCTTAAAGACTGCCTAGAAAATCAGGCTACTCATTAAGAAATACAAGTCACCAGCAAAGGTAGGAAAATATGCTCAACCCAACACGTAATATAGGAAATGCAACTCAAAACCAATTAAGATTTGTTTGGGTTATTAGATTGGCAAAAATTATTCAAATTTAGTTATGTAAACTGTTTATTAAATTGTGGAGAAACACAGAGTTTCATACTAATTATAGGACTGTAAATTGGCCTAACCATTTTAGAGGAGAATTTCATAGAAACTGTCAGATTTTATGTGGCTATGCCAGCAGATCCAGCAATTCCACTGGTAGGGATCCCTTTTAGACAAATTTTTAAACACGAATACCTATAGATATTAATTTATTCATTCATCCAATATTATAGAGCATCTAGAGTGTCCATGATCTGTGTTAGAAACTGGCAATATAGATCAGAGAATAAAAGACCTCATGATGGGCATGAGGTTTGCTTTTGTGGGGACAGCAAAATATGAAGTGGGTAGTGAGGTTATGCCTGTGAACGAGGTGAGCAGGGAACAATATGGTAATCTGGAAAAAAAGAGATTTCTCCGTAAGGTAATATCTGACACCAAGGCTGTGAGGCAGGAACAAATGTGGAGTGTTTGAGAAATAGAGAAAAGTACATTTTAGAATCCAGAGTACAAAAAGAGGGGCTGGATTTTGGTGGAAGAAGAGAGAACAGTACAAACTGCAGGTAAGAAAGAATATATGGGTATAGACCTTCTGAGGTGGGTTGATACAGAGGCTGGAGGTTTTCTAGTGTTTTTATGACTGCTTTAATATCTCAGTTAGGGAAAGGGATGTTGGGGATTTGCAAAGAGAGAAGGAAGTGTGAAATAGTCATCTAGGAGACCTGGAGAGGGAAATGACTAGGAAACACAGTGTCACAGCCAGGGAGCCTGAAAGACTTGCTTGAGGTTTGACTTCGTGAATTTCAAGTGAGACTGATCAGCTGGTTGTGATTTTCCTCCAAACATGTTCAGCTACACAGACACAGGCAGAGGGTAGGTAGAGATTTGGAGTTACCCAGGGTTGGCGAGTGAGTAAAGAGGTAAGGGTGAGGATTTACACAGAAGAGTGATTTTAATAGGTGACTATGGGGGAAGGAGTGGATTTCAGGTCACCAAATGGAAGGATTATAAGTCCCCATGGGGTCTACGGAAGTGGTGATGTTGGGGTGTACTCTACACGGAGTGAGCTGGAAGGTAGAAGACATACTGGGAGGGAGAATGTTCTTTACCACATTCTTCTCAATAGTAAGAATATGAGAATACTTATAGGTTATCCATATGGGGACAGTAAAATAAGTTGTGTCATATCCATAATTTATAATACAAAGAAGTGGTTAATAACTATGCAGTCAGGCTCTATATACTAAAGTTTATTAATAGAGTGATAAGAGGGAAAAAGCAAGGGAGAGGACAACATAAATAATTGAATCCCATTTGTGTGAAAACACACACACAGTCAAAAGGGAATATACATATAAATCATCACAATGTATACTTTAAACATGTCGCAATTTTATTTGTTGATGTTACCTCAGTAAAGCTGAACAAAATATATATGCAAAACAGTGGATATCAAATGGCATGAAAGGGTTTATATCAACTTGATAATTGGGGAGGAGAGTGGAAAACATCCAAACTGAAAGCTCCGTGAGGGGAGGGTCCATGTCTCCGTTTCTTAGCAGGATGACCATCACCAGGTGCTGTCCTTGGCAAGTAGGTAGGACCTCAGTAGTGGTTGTTTGAATGAATGAATCAATGAATGAATAACTTTCACCTTACATTCCCTACTTCTCTTTAGTTAAAAATTTAAGACATTGTATTTGTGTACCACTCATTAAATTAAAATCAACTGAGAAACCAACCAGCCACCCAACAAATAACAGAAAAAAGTACTCCTAAAACTCTAGGAACAAGCACTGTTGGATTGAAGAAAGTCTTCAAGATATTATCAGACTAAATACTGAATCTTAAAGGTGATTTCTCTTAAAATTAGTTAAAAATTTTAATTGTTTTTTAAAATAAGAAACATAAAGGTATGCTATATCTTCTCTAATGTGAGGATTAGTGAAAGAGAATTTTGGTGAACCAGAGCTTCTGGCAACTTCACATGTAATTCCACAGTGTATCTCCCAGAAGCATTCTCTGCATAGGGTAAAACTACTGCTCACAGACATAAATACAAAGCAACCACATTATCCTGATTAAAATTGAGCCACAACTTTTATAAGCTTTAATGCAACTACTTTTTTAGTGCTGCTTTGTCTCTCCTTGTTTCCTATTAATTTATGACTCCTGTTTTCCAACTTTACTATTTGATGCTTACTTACACATTTAGAGGAAGGAGTTTTATGGTGACACAAAATTAGACACGGAGATTACTTCATCTTTAACTCATTTTTAAAATATGTCTCATGGAGCATATTTTTATTTAGAAACAATAAAGAGGTTGTTAATGAAAAAAAAAGAGGTCATCATTTCTTGGTGTTTACGTGAGCTTGTTAACTGCAGAGAGCTGCAAGAGAAGAGGGGACATTTAGGGACCCAGGAAAGTGTGAAAATCCTGTATTTGTTACACAAAGAAGGAGGAAGGCAGGGAGGAAGGAGGAACTCACTTTCATCCAGGTTTATAAAATTTAAACAAAGAACATTCGCCCTCTGCTGGATTATTTTGGAAAGAACATAAGGAAATGTTAAAAAAAAAAAAAGAGGATGGAAGAATAGGACAGAGAGACAGAGAAAGAAAAAGGAAGAAACAGAAATGAAGGACTACTGAGAGAGGAAGGTAGGGAGAAAAGTATGGTCGAGAGCGAAGGAGAAGGAAAATATTTATGGAAGGAACTACATTTCATTTTACATTGCTGCTGTAAATCTTGAATCCAGTCTGTACATATATGACTCAAATTCTTTTTTTGTTTTTCCAATTCTAATCTGGAAATGGTCCCCAGAATAGAAGCCAGTTAACATACAACCTTTCTGTGGTACTGAATGTCACTAGACTAACAGATAATTACTACCACTTTAATGGGTGACTGAGTATCATTGTCATATAAAAGTTCAATTTGATTTTGAAAATTTAACAAGATTTCCCCAACCTTAATTAGTTATTCATTAATACAGTTTAAAATGATTAATGCCTTCCAATAAGTAAAATCCGTGTTTAAATTTGCATTCACCATTTGAAAGGTTAGAAGTTTACTGAGACTATCGACATATACATAGGCAACCTGGATGCAAAAGTAACAGGTAAATATGAGAGGGAGCACCAAATTCATGGCGGTCCGGGCCGGTGACTCATAAGTCTTCTTGGGGTTACAGTTAGTGGATATGGGAAACTTCTATTCTGTCTCAGGTTAATTACCCCAAAGTGACGAATTGCTTAATCTTAGAGATTCCTTCCCCAACACCCTGCCTTTCAATGTAAGCCCTGAAGGAATGGCACTACCAGAGTTTTCTCCGTCTCGTAAGTTTCCTTGTGCTTTTAAGGGAGGGACTGCCCAAGACATTGACCTAGTAATTTCTTTTCCCAGCTTATCTGATTTGGGAGGGGGTCCTCAGCAGAAGAGGTTTAAATACTCAGAGCAGCCTTACAGCACCATCCTCCCCAACTCTCACCCTCTCACCCAAGGTGTGTTTTCTAAGCACTTCCAAAAGGTTTGAACACTGGTGAATGGAGCAGAGCTCAACTTTCACATCAAGATCTGTTGATGCTAACTTATAATATCCTTAAATGCACTTTAGTTTTCTCCATGTTCCCTGCATCACCATAGTCCAAGCTATTATCTTCTGTCACCTGGATTACAGCCATAGCCATTAACTGGTCTCTCTCTAATTGTGTCCCTTCCAAACTATTCTAGGAGCTTTGGGGCAACACATATAGGGTTTCAAATCTCAGCTCTGCCTCTTATCAGTAGTTGATCATGGACAAGTTAATCTACCTTTGGACCCACAATTTTTTCATCTAAAAATGGGACATATCTGTCTCTTAGGTATATTTCGAGCAATATACATACATATACATACGTACATACACATGGACACAAATATATAAATATATGTTTACACACCCAGAATTAGCATATGATTTGATTCATAGTGGTCGCTCAAAATTAGCTATTACTGCTGTGCCTTGTTAGCAGATGTTCTTCAAAAATTTTGTAAACAGGATATGTAAAACTGTAATAATTAGCTAGAATTCAATACAAAATAAGCTAAGTATCTTATGAATGGTATGGAGTTAGTATTCTAGAGATTTGGAGGCCAGGAATATCTTTTCTGGCACTGGGAAGATCTGCCAGAAGAAGCAAAGACTAATAAATGTGTCCTTTTGTCTACTTTTTTACTAGATGTAGATTAGAGTAAGAGAGTGACAGTGTTCCCTAAGAGATAAAACAAAACTTTTAGGATAAAAATCCTGCACCCATAAAATGTTGGAGAAACCATTTATCCCGTTACTCTAATGGGTACGTTGAAGATAACTGTGTGTGGGTGTGTACATGCACCACACATTTTAGCTGGGATGAAAAACAGACTTGGTCAACTCAGGTTAATTTCTCTGTTAGATACTTTTGGCTGGGAGTAAGAATTGTATCTAGTCTCTATTTTCCCAGCAATGGGTGGAATGCTCCCTTGTTCGTTCTCCTGTATTCCTTGTGATTTTACTGTGCTAGGAGAAATTTCTACCTTTTCTCAGACTTGTCTCCAGCTGGGATTCAGAGCACTGATAAAGCCTTTCTTTGCTTTCCACCCACCACCCCCCAGCCCAGCACTCCACCTCCCCTTTGGTAATATTGTTCTTCTTTTATGGTGCCTCTCCTTCCGCTGGGAGTAGTTTGATGGGGGCCATTAACCACTCTCTCCCCCTTACATAGCCATAGTGATTGGCTCAGAAATGGAGGAGACGCCCAATAGACTTAATCACAGTACTTTTCAGACTTTATAGATGGCTATATGGACAGAGGTGCCTTTTCTTCTACCCTCTGAACTGGAATGCTTCTTGTTGAAATTATGTTGGGAGGGTGGTTAGTGGATAGGAAAGAGGGGCTAAGTCAAGGAGAGAGAGGCAGAAAGAGAAAGGTTGAGGGAGAGAGAGAGATGGAGAGATTGACGGAGAGAGAGACGGAGAGAGAGAAATCCCCAAACTGGAATGGGTAGAGATCTGAAAGCCCTGTAGGAACGAATGATCATTCTTTAGCTGTCGTCAGGGAGGTTGGAAGACCTGAGGAAAAAAATTAAACTCAGGGAGTTCCCGTTTTTGGCAAACAGCCCCTTATGAGTGTGCTGCCTTTCACAGAGCCTTGTAGTGGTTGTAGACAATTAAGATATTGACCATCCACCACCATAATGGTCTAAGGAAGGAAATTGTCCAAGACTGCTGAAAGCCTAGTTTGACATTTGCAGGCACTGTGCTTTGGAAGTTCTAGCTAAAGAGATTGCTGATCCCAGTGCCCATGTCAAAATATCTTTGAATTTTCTTTATAACTCTGAAGCCTTCCCAATGCCAATGGGTTTAAATGGCTTATTGTCTACCACAGAGTATGCTGTAAATAAAGATTGGTAAAAATGCACAAAATCTTGTTATTCTTATCATGTGTTGGTGGTTCTGTGTTGACTTTGCAGAAGACCAAAATTTAAGAGAAAAGCCAGCGATCTTAAGCAGCGCAATATTGTTTTTCGTGGTAGCTGATGTTCTTATCAGTTGGCACTGGGTGGGGTCTGGGCCTCATCCTCCTCTTTAGTTAGAGCGTGGACTGAACACACTGATCTCCTCCTCCTAGGGTCTGGAAAGGCAACTTTTTCTTTAAAGTAGTGGTGCGTTGGGGTGGGTGCGGGGGACCACATGAGCACAGCAATGAACAGAATAGAAGAGTGACCGATCCCTCCCTGCTAATGCGTGTCCAGTGCTGACCCCAGGGAGGAATGTCTGCAGAGGGCTTGCTGAGATGGCCTCATGAGAGCTTCCCGTTGCCTGGCCACAACACAAAGCTCCTGAGCCATGTCTCTTGTAAGGCTTTCCTTCAGTATGCTTTGGGTTTTCTGTGTTTTTAAGACTTAGATAATGAATTTCTTTTCTTCCTCTCACTTTTTTTGTGTATTTCCTGTCATAGCCTCTTTTGAAGGGAAGTACAATTTAAAGAGTAAAACTATTGGGTGAACAAATGGCAGAAAGATATAATAGAGTTTTGAGGGAACCAGGTGGGCAGTTCAGGACAGAGGGTGGGTGTGAAAAGTAATGGAGGTTTCTGGATGAAGAAACATCAAAATAAATGTTTTTTATTTTTATTTATTTATTTTTTAGTACCAAATGATACTGTCAAAATCAGAATGACAGATCTGTAGAACTAAATTCTCATGTTTTTCAAAATGTACTCCATTGCAAAATAGTCGTAAAATACGCTCAAGTACTATGAGAGTTCATTGGTCAAATATCTTTATAAAACCTGTAGATCACCTCTCTGACTTAGAGTTACAATGCACACCAGCAAATGAGACGTTCTAAGAAATTCCTACAGAAAGGAAACCTGTTTAACCTAGTGGGTTCAAATTTATCTGATCCTATTTTCCTTTTCTGGGTAACACTTAAAACATCCTCAGGGCTTCCCTGGTGGCGCAGTGGTTGGGAGTCCGCCTGCCGATGCAGGGGACACGGGTTCGTGCCCCGGTCCGGGAAGATCCCGCATGCCGCGGAGCGGCCGGGCCCGTGAGTCATGGCCGCTGGGCCTGCGCGTCCGGAGCCTGTGCTCCGCGGCGTGAGAGGCCACAGCAGTGAGAGGCCCGCGTACCGCAAAAAACAAAAAAACAAAAACAAAAACAAAACATTCTCAGAACTGATAATCCAAGGAACATGCTTTGGAATAGGGTGGTGGAATTCACACGAACTTACCAAAAAAGGTAAAAAAAAAAGTAAAGGCAAGCAATGGGGTGTTAATTTCAAGCCCATCAATATTCTCATATCACATACTTCAGTTGGGAAATTGAAATCATGTGGTTATAGAACTCACTGAAAACGTTCTCCCTGTTCATAATCTGTTTCCTAGTGTGTGGCTCAGGTGAAAAAGATATGATAAGCAGGTGGGATGATAATACAATATTTTATTTATAAATATTTAAAAAGTGATTGTTACACAACAATGTGAATGTACTTAATGCCACAGAATGGTATACTTAAAAGTGGTTAAAATGATCAATTTATTTTATGTATATTTTATTGCAATTTTAAAAATGAAGAGAAAGAAAGAGAGAAAGAAAAAGAAAGAAAGGAAGGAAGGAAGGAGGGAGGGAGGGAGGAAGGAAAGAAAGAAAGAGAAAGAAAGAAAGAAAGAAAGGAAGGAAGGAAAGAAGGAAGAAAGAAAGGGAGAGGGAAGGAGGGAAGAAGGGAGGGAGAAGAGAAAATAATTTTTGGTAGCAGTCACTCCAAAATAGTATTTTCAAGATGGTGCAGTCTCCCTGTAGAAGTAAAGAAGCAGCATTCCAAAATGCAATAATAAATGTCTCCACTTATCAAAACTGGAAACTTAGTGTTTTTCTTCAATGCACATGATATAACTTAATTTTTTGGTAAATTATCTTTGCCTTCACTGGTTTTATATAATGAAGTTTAACTCTTTACCTTCTTTTTTCTTCCTTGAGACAATTCTTTTATTTTACAAGGAGAAAGATCAATAAGTAAGTCATCTTTGGCTTGTCAGAGCTCTGACAAAGGGAAGATTGCCTTTCACAGGAGAACCATTTTCCATTTTGTCATATGCTGCTGTTGCACCAAATTAAAATATACTTTTTTCTTGTTGCTTTTTTTTTTTTTTTTTTTTTTGCGGTACATGGGCCTCTCACTGTTGTGGCTTCTCCTGTTGCGGAGAACAGGCTCCGGACGCGCAGGCTCAGCGGCCATGGCTCACGGGCCCAGCCGCTCCACGGCGTGTGGGATCCTCCCGGACCGGGGCACGAACCCGTGTCCCCTGCATCGGCAGGCGGACTCTCAACCATTGTGCCACCAGGAAAGCCCCTCTCTTGTTGCTTTTTAATAGAAACTTTTGTAGTTTAGAGATTTTTATAAGTTGGAGATTTTTCTTTTTTGCTAAAACCTCATTTTAAGATTGTGTTGAAAATAAGATTGCATTTTAAAATATTTTATTGCTATCAGATGATTGAATAATTATAAGATTTTTAAGCTACTGGAGCTTAATGGATGTTGTTGAGATGTTTAAAACCTTCTTAACTGACCTCTGACACCCAATTTGAGAGAGGCAGAAAGAGGGTTATAATAAATTGGAAGTATGACAGAAAAGCTATATGTCTCAAAAATGAAAATATAAAATCATTGAAATATTTTAATATGATAATTTACCTTATAATAAAGATATTGCATGAAATCATTGTGCAACCTGAGTGTGAAAGAATTGAATAAGCTTACTTATGTGTTTTGAATGATTTTTTAGTTTATTTTTTAGTTTATGAATCCAATCATAATTAGCAGCAAAAGAAAGATGGAGTACATAGTCACACAATTTAAGAAAAATTTCCTTTCTTCTCCTAGTAGTATTATTATAGTACATCATTCAATCTTGAATAAAAATCTATAAATTTGATCATATTATAACATCATTCCCCAGAGGACTTTCCTTCTGTAGCAAATCACTTCCATGTTCTACAACCTTACCTTTGAACGTTGATATGTCTTCACTAAGAGCAAACAGTTAACATGTTTTTTAGTATGTTCTAGCCTCAGTAATCTGTAGAGAGGGTTTACAGACTTGGAGTTAGACATCTAGTTACTAGCTGTGAAAATCTGGGCATATTATTCAACCTAAATCTCAGTTTCCTCGCTTTTTCCTTAAGTGAAAAAGAAAATTGCAATCATGCTTAGTAGGCACTTTAACACTTAATTCTCTTAGAAAGTAGATGCTCTTAGAAAGCATTACCATTATTATTTGCCATCATTTATTCATTCATTCATTTGAAAAATATTTTTGAACATATGGCTTCTTTTAGATGCTCAGGATACATCAGTGAATGAGAAAGACATAGATTGCTGCTTTCGTTGAGCTTATAGATATAATAGAAAAATAATAAACAAATTTAATATTTAAATGAACTACATATACTGTTAAAATGTGATAAGTGCTATAGGAAAACTAAGAGGAGAACAGAGAAAAGGAATGGAAATGCTAAGGGGTAGGGGTGGCAGCTGGTAACAAAATTAAATAGCGTGCTCCTTATAGGTCTCTTTGAGAAGATGAGATTTGAGCAAAGACATGAAGGAAGAAAGAAAATGGGAAGAGCATTCCAGGCAGAGAAAATGGTACAGCAAACTCCACCATAAATAGTACCCCTGTCTGGACTTTTGAGGATGGCAAGAAGGCCAGTGTGACTGGACTGGAGAGACTGAGAGAGAGAGAAGTCAGAGAAGAGGGTGTGGGTAGTCGTGGGGGTAGATCTTGAAGTTCTTTCATTGAAAGAATGTGGGAAATTACTCAGTGAAATGGTGAGCCTGCAGAATCCCGGACAAGAGAATGACATTATTCTAAGCTATTTAGCTAATTATGTCTTCTAGAACAATAAATATTATCTCTGGCCCAACAGTCTGCCAGTCAGTCTGTCATTCAGCCAACAGATATTTCCTGGGCATAGTTCCAGACACTGTGAGGTGGGGAACTAACAATTGTTTGATAAAATACACACTATTGGCTCAATCTTCTGAAACAACACGAAGAAAAACAAGAATGCCCAATGAAAAAATTCTCAGTATTTCTATTTTCTGAATGATCCAAATAAGTATCTCTATAAACACAGTTTAGAGGACTCCACATACAATGTATTTCATTCCCTTTGATAATGTCCTACTACTACACATAAGGTGAAATTATTTTTTGTCAAACCTTCCTTAATCTTGAAAGTCAAGTGTAATTGTATCAGGTTTAATGCTATCAAGATTAATAGATCTTTTAATACTTAGAGTTCAAAAGCAATTTTAATGTTCAAGATGAGAGTAGTGAAAATATTTGTTTCATGCTGAATTCTTCATTGTACTAAACTACTAGGTTTACTACTAGTTTACTAAGTAGTAACTCCTAATCAATATTTTAAATATAAATTCAACTTAAGCAAGGGAGTTTTTCCCCCTTGTTTCTGTTATACTTCATCTCATCTGAAAGAAGATGCATGATAGAGCTGAAAGAGTATGGGACCTGGAACAAGTTTTTTAAATTTCTCTGAGTCGTTCCTCATCTTTCATTGGAAAAGAAAATTAATACTGATTTTAAAAGAATTAGTTCAGATAAGGTTTATAAATATTCTAGCCCTGTGCTCGTAAATGTTAGAATTCTAGTAAATATTTATGGAATTATTTATTTTAGTTAAAGGAAAGAATTTTTCTTCCACCTGCTTTAAGTGAACCCTTCTGTCTCTGCCTTATGCTGTTTCCCTTTTCAGCTCTTTTGCACTATTTTCTCTTCTCGTCCTCCAGCACACCTTCCATTAAATCCTTCACCTTTAAATATTTTCAGGATCCATTGTCTGGATAATTTTAGCAATATTTTAATTGAGTGACTCTACCTCCTGCACCCCAGCCCATCCTTCACAATCATTTTCACCTGTTGGCTTTATGATTCGAATTGCTGCCAGTACCCAGGATGGCAAAAGACGTTTGACCTTACGAGAAAATTTTGCTAATTTATTAGTACCAAGAATTAAAGAGTCTAAGTTTCTTCCTGGCCTCAGGGAGATGGAGCACTTTGATCAAATTGTCACGTATGATGTATGACACCGAGAACAAGCCCAAAGGTTATGATGGACTTTGGGTGAAATGATGTGGCAGTGTAAGTTCCTCAGTTATAACAAATGTACCACTCTGGTGGGTGATGTTGATAATGGAGGAGGTTCTGCTCATGTGAGTAGAGGGTGTATATGGGAAATCTCTGTACTAATCCATCAGTTTTGCTATGAACCTCAAACTGCTCTAAACAAATTCCTTAAAAAATTGATGTCTAGTATGGAAGGGCAAGTTGAGGCTCACATTCTGAATATTTGTGCACCCTCACCTTTCAGATCAAATTCAAACTATTTACCCTATTTTTGAAGACCTGTAATAGTTGACCACTATAATCCTTATCCAAATTCACATTTATTTCACCTCTTTTGTCCCCCAGGTAAATCCATCATCTTGTCCTTGGAGCGCATATTAAGTTCATGTACGTTTCCACACTTATACTGTGTTCCTTCCACTTGTCTGTTGTGGGTGGAATAGTCTTTGTTGTCTTCCCCATCCATCCAACTCCAATCTTGAAGAACCAACTTAAATTTGACCTCTCTTTAAAGGGCCTCTTTTCCCTGCTATAATTTGTATTTCTCTCTCCCTTCTCCAGACTATTATGGTAATTATTGTGCATTGCTCATTGGAGGACTTAATGACTTATTTTCACGTCATCTATCCATAATGTATGCATATTATACTCCCCAGGGCAGTGGACAGTGTTGTAGTTCTAGAGCCCTGCCCAGGAAAACTGGCAGAGGTTGGGATGAGGATACAATAATTACTTGCAAATGGTGGTCAATAAGTATTTGTTGATCATTCTCAATGTAACTCAACCAGAATATGTGTCCTCTAACAATATACGAAAAGTTTTATACTTTGAAAGTACATCTGTAGAAACTATTCATTTGCAGAACGAGGTAGCAAAGTAAAAGAATGTGAGAAGTAACATTGTAAGTCATAGCTTTGAGATCTGAAGGTTTTAGCCTTCCCTTAATGCAAATATCTCAAAAATAACTTAAGCAAAGAAAATAGGAACGTTGAGCGATATGGTGTGGATGAATGCATCTTTTGATTTAACTTGTCTGTTTTGCTTTATTCGATAATATGTTTTTCCTCCGTCTTTTCACATCACTGACTTTTGGTTTAATGGGTTTCAAAGTGTGTGATGGGGCTTTAGAAGTGGATATAGACAGACAAAAAGTTTCTTCATGTGTTTGTCCTGTCCCTATATTTTACACAAGGTCAATAACAAGCTTCAGTGTTTTTACAATTACCAGGAGGATGGGATTTGTTATTGTGTGCAGATAAATATGCTATGCCTCCATTATTTATGGGATGAGATGAAAGTCATGCAGCCTTCTGAGGCAAACGGCAGGTGTATGTTTTATATCTATATTTTTGATGAGTTCTCTCATAGACATTGTACCTTCCATAGACCAGTGACTACCTAGTGTAAATTTCAGGTGGAGTAAAGCTGTCAACATTTAGTATTTTTTATGACTTACATTTACGTAGCTAGGGAACAAACATCTCACTTTGGAAAACTAGATGTAGCAGGTAGAGTGGAATGGTTTGTTTTTATTTTATTTTTTTTAGTGTCTAGCATTTATGTTAGAGAAAAATGACCCACGCTTGGAGCTCATTTCTAAAGTAATTTCAAGGGCTTATACATGAAAGAAAGAATGGATCTCAATGATTAAAATGCTTCCGAAATACTTTAAAATAGAAAATCTGGCTTCATGGGTTTAGAAAATAGTGAAGTTTGTTTTAAAGTAAATGAAATACATTGTCAGTTACCTACAAGTATAATATTTTTGACTATCAACAGAAACTTAATCCTTTTTATTTTTCTCCTGTAGTACATTTGGGTTTAGGTGTGACTATGGAACAAAGAAAGCTTACTTGTCTTTACTGAGATTGGTTCTATGTTCTCATTTGTATGACTTATTGTCTAATGGAGAATTATGTCTCCCATGTCAGTGAAACTCACATTTTTCATTTGAAAAATGAGAGAGTAACGTTCAAGTGTTCATTTAAATTTTTTTTTTCAATTTCTACCCTTTTAGCATTGTAGAAATACATTTTAGCATGTATCAAATACAGCCTTTTTATAAAACCATCAAGAAGTTAGGAGGTATAATTTCTACTTTCCTTCTAAATAATAATTTACTAATTTAATCTCTTAAAACAGCTACCATAAAATACACACATTATTTTTAAACAAATAATTATAGATTATTAAATTAGTGTGGTAGTGGTTCTCTCTAACAGATGAGAGTGGAAATATCAGGAAGTAGGAAGGGAGATTTTATTTTTCTGTAATGTTTAAACATTTATCATGACAATGATAATGAATCATAACTTTAAAAAATCTGGTTGCAAAAAACAAAACAAATCTAATTCACACCCAATGTCGGCATGATTGTATGGAAAAAAGGCATTTTTAGAAAATATTGACAGTAATGTAAAAAAATACTGCAATTTTTCTGGGGAGAAATTTCATAATATATATCAGAAAGCTTTAAAACAGTTCTACTGTTTGAATAATTCAACATTTAGAAATTTATCCTAAAGCAATAGCTTATATTTAGTGATAAAATGTAGGTATTCCCTTTGAAATCAGGAAGAAATTTATGCCCATTAATACTGCTTACAATCAACATTTTGTTATATGTCTTAGTGCAGTAAGATATGAAACAGAAATGAGAAGCAGATAGATTGGAGAGAAAGAAAGAAAATGTAAATTACAGCTGATATGATTATCTTCATAAAAATGTAAGTGAATCTACAGTTAAACTATCAGAAATAATAGATCTTAGCAGTGTTGGAGGATGTTGGTGGCAAGAATCTCTACATATCATCAATTAGAAAATATATTATAATTTTAAAATAACCAAAGATGTCCACCAGAATTGTGTGCATCAGCGTCTTCATTACTGCAGTGTTCAGATTCAAAATAATCAAGAAAATCCTAAATGTAAAGCATTAGGAAAATAGTGAAATAAATAAAGATATATTCCAATAACATCATATTGTTTCAGCCAGGGACCCTGAAGAAAACGGATAGCTATCACAAATCAAAGCTGTTTGAGGAGGGTCTAATAAAAGTGTGGGAAAGTAAACCATAAAGAATCCAACACTGGAATGGTGAGTAAGCAATACATCAGAATCTGGAAGGAGAGAAGGTCTCTGAGGGGAGCAGCCAATCAGAGTTGACCCAGCAAGGAGAGACAAGTGGAATAAAATTCCCTGACCTCAGGCTTTCTTCTTTGTTGTCCTACCCACTGAAAGCAGAGGTCAAGGGAGCTGTTTTATCTCCTATACACAGATTAGCCTCAGAGAAAGAAATCCATGTAGGAAAAATGAGACACAAACTTGAAGGGTGAAATGACAGGGAAATACAGGGAAATACTGTAGTCATTAAAATTTATACATTAAAAAGTGACTTAGTAAATGTGGATATGTTCCCTCTCCATGCAGTGACAAATAGAATAAAACAATTGTATATTCAGTATGATTCCCACTTCCTCTTTCTCAAACAATCTTGAAGAAAACAAACACATATGTTTATGGGTTCTACTTAGGATAGTCTTATGGGTGACTTTTGATATTTGACTTTTTACTCTCTATATTTTCATTTGTTCTATAATGAACAAATATCCCACTTTGAGTCAGAACAAGAAATTACTGTTTTTGTAAAATTATATCTCTAAATTTGCTTCCCATTTTATTCTTTGCTAAATAGTTTAGAGCTCACAAAATGCTCCAAAGAAGTTATTAATTTTTAGTCTTTTAATTTTTTTCCAGGAAAAAAAATCATCTAAGAAACAATTTTTTAAAAGTGTAGTAAGTACTCAGTAGAGACTGTTTTCAAGATTGACATAGAAATCTTTGATTCTATTCTGAAAGAATAATGGAGTTTAAAAATAATTTCATTTCTGATCCATCACAGTTAACTCCAAATCAAATAAGAGGTAGGAGAGGAAATACCAGACAATTTGAAGCAAATAGACATCAGACAACAGTTATGTCTCCTGGTGTTGACGCTTTTATCACAGGAGATGCGGCTTTTTTTTTTTTCCATCAATTTTTTTGACTTAAAGTCTACCTTGTCAGATAATAATATTGCTGCATCAGTTTTCTTTTGATTAATGTTTGCATAATTTACCTTTTTACGTCTTCTCAGTTTCAATGTATATGTGTTCTTATATTTAGGTAGCATATAATTTGTTTTCTTTATTATCCAAACTGGCAATGTTTACCATCTATTAGGAGTATTTATTTTGTTTAATATAGTTAATTACTGACATACCTGGGTGTCAAGTTTCCATTTCTTTTCCTCTCACTTATTTACTGTCCTTTTACTTTTTAACTGCCTTCTTTTAGACTAGGCAAGTGATTTTATTTTATCCCACTCTCCCTACTATTAGCTTGTTAGTTATACACTTCTTTATTATTCTTTCTGTGGGTTGTCCTAGATATTGTAATATGCACGTTTGAGTTATTAGAGTCTACTATAAATGAGTGCTTTTACCACTTCCCAGTCAATAATAGGACCAAAGAACACATGACCTGCCTTTTCTGTGTTTGTGGTCCTTAATTTTAATTCAGCATATATTTTAAATGCTCAAGATATTGTTGTTATCATTTTGGAAAAGTGATACTATTTTGGATTTAACTGCACATTTACACTTTCCATTTCTCTTAGCTTCCTGACTTTCTGTGTTTCAGTCTGAGATCATTTCTTTTCTACCTAAAGAAATTTTAAATTTCTTTTAGTGGGAATCCAGTGAGGACAAAATATCCCAGATTTTGTCTCAAAATGTCTGTTTTACCTTATTTCTGTATTTTCTCTGCATATAGAATTCTAGGTTTGTAGTTACTTTTAGCACTTTAATGGCGTCATTCTTTGTCTTCTGGTTTCCAACTTTCTCCATTTCTTCTTCTCTTTTTCTGTTGAAAAATTAGCAGCCTTATTGTTGCCACTCTGAAAATACCGTCCTTTTTTTTTTTTTTTTAACCCCCTCTGGCTTCATTTAAGATTTTTTTCTTTGTCTCTTGTCTTTTCAGCCATTAGGATGAGCGTGGGTGTGGATTTCTTTTATATATTCTATTGTGGTTTGTAGTGCTTCTTGATGTCTTTAGATTTGAAAAAGTCTTGGTCATTGTAGTTTGTTTCATTATCTCTTTTCCCTTAGATTGGATATTTTCAATGTCAGTTATACTTATGTATGTCACCTTTTATGTGTTTTTATGCTCCTTTCTGTATTTTTCCTTTTTTTTTTTTTTAACTCTGTACTTCAGTCTGGAATATATTGGTGAAAATCTGTGTCTTGTCATTTTGTTTTTTTCAGCATAATAATCAATTACTTTAAAATCCCTAACTTGTAATTCTAATATCTAGATAGTATATAATTTAGTTGATATTGTATAATTTTTTGTTTTTTCTTGGTCTTTTTTCTTGGTTCAGTTAATCATTTTATTTAATGCCAGACCTGGTGAATGAAAAAATTTTAAAACTATGGCAGGCAGCCAGAGTAAGAGCAGATTACCTCAAATTCAATCAGGGTCTGAGGTGACTTGATGACCTTCAATCTTTGTCAGCTCTACAGGGGTTACAGCTGAACACTTGAGGTGTTTACTAAAATATTACCTACTTGGTTGTCTATCTACAACTATCAATAGATTTTCCTCACCACAATTATTTTAGATGTATACTGTCAGAGGAAATTATTTCTTGTTCCCAGTAATATAATAGGAACGTTGACCTAAAGAAACACCTTTCTGATTCAACATGTACATCAACAGTAAATTTAATACTGCAGTGAGAAAAATATATATTTAGAACTGTACAAATTTTGCAGGAGATTAATAAGTAACACTTAAAAGAAAACTAATTTTCTTTCCTATAATGTCTATCACAGTAGCATCTAATAGAATTCCTCATTTAATGGTGAAGTGTGAAAATATTGCTATGCTCTATTTATGATAGTTTTTGACCTGCCCTGTGTAGACTCTGCATTTAAATTATATGCATAGATTTCTTTTTTAATATTCATTCATGTCTATATAAATATTGGTATCAAGGGCGTTATTGATTTTTGTTCCACCTTATGGTTGGGTCTTTAGCTTATTGATTTTAGCCTGACTTCCCAAGTAGACCACTACACGAATGGATTCCCAGAGCCCTACACCTTTCTCCTGGATTCTCTAGTAATTTGGACATGGGGAGAGTTAATCTGAGCCCAAGCAAAGTCTGTGGCCAGTTAGGCATTCCTCTTACCAGTCAGTGAGGGAGACTCTAGCTGTGGATACAATAGTCTGCACAATACACCTTGGGTAAATTTGGCTTATGCCCCAAAACAAGAGGTAGGAGTGTTACTGACCAGGGGTTTGGGCCTCCTTAATCAATAGAAATTGTTCAGAGGCCAGACAAGAAATTCAGGCAAGGCTTTATCGAGGCCTCTGCTGCAGCAGCGGGGAGTGGGAACAAACAGCAGGTTCCCTTGCTTGTTCACTCGCCGGGGGAGGCGGGGGCGGGGGGTGGTGAGCTTGTTCCTTATATGGGGTGAGGGTAGGGGTGTGTCCAGGGGTCCAGCCAGAGGGGTGGCTTAGGTGGTTTGCCCACCCCTTAGCTGGTGGTGTGTGCCAGGCGCATGCACAGTACCTGCTTTTGCTCCCTACCCCCTGCTTTTGCTCTAGGCTCTTCAAAAGTAGCAGTTGGATTTTCTTGGTCTTTGTATCTTTTGTCCAGAATTTGCCCTAACTGCATATGCATGCAGTTATTTTTAGTCCCATCTAGTTTCTTTGTATTTTGTTGCTCCAGGAGAGGTGTGTCCAGGTGCAAGCACTGTAGCACTGCAGCAGAGTCCCAGGTCTCAGCCCATCTCAGGAGGTGGACACTCAGTGAGCAGAGGGGGTGGTTATGCAATGACTCAGCTCTCACAGGACTGTTGCACACCCAGAACATTTTTTTCAGGTCCCTTTGTCAGATTTCACACTCAGCTCTTTTAGGGCAGTGGACCCACTTCCTTCTTTAGCAAACTCCTTACTAGACAGTATCCATTTTATCCTTCTGTTTTTTAGTTTAAAAAAAAAAAAAAAAGATCCCAGCTTTATGTGGGTACAAGGCTGCCCACTGAAACTACATTTCCCAGCCTTCCTTGCAGTTGGATATGGCCATGTGACCAAATTTGGACCAATGGAATGTGAACAGAAGATATGAAGCAACTTGCTTCAAAGTCCTCTTCTAAATGAAGATGTTTGTCTCTGTCTTTCTCAGTTGTCAACTTCCTGAGGGCTGAGACATGGATGTGGCCGTGACCCAGGTTTGACCATAGAGATAAGAACAGCCCTCTAGGGGATGACAGAACGAAAAGATGCAATAGATCAACCTTACCAGCCTGGAAAACTCAACCCTGTAGTGATATGAGAAAGGCTATGTGATTTAATTCACTGTATTTTGAGATCTCACAGCCTTAAGTAGCATGACTGGAGTGGGTTCCAGGACCCGGGGGTATCCTTCATCTAAGTTCTCTTCTGGATCCTCCCACTACTATTTTATTTTTAACTTTATAATTTTTTTCCATTTTTTAAAAATTTATTTTATAATTAATTTTTATTGGAGTATGGTTGCTTTACAATGTTGTGTTAGCCTCCACTGCACAACAAAATGAAATGAATCAGCTGTACACATACACTACTACTATATGATTCTATTTCAATAACAAGGAGATTCTACTTCTTACTTTCTTCTCCTTTAGTCTCTTCTTTCCTTTTATGTTCTCACCACTCCCCAACAGTATTACCATTTTCGTTATAACATTTCAAATCCGATTCATACGATTTTTCTATTTTCCTCTCAGGAAAATAAAAATTCTTTTTTTGTTCTTTCAAAATGAAATTTGATAACCTTTTAAACTGAGAATCAAATTTTTCAGTAACTCCAAAATTAGTTTCTATTTCTATTGAGGGCCAGGAGAGTTTAATCTTCAGATCATTTCAGATACTAAGGGGAGCTATTTGTAGTTTTTCTTCTGATATATGAAAGAAAAGAAAGATGCCAAACAGCAAATTTCCATATTCAATCTATAATCCAGTATTTTTCCAATGCCCATGAGTCCCTCTGCATATCTAAAGAGCATATATTACTTACATAATTTATAAAATGCAGTAGCATGAATCTTCCACCATTGACTGTAAGAGTGCCTTTTCTTTCACAAAACACTTCTTCTTCTAATTTCCACAGCGTATATAGATAGGTTTAATAAAATTCTAAAATATTAGTACAGAGAGAGATTTAATGGAGTATTTGTTTTGGTTTCTGTATTTCTAGGTAAGGACCTGAGAACCAGGCTAGCTGGGCAGCTTACTCAAGCTGATAGGGTGGGGGCAAAAGGCAGGCGGGAAGTGAACCCCAGCTGGGTGGCTTTCATAAAATGCCTTCTACTTCTCTGCATGTTTATTGTTCTTGAAGGGTAAGCTTGTCATTGACTGTCAGTGTAAAAACAATAGTGTTATGATAGCAACTGACAGTTTTCTGAATTTTATAATAGCCAGTATATAAATTAACAGAGTTCAAAGGTTCCAGTTTAAAATCACTGAGGCGTTCAGCACTCTGGATCCTTCTGGTATCTCGTTAATACTGTACTTTGATACAAGCACAACGGTGATTCAGAGTCTGTTTTAATTAATGTGTTCTTCACAATTCACAACCTAACTTCTTTTCTCCTTTGCTTCTTTCTGTCAGCAGAATATGTACTTGTTGGAAAAACTTCTTTTCCTTTATCTAAACTATGCACTGTATGCTTCTCATCCTTGTCACTTTCATTTTCTATGAAAAAATGGAGTACAGTTTCTTTTGATCTCCTTTTAAGAAACTTGTCAGTAAGGGTAGCATAGTAAATGTCCTGTGGGCTATGTGCTATGGATGCTTTTTTTGTTGTTTTATAGTTTAAGACTACTGATTGATGGCTTCCATATTCAGTGCACTGACTCTTACATTCAGACAGCTGTTATCTGTAATAACCAGACCAGGGAGGCAGCTTGTTTGCCTCTCCACTCTCTAGTCTCAGCAACAGCAAACATCATTTTGCCAATTTTATTCCTTTCTTTCCATAGTAATTTCTTTCCTTTTATTTTCCAAGCCGTTCATTTTACAGTACTCATAAGCCTCTCTAAATACCTCAAGATTGTCATGACTTTCCCTAAAGGTAACATGAGGGGCATGCATAACTCCTATGTATAGACGTCTCTGACTTGACGTCCTTTTACTCCCACAGGTAGGGTTTGATGCTGTCCTTTGTGTGATCCTGTGGCTTTTCTCTTTTCATTCCCTGGCTGCATCTCCAAAACTCTGAGAGCATTTTTTGGTACCCATGGTTTGTTTATCCTATCTTTTAGAGGGGAGATATAAAAGACATAGGTAAATATATAATCTGAACAAGCAGTGCATACATTTCCATCACCAGTGCTATACTTCAATTTATGTTTTAAGTAAAGATGTTAAAATGCCGTAAAGAAAATGAAGGTCTCTTTGACTACTTCCGAAATCTCATCACTTATACTCCTTCCCAGAGGCATCCTCTATCAAGGGGTCATTTAATATCATTCCATCCCATTTCTGTATTTTCAAACATAAATGCATTTGTATAAACCATATATATTGTATTGGTTTGTGAGGTTTCTATTTACACAAATGGTAGCATGGGGTAATTATCATCTTGCGATTTGCGTTTTTTTTTTTTTTTTGTGGTACACAGGCCTCTCACTGTTGTGGCCTCTCCCGTTGCGGAGCACAGGCTCCGGACGTGCAGGCTCAGCGGCCATGGTTCACGGGCCTAGCCGCTCTGCGGCATGTGGGATCTTCCTGGACCGGGGCACGAACCCCTGTCCCCTGCATCAGCAGGCGGACTCTCAACCACTGCGCCACCAGGGAACCCCCGATTTGCGTTTTTCCAATCATCATTATGTTTTTTAAGATCTATCTACCTCAAGATGTTAACTGTTATATATATCATTCTGTTGTATGATTATACCCAATTTTTATTTAGTCATTTTCATCTTGATATGCATTAATGCTGTTTCTAATTTTTACTATTACACCAAAGGCTGTAGTTGAGCACACTTAGGTATGTCACTTAAATAATTCATATGTGTTTGTGTGTGTGTATATATATATATATATATATATAGAGAGAGAGAGAGAGAGAGAGAGAGAGAGAGAGAGAGAAATAAAATTGTAAAATGAATGTGTTAAAGGATGTGTGAATTTCCATTTACTTACTTACCACATATCTTTCCAAATAGGACAAGTAAATTTTAACTCTCAAGAGTAGTGTATGAGGGGACTTCCCTGGTGGTCCAGTGGTAAAGTATCCGCCTTCCAATGCAGGGGACGCGGGTTCAATCTCTGGTCGGGGAACTAAGATCCCACATGCCGAGGGGCAACTATGCCCGTGCACCACAACTACTGAGCTCGCGCCCCTCAACAAGAGAGCCCTTGTGCTGCAACTAAGACCCAACTCAGACAAAAAAAATAAAGAAAATAAAAATAATAAAATAAAATGAATAAATATTAAAATAAAAGAGTAGTGTATGAGAATATCCATTTCCCCACATCATTCCCAATAATGAATGTAGATAGACTTCTAAAAATGATATATCAATGCTATGGTTTTAACATGCATTGTTCTTATTAGTTCCTATTAGGATTAGAAAATATTTTCTATTATTTTGAAATATTGTTAATAAATGAACAAATGAAGTGGCAGGCATAACCTTAATCTGAATCCTGAAATACCTCAATTTTCCCTTAAATGTAAGAAAGTCTCATTCATTCATTCATCCCTCTACTTCTGTTTATTGAATGCTTTCTAAGTTCCAGAGATTATACCAGTTTCTAGGGTTAGAATGTTGCACAATGGCCCTGTTCTCTGAAGGAATGTACAATCTAGGGGGAGAAACAGTTATGTAAACACACAATCACAATAAAGTCAGATGAGTGCCATTTTAGAGGGAAATTGTAAGTGATGCAGGAAAATGCCTAGGACTCCTAAAGGAAAGAGAAGGTCAGTGATGGTACGTAGATAGGAGTTAGTCATGAAAGATGTGGGGTGAAGGGAGGTGAGATTTACAAAGGCTAGATAAAAAGCGACTCATGCAAAAGAACAACATGTGGACAGACTTGGAGACCAGGAAGCACAGCAGTTTCTCAGTCCTATCAAAGAAATATGCAGCCTATTTGGGAGCAAAGCTAGATATTATCTGGTATTGGACCATGGAGAGCCTTTAATACGTTATACTTAAATAGCTTCGATTTTTTTCTTTCTCTGGAATATAGGGAACTATCAAAAGACTTCACAGATAGGGCTTCCCTGGTGGCGCAGTGGTTGAGAGTCTGCCTGCCGATGCAGGGGACATGGGTTCGTGTCCCAGTCTGGGAAGATCCCACATGCTGCAGAGCGGCTGGGCCCGTGAGCCATGGCCGCTGAGCCTGCGCGTCCGGATCCTGTGCTCCACAACGGGAGAGGCCACAACAGTGAGAGGCCCGCGTACCGCAAAAAAAAAAAAAAAAAAAAAAAAAAAAGAATAAAATATCTAGGAATAAACCTACCTAAGGAGACAAAAGACCTGTATGGAGAAAATTATAAGACACTGATGAAAGAAATTAAGGATGATACAAATAGATGGAGAGATATACCATGTTCTTGGATTGGAAGAATCAACATTGTGAAAATGACTCTACTACCCAAAGCAATCTACAGATTCAATGCAATCCCTATCAAATTACCAATGGCATTTTTTTTCACAGAACAAGAACAAAAAATTTCACAATTTGTATGGAAACATAAAAGACCCCAAAGAGCCACAGCAATCTTGAGAATGAAAAACGGAGCTGGAGGAATCAGGCTCCCTGACTTCAGACTATACTACAAAGCTACAGTAATCAAGACAGTATGGTACTGGCACAAAAACAGAAAGATAGATCAATGGAACAGGATAGAAAGCCCAGAGATAAACCCATGCACCTATGGTCACCTTATCTTTGATAAAGGAGGGAGGAATGTACAGTGGAGAAAGGACAGCCTCTCCAATAAGTGGTGCTGGGAAAACTGGACAGGTACATGTAAAAGTATGAGATTAGGTCACTCCCTAACACCATACACAAAAATAAAGTCAAAATGGATTAAAGACCTAAATGTAAGGCCAGAAACTATCAAACTCTTAGAGGAATACATAGGCAGAACATTCTATGACATAAATCACCGCAAGATCCTTTTTGACCCACCTCCTAGAGAAATGGAAATAAAAATAAACAAATGGGACCTAATGAAACTGCAAAGCTTTTGCACAGCAAAGGAAACCATAAACCAGACCAAAAGACAACCCTCAGAATGGGAGAAAATATTTGCAATGAAGCAACTGACAAAGGATTAATCTCCAAAATTTACAACCAGCTCATGCAGCTCAATAACAAAAAAACAAACAACCCAATCCAAAAATGGGCAGAAGACCTAGATAGACATTTTTCCAAAGAAGATATACAGACTGCCAACAAACACATGAAAGAATGCTCAACATCATTAATCATTAGAGAAATGCAAATCAAAACTACAATGAGATATCATCTCACACCGGTCAGAATGGCCATCATCAAAAAAATCTAGAAACAATAAATGCTGGAGAGGGTGTGGAGAAAAGGGAACACTCTTGCACTGCTGGTGGGAATGTGAATTTGTACAGCCACTATGGAGAACAGTATGGAGGTTCCTTAAAAAACTACAAGTAGAACTACCATATGACCCAGCAATCCCACTACTGGGCATATACCCTGAGAAAACCATAATTCAAAAAGAGTCATGTACCAAAATGTTCATTGCAGCTCTATTTACAATAGCCAGGAGATGGAAACAACCTAAGTGTCCATCATCTGTTGAATGGATAAAGAAGATGTGGCACATATATACAATGGAATATTACTCAGCCATAAAAAGAAACAAAATTGAGCTATTTGTAATGAGGTGGATGGACCTAGAGTCTGTCATACAGAGTGAAGTAAGTCAGAAAGAGAAAGACAAATACTGTATGCTAACACATATATATGGAATCTAAGGGGGAAAAAAATGTCATGAAGAACCTAGGGGTAAGACAGGAATAAAGACACAGACCTACTAGAGAATGGACTTGAGGATATGGGGAGGAGGAAGGGTAAGCTGTGACAAAGTGAGAGAGTGGCATGGACATATGTACACTACCAAACATAAAATAGATAGCCAGTGGGAAGCAGCCGCATAGCACTGAGATCAGCTCAGTGCTTTGTGACCACCTAGAGGGGTGGAATAGGGAGGGTGGGAGGGAGGGAGACGCAAGAGGGAAGGGATATGGGAACATATGTATATGTATAACTGATTCACTTTGTTATAAAGCAGAAGCTAACACACCATTGTAAAGCAATTATACTCCAATAAAGATATTAAAAAAAAAAATAGAGGGCCTGAGGCACCACTTTGAGGCATGGTGCCTTATAATACATTTATCCATGTATTTCCTAGTGTGTTTCTTCCTAATGAGACATTGTGGTGATCAGGGTCCCAAGTCTAGGAAAGTTTAGACTGTTTATCTTCATTATCACAAGTCCTGGGGAACTTAATAAGCCTCAAGACAGATGCTGAATTGTTTCTGTCCTACATAATCGAGTGTGCTATACTTCCAACCAAGATAAAAACCTCTGGATATACTTTTAAGATACCATACTTTCAGAGGGTTGATTAAGCTTGGTAATATCACTCTTCTCTGAAAATGTAACATCGTTTCTGGTAAGAGTTCAGCTTGTCCAATCCAAAAAGGAAGAATCCATTTTATTTTTAATTGAGCAATGACTTATGAAATCATGTTTTACAAGCTGAAACTAAGTTCATTATTTTTATCTTAATAATAATCATGAGCTGTCTCTCCTTTGAACTGTGAAGATGATAAGACCAAGGTACGATCAGTCACTAGTACAATTTGAATGTCTTTTTCCTCTAATGATGGTGAGTTCATTGAGATCCACTCCTCAGTATTTGCTTGTTTCTTTTTGTGTACAACTGTACATGTGTTAGATTGCTGACTCTGGTGAAGTTGAAATCTGAGACTTGAACTGAAGTTAAATGAGCTTCAGCCTGTAACCCCTTCATGGTGGGTATCACAGACAGATGTTTGCCACATGCTAAAACCCACTTAGTAATTTCATTATTCATAAACATTCTTCTGAGGTGGGCAAAGAGGATGGGTTAACTGGTGCTACCAGTGAGTATGTAGATTTTGAGATGATCGTTGTGTCTCAGTATTCCAGGCTAAATAAAATTGTCAAGTTGTTGCTGATAAATGCTGTGTCAAAAATCCTTAAAAATGGGGGCATCTGCTTTTTTATCCATACATCCAAGACATCTATCCATCCACCTACCTACACACCCACTCATCCATACATTCATTCATTAATAGAGCACACATGAATTGAGTCTTCATTGTTATGCCAACCATATGTCAAGCACAGGTCTAAGTACTGAGGCTAAAATAGCACATAAGCATAGGGCTCTTGCCTTCCTGGAACTTGCAGATTTGTGCGGGAGACAGATTGGTATATGTAAATAAGCAATTAAAATACATTATTGTATGCAGAGAGGTAAAGGTAGTCAAAAGATGCTATGAGAGGACTTGTAGGGGCAAAAAACACAAATGTAAAAGGGAGGGAGATCAGATAACTTTCTGGAGAAGGTGGCATATGAGCTAAGATCTGAAGGGAGGGGAGGATAAAGAGAGTACCAGAGGAAACAGCTAATACAAAGGCCAGGACATGTGCAAAAGTAATACATTTTAAGGACCTGAAAGAAGTTTGGAAAAGGTGGGCTATGATGTGCAAACTAGGAACTAATGAAAGAGTAGGCATTATAAGGCTGTTTGGGGGTGAAATCATCTCCCAGGTGCATTGGGGTGCGGTCTGCTGGAAGTACTGATCAGAGAGTGTGGGTCATTACAACTGGCCTTCTGGTTTAGTTTTTGTGGTCACATTATTTTCAATTCATTATAAAAATATATTCTCTCTTTCTCCATTAATCAATGTGTTTAATTTGTATAATCTTCCTTTTTGCAAAAGGGATTTAGAGTAGTTTCTAAGCATAGAAAATATAACAAAACTGCATGAATTTAAAGCAGAGTGCAAGGAGCCAAAGGAAAACCACAATTGGGATACATTAAATATTCCTACAGAGACATATTCTACTGATCTACAGTCAGCTCCATTGGAATAATGATGACAGTTGGAGTCAAGGATTTTGGATTTTTGTGATGTGGCAGGCAGTATCCTAAATGCATTGTATCTATTAACTCATTTAATCTTCTGAGACCTTGCTACTCAAAGTGTGGTCTGCAGAACAACAGCATCAGCATCACCTGGAGCTTGTGAGGAATGCATAATCTCTGGCCTCATCCTAGATCTGCTGAATCAATCTATATTTTAACAAAGGCCCAGGTGATTCCTCAGTACATGAACGATTACCAAGAACTGGACTAAGAGACATTTAGTGTTATTAGATGTTCATTCTACAGATCAGGAAACCAGGGTTCTGAGACAATAATTAACTTGCCCAAGACCAACACTTAGCAAATGCAGGGGAAGAATTTGACTATATTTGGAGACAGGGTCTTTAAGAAGGTTATTAAGGTTAAATGAGGTCATAATGATGGGACCCTAATCCAATAGGACTGGTTGCTTATAAGAGGAAGAGGTGTGTTTGCAGCGGAAGGGTCATGTGAGAACACAGTCAGAAGGTGGCATTTGCAAGACAAGGAGAGAGGCCTCAGAAGAAACCAAACCTGCCAACACCTTGATCTTGGACTTCCAGCCTCCAGTGCTCTGAGACAGTACATTTCTGTGGTTTGAGCCACCCAGTCTGTGATCTTTTGTTATGGCAGCCCTAGCTGACTAATCCAAGACCTAATAGAGGAAGTGGCAAGTGATTTAAGCAAGGGAGACAGGAATTAAATGTAAGTGCATGCATTTGGGGAACAATGGAGACTGGGGGAGCCATTGTTGGTGTACAGAATTGTAGGAGCAGTGTTGCCAAACTTCCTAATCTTTAAAGAAAAAAAACAATGAGCTTTCAAGTAAGATCTGTTCTTTTTTTTTTTTAATATTTATTTATTTATTTGGCTGTGCCAGGTCTAGTTGCGGCACGTGGGAACTTCGTTGCGGCATGTGGGATCTAGTTCCCTGACTAGGGATCGAACCTGGTCCCCCTGCATTAGGAGCACAGCGTCTTAACCACTGAACTGCCAGGGAAGTCCCAGATCTGTTCTTTTTAAAAATAATATTTGTATTTATTTTAAAATTCATAAGCATTTCATGGTCCATGCAAAACACATGTGGGGATTAGATCTGGCCCACGTGGTCACCAGTTTGTCACCTCTTTGGCCAGGCTGTTAACAACTCTGTATAGTATACGCAGGGAAAGAGCATTTGGCCAGAGAATCATCTTGCTTTTACAACACATCATCCAAGTGATGCAACTATAATATAAGCATTTTTACTTAGGTAAGCTCCATAGATACTATACTCAAGAAAACTGCCTTAAAATATGCAAGATATAACTGTAAGACCTTGACATTACATGTATAATATATTGGAGGAAGCCAGAATAGCTATTGCTAAAAATGCATTTCATTGACTATTCCATCTGCAAATGTTGTGCCATGATGATAATCAATCAGGATAAATCACACAGCTACTCAACTAATTCATCCATAAAGAAAAGTGGTAATTAGAGTATTGAAGTCAGCAAGGCTGAAATCAGTTGCCCACGGCATCTGTATTTGTGGGATATGAGGCCTTAATGGTAGTCCGGCAGAAATTTAAAAAACACTCAAATCAGCATTTTCCAGAACTATCCTTTTCAATAGCATTCTCCATGATCTCCAAGGTCATATGAGTAGTTAAGAATGTATTTCCTTATGCATTTATAAATTGTTGCAGCCTTCTGGAGGAAGTTTTAAATAACTACTTTGTTGCTACTTGCAATTCTATAAACTCTAAACTTGAAATGCCAACTTGTTTGCTAGAAAGTATTTTAATGTTGTTGCTCGTCAGTAAGATTTCCCTACTTGAATTTATTACTTGATTACATTTTACTAATCTATTACTTTTATCACTTTTGTTGCTTGGTTGCAGGACTCGCTCCATAAACCATCTTTGGTAAAAGCATTTACCTCTTACCATAGACACTGTTCTTTCTTTTAATTTATTTTTTACTTTCTTTATTGAAGTGTAATTGATTTACAACGTTATGTTACTTTCTGATGTACAGCAGAGTGATTCATATATATACATGTATATATATATATATCTCATATTCTTTTCCATTATGGTTTATTACACAATATTAAATATAGTTCCCTGTGCTATACAATACGACCTTGTTGTTTATCCATTCTATATATAATAGTTTACATCTGCTAGTCCCAAACTCCCAATCCAACCCTCCTCCGCCCACCCTGCCCTTGGCAACCACAAGTCTGTTCTGTATGTCTGTGAGTCTGTTTCTGTTTCGTAAATAAGTTCATTTGTGTCATATTTTAGATTCCACATATACGTGATATCATGTGGTATTTGTCTTTCTCTTTCTGACTTACTTTGCTTAGTATGATAATCTCTAGTCCATCCGTGTTGCTGCAAATGGCATTATTTCATTTTTTTTTATCACTGAATAGCATTCCATTGTGTGTGTATACATATATATATATATACCACACCTTCTTTATCCATTCATCAGTCGATGGACATTTCAGTCATCTCCCTATCTTGTCTATTGTAAATAGTGCTGCTCTTAACATAGGGGTGCATGTATCTTTTCAAATTATAGTTTTGTCCAGATATATGCCCGGGAGTGGGATTGCTGGATCATATGGCAACTCTATTTTTAGTTTTTAAATATTTATTTATTTTATTTTATTATTTTCTTTTTTTAAAATTTGACTGAGTCAGGTCTTAATTGCAGTACGTGGGATCTTTGTTGAGGCACGCGGGCTTCTCTCAGGTTGTGTTGCATGGGCTTCTCTCTAGTTGTGGCGCATGGTCTCCAGAGCTCATGGGCTCTGTAGCTTATGGCTCGCTGGCTCAGTAGTTGTGGTGCGTGGGCTTAGTTGCCCCCCCGGCATGTGGGATCTTTGTTCTCCGACGAGGGATGGAACCCGTGTCCCCTACATTGGAAGGTGGATTCTTTACCACTGGACCACCAGGGAAGTCCCTATTTTCAGTTTTTTGAGGAACTTCCATACTGTTGCCCATAGTGACTGCACCAATTTACATTTCCACCAACAGCCTAGGAGTGTTCCTTTTTCTCCACACCCTTTCCAGCATTTGTTATTTGTAGACTTTTTTTTTTTTAACATCTTTATTGGGGTATAATTGCTTTACAATGGTGTGCTAGTTTCTGCTTTATAACAAAGTGAATCAGTTATACATATACGTATGTTCCCATATCTCTTCCCTCTTGCGTCTCCCTCCCTCCCACCCTCCCTATCCCACTCCTCCAGGCGGTCACAAAGCACCGAGCCGATATCCCTGTGCCATGCGGCTGCTTCCCACTAGCTATCTACCTTACGTTTGTTAGTGTATATCTGTCCATGCCTCTCTCTCGCCCTGTCACAGCTCACCCTTACCCCTCCCCATATCCTCAAGTTATTTGTAGACTTTTTGATGATGGCCATTCTGACCTGTGTGAGCTGGTACCTCGTTGCAGTTTTGATTTGCATTTCTCTAATAATGAGCGATGTTGAGCATCTTTTCATGTGCCTGTTGGACATCTGTATGTCTTCTTTGGAGAAATGTCTCTTTAGGTCTTCTGCACATTATTTTATTGTGTTGTTGTTTTTTGTTGTTGTTAATTGAATTGTATGGGCTCTTTGTATATTTTGGAAATTAAGCCCTTGTCAAAGACACTGTTCTTATTACCTGTTTCCTGGATTTTTTCAGTAACAACTAATGGTCTTAAGGCTTTCCAGTCTTGCCTTACTCTAAAGCATGTTATTACTATTTCTTTCTAAGGAAAAGTTTATCACAGATTTTTGATTGAGATACAAACAACATAGGCTAGTATTCATGGTCTTCCATGCTCTCACCCCAACTTGCCACCCCAATATTATCTTCCTAGGCTCCTTTTCTGTTACCTTGTGCTGCAGTGAAAGTGACTCATCACTCATGGAATTATGGGCTTTTCTCCATCAATTCCAGTGCCCATATAGTCACCTGTCAATTTTGGAAAAATTTTGGTAGATGCTTTGCTTGGTGGTATATATAGAATTGTAAATTTAGTTTAGTTTTTTTCTTGCTTCAAATATTTCTACTGCTCTGTTTCTCACTTTTCCTTTTGTTATTTTGATATCATGTGTGTTAAAACTTGTAATTGCCCCACAGTTCTTGAATGGTCTGATTTTTTAAATTCTTTTTATTTTTCTTGGCATTTTATTTTAGGAAGTTTCTATTGTTGTATCTTCAGGATCACTGATTCTTTCCTCAACTATGTCCAGTCTTCTGATGAGCCCATCAAAGGCATTCTTCATTCTGTTAACAGTTCTTTTGATTTCTGAAATTTCCTTTTGTTTCCTAGAGTTTCCATTGCTCTGCTTACATTACCCATCTGTTCTTACATGTTATTTCCATTAGAGCCCTTAACTTATTAATCATATTTATTTTAAATTCCCTATCGGATAATTCTAATATCTGGGTCATATCTGAGTCTTATTCTGGTGATTATTTTGTCTGTTTGGATTTTGTTTTCTTACTCTCTTTTGTCATGCCTTACAGTATTTTGTAGAAAGCCAAACATGTTGTACTGGGTAGTAGGAACTGAGGTAAATAGGCCTTTCATGTGAGGATTTATGGTAATCTCAGTAGGAGCGAGGCTGTATTTAATATTTGCTGTAGCTGTATGTGTCAGAAGCTTCAAATTCCTCTAACGACCTTGGTTTTGTCTCCCCTCTTGACTTTGGCTTCCCTAAGAACTTCTGTTCAGAGAAAGGCTCTTGCAGCTCTTTCTTGCAGCACTGTTATCATATTGGAGCTTGATATGGAGTGAAAGTGTAGGGGAAGGAAAGCATTATGTAACCCTCCAATTAAATCTCAGTGTTCTAATGGCCCTGTATCCTAGGACTGTGGCATTCTTGGTACAGATTTTCCCCCCACTGCTCTGTACTCCCTTCCCTGACTGTGGCATTCCCAATCTATTTCCTTGAAGTCGTAATCCCTATTGACTATGTTTTCCCCCTTAGGTGAGATAGGAAAGCTAAAGAGAGCATAAGTAGGAGGAATACTGAGATAAACTTTTAGCAAAATCTTTTCCCCTGGACAGACAGTCTTTATTATGGAGAAGGCTCTGGGCTCTTTCTAGATGGTTATTCTTCCCTTCCTCCTGCCAGAGTCATGAAGGGTCCTTTCCAGATCTCCCATAAGAACCAGGTAGTGTTTCTAAATATAGTGCCCTATAGTGTGAGGCCCCCACTAGTACAGTCCCCAAGGGTTCCTCACTCTCACACTAGTTCATACTCAGCCTCCAGCAATTTGTCAAAATTAAAATCTAAGTGTTCCTGCCAGTAGAGGGCTCCAGCGACTTCTGCTCCAGGTAAACAGATCTCAGGTATTCCTCTCTGAAGCACGAGTGAATCCAAGAAAAGTCATCAATTTTCAGCTTGTTCAGCTTTCTCTTGTCATAAGCCAAGTTGATGTCTGAGCTCTCTACATGTGGGAGCAGAAACCAGAAGCCTAAGATTTCTTTAAAATCAGAATTTTTTTACGACTAGAAGATGTAAAAGTATTCTAACGTATGCCGAGAGTACCCTGGGTGAGAAGATGTCAGCTACTGAAGGCGGTCTCCAGTCTTTCCAGTTCTACTGAAGTTCTTGGAGATAAAATGACTTCCTCAAGCAATCACAGCCTTGAATGAAATCTGTGTCCCATTGATGCTTGCTGAAGTTAATAGGGACACAGTTGCGATTGAACCTGAAGGCTGCAGTGTGGTTTCTATTAACATATGCATAGTTCACATGAGCCCAGCATCAATGGGTTTTGTGTAACAGTGATATCTTCTTTGAGCTGATAATCTAGCTAGAGGTTATCTATCCATTGGTTATCTATTCTGAGTCTCGACAATTCCGTCCTCCATTATAAATTCTTCAAGAGCAGCAGCGTCCGTATGATACAAAACAGGTATATTTGGATAAAGAGAGAGACATTTTACTAAATGAGACACAAAAGGCTTAGAACTTAAAACTTTGTATATTTAATATTCAAACAAGCCTATAAGGATGAAACCTTATAAATCCTCCTTACTCTCCTTGTTAGGGAGCGAGGTGAGTCTTAGTGAGGCTCAGAATTGAACAACATTTAAAGAATTGAATGAGTAGTAGAGTCAGTAGAAGCCAGGTGTGTCTAATTTCAAATATCAGAGCAACCCTTGAAAAATGGTAACTTTACCTTTTTGTGTGTCTCCATTGCCTCCCACTACCAGTATGATCCCCTCCAGTGGAGCCAATATAGAGCTGTAGATACACAATCAGTTTCTCAGTGCTACTGTAACAAATTACTGTAAATTTAGGGGCTTATACAATACAAATTTTTTATCTTACAGTTCTGAAGGTCAGAGTCCAAAATGGGTCTTTCTGGTTAAAATCAAGGTATCCGTAAGACTACATTCCTTCTGAAGGCTTTAAGGGACAATCCCTTTGGTTGTTTTCTCCAGCTTCTAGAGGCTGTGCACATGGCTTGGCTGTTAGTCTCCTTCCTCCTTCAAAGCCAGCAAGGCTGGGCTGAATACTTCTTATGCTGCCATCTCTCTGTTCTCCCTCTTCTGCCTCCTTCTATACTTTTAAGGACCCCTGTAATTACACTGAACCAATCTGGTAATCAAGGATAATCTCTATTTTAAGGTCAGCTGATTAGCACCCTTAATTTTCATTTGCCATATAACCAAACATATTCACTGTTCTGGGGATTAGGCCATGGACATTTTGGGGGGACCATTATTCTGCCTACCATAGATAGATAGATAGATAGAGAGGTGACAGACAGATATTCTTCCTTCAGTACATAGCTGCCAGGGGCAGGGGGCAGTGGTTCAAGAGTGGGACACCATTAGAGATTAAGGCAGTATAGAGCAATTAATTTATTAGGTTCATATTTTGGCCATGAAAATAGAAGACCCAGATTCATGGAAGTCGGATACATCCAAGAAAGTTATATTGAGTTGGGCAATAAAGAACTGGATAGATATTGGATGAGCAAGGAAGGGACACTCATGAAGTGAGGAACAAAGAAGAAGTCATGTGTGCAGTGCAGGACTGGAACCAGCTCTAATGGACCAGAATGTCATGTTGGTAAATACTGATAAAAATGTGGTTAGAAAGAGTATGATACAATTCTGGTCACCCTAGACAGGGAGTTCTCATGGAATGATAATTTAAAACAAATCCAAGAATGTGGTGTATGAATTGTCCTGGGGTTCAGAAAACATGTTGGCAATCAGGAGGGGTTTCGTTACAACCATAATGCATGACATTACCATGTTTGTAGAACAAAAATTGTCAAATATAAGCATTTTTCTGTGGTTCACCCTAAAAGCCTCTAGAGGCCCATTATTAGAAACGGCGGTAGGAGGTAGGGAGGAGGTAGAGGATATTCAGTGATGAGAAAATTGTTCTTTAAAATCACCACAAGAGGGTGGTAAGGAATCATGCTTTATGTCTGCACGCCAACAGAATCGTTGTTTTTCTTCACACACAAAAATAATTATTAAAATGTGTTATAAGATGGAGTGTTGAAAAATATTTTCTTTCTCATTTACGTTTATTAGTCATATTTAAAATAGCATTGTTTGCATCCTCAGAGTGTGTTGGGTGCTGCTAGCTGGACATCGTTCATGCAGAGACACCACATAAAAGCACGTATCTCCATTTTCCATGTGCACCTGGACACACTTAAAATGCAACAGATTCATACATGAATTATGAGCACCTCATCACTGTCAAACTTCTCATCTATGATGAGGAATTAAATAGAATTTTAAATGGAGAAATCTCTATGTTAAATCCATTTCCCCTTCCTGTTTATGAAATGAAATATTGAAGTGAACTTAAGGGAGTGGACTTGTGGTTCATGCTCAAACATAAGTCAAGCTCGTACTGTTTACTGTTCCCAGTGACCCTGATCAAATTACTCAGCTCAGCTGGGAACTGAATTGTGTATCTAGAGGATTAAGCAGTGCCGCCTGGAATTTTGGAGTAAAACACACCTATCATGACTTGCTATGGCATTGATACTGTGTTCTTTTTCATTAAAATGGTAATCTCCATTCTGCAAAGGGAAGCCTCAGAGGCTTGAAAACTTGTTTATTCTATCCTTCTTGTATCGATTTCCCTTTTTTTCCCATTTCTCTCTTTATGACTTAAAAATTGCCAAACTTTTAAATAGAGATAGATTTAATTTCTCTAGAGTCTTCTTTCTTATTGTTTGTGCACCTGTGTGAGTGTATTCGTATGGGCATTTGTGATGTGGGTGTGGCCTCTTGCCTAAGGCATGTGTGTGCTTCTGTGTTAGCGTTGTGTTTCATGTTATCTACATGTGTGCGTGTGTATGTTGCACATGTGAGTGTGTGGCTGTATGAAGTGTGTGTGTTGCATGTGCACATGCATGAACATGAATTGGGTGGTATGCACCACATTCCTTACATTCATGTGTGTGAAGGTAGGTGTGCATTATGGTCAGTTCATGTGTGATATGTGTGACATGTGATGGTATGTGTATTTGTGTACATGTGTATGTTCTTGATGTGTGTGTGTATTTGTGACATTTTGGTGGGTAGGCAGGGAGACTTCAAACTGTGTTTTTGTGTGTATATGTGTGTGTGTATGTGTACATGTGCACAGGAGGATAAGGAACTAGACATTGTCATTAGAAGCCTGTTCATAGTTAGGCACCTTTCTCTGTGCGAAGAAAAGGCAGTATGCTGTTTGCACCCATCTTTGAATTCAACAGGAAATGCTTTGAAATCTAGTGGCTGGAACTACTACTGATTTGGCCTTTCCTCTCTTCCCACCATAAAACTTCTTTTTACTGTATTGTGTAAGAACCCTTTTTAAGCCCCACCAACACTCCCCTTAATTGTCATTTCTGCTGTGTGAAATTTGTACTCAAATTTAAGAGCACGTGAGAGTAAGAGCACAGGTGATTCATCAGTATGTGAAGATAATGTAATTGTTCTATTGCTCCACAGTCTTACTTCCTTTGGTATTTCACAGGTTTTGCTCTTAGGTAATATCATGAAGGACTTTGAGTTTCTTGAGAAAAGAAAGGTGTAAGCTAGCCTTTGAATTGATCATTTCACTAATACGATATTTATTAACCTCAGCAGATTCTTGAAAGGAAACATTTTCACCTAATTTTTTTAAGGCTCAGTTTATGCCTCCCTTTAATATACACTTAGTATTCTTTGGCAAAAATGCCAGAGTAGACCTTGCAAGTCCTTTTTCTTAGAAAGAATTTTCTTTTTTTCCTGGTTAAGCTAGCTTTCCAAACTAACTTTCACTAGTTTTAGAATATTGTAAAAAGAGCAATGACTTTGCAGTCAGAGAAGCCCAAGATCAAATCCTGGAAAGACCACATATCAGGTTAAACTCCTGGCCTTTGAAACTTTATGACATCGTATGAATACCTACAATATTTTGATCAATCCTGTAGAATAAGGAGCCAGATTATATACTGTTTTGTGTTTCACTCTCTGTTTCTCTCTTTTTTTTTTTTTAACAGGAATAGGTTTAGCTTCCTTTTTTACTGTATCCCGCATACCAGTAAGTTATGTAGTAGGTTTGCCATAAACTCGTTGTCATTGAAATTTTACAAAGAAAACTTTCAAAACACTGGTAGCATTCAGACAGGTTATATTTGAAAGATGTTGATGTAGTTGATTTTCTGCAAAGAACCAGGACACTTCAACACCACATTGTCCAAATTAGTGAATTTTCTGCTTCAAAACAAGAACACTGAAGCTACTGAGAGACAGGATTTGAGTGAGATATTGCTTAACTATCAGAAGTTTCTAGAAATGGACAAGATTTTCAAACAAATACTCCAAAGGAGCACAGAAGTTTAGGTCATCTTTTAATTCATATTCAATAGGAATATGAACTATCTCTTTGAAGGAAATGCAGGCAGATTGTTAGCTGACAGTATCAAAACCAAAAGTGAGGGCTTCCCTGGTGGCACAGTGGTTGAGAGCCCACCTGCCAATGCAGGGGACACGGGTTCGTGCCCCGGTCCAGGAGGATTCCACGTGCCACAGAGCGGCTGGGCCCGTGAGTCATGGCTGCTGAGCCTGCACGTCCAGAGCCTGTGCTCCGCAACGGGAGAGGCCACAACAGTGAGAGGCCCACGTACTGCAAAAAAAAAAAAAAAAACCACAAAAAAAACAAAAAAAAAACCCAAAAGTCAGAAATGTGAATAACATGAAAAACAATAGATCAACAGGACACTTCCGTTATGAACTTGATTGGTTCTTCTTGATCCATGGCTACTCTCTCTATTCTTCTGATCCTGATTTTTGATTTATCAGCTCACGTTTCTTCCACTTCAGATTAGTTCATCCTTGATCCCATATTCTTCTTACCCCATTTGTGCCTATAGCTAATCTGATAGGGTGATGTCTACTACCTACATGGTTTAAAGGACATCTTTCAGATCTATATGCATTTTCCAAACTCGGCTCAAGTCAACTGATGTTTGATCAATTTCCAGTATGCAAAACATAGTTTTAGACTCTGAAGATACACAATGACAATTTTCTTCCCTATACATAATTTAGGTATAGCCCCTTAGGTATCCAAAAAGACTAGAAGATGTATGGCTTCCAGTTAATTGTCTCACCATAAGACTCAGCTGCTCAGTGGAGTGGTCAAATGCAAAAATAAAAAACAAAATATTTTTAATAAAAGAAAAAAGTCTCCTTTTACTTCACTGCTCTTGAGGTAGCCTGCTCTTATGATTTCATCTACATGTTTACACAGATTAGCTGATGAAAAGAAGAGTGATAGTAAATTAGAAAATGTGTGTTTTTGTGTTCTTCCAGTCATAGCTAATTCTACTATAATCATTACTGAGTCCACATGGGACCGTGACCTTGTGTCACATTGAGTCCATTTCTTTAAGAGCCATGCAATCTTCCCTAACTCAAACTCACTCTTCTACTTTAGGAACAGAAGGGACAATGGGAAATTATACTAGAAGATGTAACAATACAGTTGGATATCATTCCTGATTGCAGATATGTCTGGGTAATGACAGTCACATTCAGTGTCACTAATAAGATGCAGAGAAATGTGTGGAGTGAAGCATGGCTGATTTTTACATACATGAGCACCTTGCCTGGGTACTTTTTCCAGACCTACTTCAGTCTTATTCACTTTATGCCATTGATCTTCAACCAATTCTATTTAATCAACAGCTATTGAATAACTATCCAATGCTGAAAACTATGAGTTCTAGGCAGATGCTAATACAATCTGGTGAATAGTAATACACAATGAATAGTTAAGATCAACCACTGAATGAAAAGCTGAATGAAGGAATGCAGAGTTTCTCAGACATGGAGGTACTCTCCTATTTACCTTCCACTGATTCCTGCATGTAGCTGACATTTATGGGCCCATAGTTGGACCTTTTGTTGATGGTGCCTTTCTTGTTGGCCCTCTGGGCCCTCTCTGCCTGTGTAGTACTCTGGTGCCTGCCTACTCTCCTCCTGGAATCTTCTACACCTCTGCCTAGACCTTTGTTATTTGCTAGCTCATTTCTGCTTGGCTGGAATCCCATGCCAGGACCTTCCTGACTAAAGGATTCTGTGTTGTCTGTTACCAGCTTCAAATGTAGGGCACTACATATAAAAGCCTGCACCACTCATTTATTCAAGCACTCCATTTTTCAAGAAAAGTAATGAGCCTCTATTAAGTTCTAGGCCATGCTACACAAAGGGTATCCCACATTCAGTAGAAAGCACTTCCTACTTGGAAAAATGGACAAAAGGACAAGGAAACTGTTAGTTTCCAAATTTCCAAAAGACAACCTGGCTTGAACACTAAAAACCTATACTATATATAAAAACCCATTCTTAAAATCTCTGAAATAGTCTCATACTTGAAAAGTATCCAATGCATGATTTCTGATGATGTCAGTGGATATTTGCCAAAGAACATTCTATTTTTTTAGATGGACAAAATCTATACTATTAAGTCAATATGGAATAAATTGCATCAGACAGAGGCATGGTGGTGATTGGAATTACAAGAATTAAAACACAGTGGTATTTTAAGGCATAAATTAACTCAAACTAAACTAGTAATACTGATAACACTTTGTAGAAGACCTGCTTAAATGGTAGCTAGTAAGTATTTTAATTTATCAGCGTTTAAAATGGTGCCTCTAAAGTGATAACAGATTTTTTTTTTTTTTTTTTTTTTTGCGGTACGTGGGCCCCTTACTGCTGTAGCCTCTTCTGTTGCGGAGCACAGGCTCCAGACACGCAAGCTCAGCGGCCATGGCTCACGGGCCCGGTCGTTCCGTGGCATGTGGGATCTTCCCAGACCGGGGCACGAACCCGTGTGCCCCGCATTGGCAGGCGGACTCCCAACCACTGCGCCACCAGGGAAGCCCGATAACAAATGCTTTAAAAGAGTTTGCTTTCCTCAATTGGTTTCATATAACTCCATTGAGTAGGCAGTGCCCTGTTAAAGGTCACTGCAGCTATTGCCACATGATTGTAAACTCCCAATGAGTGCCTTCTAAATGAATGAGAGTTTACTGCAGAATAATTCTGCTCATTTCTGCCAGGCTCCACGAATGCTTTAAAAAATTTCAGAAACCGAATCCTAATAAGCTGCTAAGAACTCAACCTCATTATGCAGTTATGGTCATCAATTTTTCCTGGGAATGACATATAAAACCTCTCATCTGAGCAAAACGAGGCAGATTAATGTTGCGTAAAGCATATACAGTCTGGATTATGAAATCACAAAAGCTGTCTCTTGGTTAGAAAAGTCATCCCTCTTTCAATGCCTGTAATCGCAAGAAAAATTTCCCTGGGGCCTGATATCTCTTACTCTCACAAAAAGAAAATTCTGCATAGTAGAAGTAAACCTTGGTACAGGGGAGTTTTAGTCAATTTTGTTTGCTGGCTAGGAAATATAAGTATAAATTACTATTTGGATGAACCCAATTGCATATGCACATTTTATCTTCAAAACTAAAGTACAATTTTTCATATGGTTTTCAAAATAAATTGTTAAGAGATTCATTGGAGTTGAAAAATTAAAATAAAATCAAATTTAGCAAATAATTATTTCGAGTAAAATGCTGAAAATGGTTGATATGTTTGCAGTGTAAGTGTCCACATAGGAAGCTGGTTGCAGTGGAATCCCAGCTAGCCTATTACTGATCTCCTTGTCTTCCATTTCTTCCTCTTCTGCAATCCCTCTCCTAACCGTCTTCAAATATAGTTTTTATCCTGTCACTCTCGTACTAAAAATCTTTCAACTCTACTTAAGGTGCATATTCTGAGCTTCCACTTGTGTACTTAACACATCTCTCCAACAAGAGTATTGGTCTGGATGATCAACCCTTAAGGGGTGAATAGGGTATGTATAGATAATTAGGAGCTGTGTCCTGTTTGGAATCCACACATACGGACAGGCTACTGCAACCTTAGCTTTCCCAGTTGCCACTAGCATAGATACCTGGAGAGTGTGCAGGATAATGGCAGTAATAACCTCCCTGTTCTGGCCTTCATCTCTGGGGAGGTTCTAACAAGCATGTAAATGCTCCCTGCAGGCAAGAAGCTGTAGGGGGGTGAAAAGTCTTTAAAAATCCACAAATTGGATTATCAATTCTTAAATGATCAGGAGCTGGTCATTGTACAAACAATGCCTTGAGGCGTAGAGTTCAAATGCCATTCAGAATAGGAGTGAAGAAAGCATCCTCCCTATACTCCTGCCTTTTGAGAGGCAGTACTGCTCAGTGTTAAGAAAGTGGACTTCATTAGCACACGGTGTGCGTTTGAATCTTAGCTCCAACTTGAACTAGTTGTTTGGCTTGGGACAAGTTCTTTAAACTCTACTTAGTAGTTTCCTCGTCTGTTTCATGTTGATAATAATCGTGGCTATGTCATAGTGAATATATGTAAAATGCTTAGAACAGGGCCTGGCACGTAGGAAGCAGTACACAATTATTTGCTGTTATTGTAAAAGATTAACTCACCACATAGTATGTTTCAGGAACTGTGCTAGAAACAGGGGATAAAATGGGGAGGGATTCAGATATCCTGTCTTAAAGATTCCTACTGTAATGAAGCATTTACAGTACAAGATGGTAAATGCTATGATGATGGTGGATACAGGATGCTATGGAAGCCCAGGATAGGGATGCTGAAAGCAGGCTTTTAGGTAAGACTTACAGGAAAGGACTGAGTATGACTTAAAGGTAGATTTGCCATGATGCTAAGGAAACACCAGCTTTTGGCCCCTCCCTTGGGAAGGTCCCAAGGAGGTCTGGGGGTGTACCAGCTGGGGAGGAAAATCCAAGAGACAATCAGGTATCATTTCTGCTTAAGCATTTCTAGTAACTTGTCTAAAGAGGTCCTGGAGGAGAGTGGCCTGAATCTCGAGTCTGCAGTAATTCCTGAATTTTCTTATTCTCAATCAATAGTCACTTCCAGTATACCTTTTGTATTTATAATTTTTTTATAAATTTATTTATTTATTTTTGGCTGTGTTGGGTCTTTGTTGCTGCGTGCAGGCTTTCTCTAGTTGCGGGGAGTGGGCTTCTCATTGCAGTGGCTTCTCTTGTTGCGGAGCATGGGCTCTAGGCGTGCGGGCTTCAGTAGTTGTGGTGCGCAGTCTCAGTAGTTGTGGTGCGCAGGCTTAGTTGCTCCACGGTATGTGAGATCTTTCCGGACCAGTGATTGAACCTGTGTCCCCTTCATTGGCAGATGGATTATTAACCACTGTGCCACCAGGGAAGTCTCTGTATTTATAATTTTATATATATATATTTTTTTCTTAAAATAAGCCCCTCCAATCTATATAAGCTTCAGGTCCCACAAAATCTCTAAATACTTCTACCCAAAAAACAAATAGGGTTTAGTTTAGGTGAGAGTCCCAGGGGTTAAAGTTAGTAAACAAGCATTACAGGGAGAGATACCATCTTGGGCAAAAGCTCCAAGGTGAAATAGCTCAGAACCTTGGATAATCCTAAAGAAATCTGCAGATGTGTCTGCAATAGCACATCTAAATGTTGCTCCCATCCCTACTCAAGAACTTAATTGTACAGAGATTTGTATCCTTGCTTTATTTAATGCTTGATTCACCTTATCTTTTTCCTTTCATTTTTGGAAGAGTCAAACAGAAATAGCAGGCTCAAGGTATGTGGTTCCGTGTTTTACATAAAGCGGTATCTTGTATAAGCAGCACAGAAATTTAAAGAAAGAGATCATAAGGTGGTTGTCTCCTCAGATATCAGTTGAATCAAAAATCTTCCCCAGCTTTTAATATTGAACACCACGATAACTAATAAAAGGATCTATTTATGTATATATAATAATATACAACATATACAATAGTGTATGTACAGTAATATTTCTATGCCTCAGTAGTTCTTAAAATAGGCCAGAGTGAAATATTAGAAAAGCCCATAGTTCACATGGATCATTATTTTCATTTACGCTCATCATGGCTTTTTAAATATGGGAAATTTGGATGCATACATTTTAATCAGTAGACTACCTAATATATAAAATTACTTTTTTAAAGGGAACAAGGAAAAATGATATGCAAATACTAAAATCCTTGTAATGGGGTAAACTTCAAATGAAGAAATCCAGCATATTAAGTTTGAACCCTTTCAGAACAGTATGTTCTGGCCAGATGTTATGCATCTCATTTTCCCAAGAGGGAAAAAGAGAAGGAATGAAAACAACACACTAACAAATGCCATGGAATTATAAATCAAATAAGCATTATTATGTTCTGTGCTTTTAAACCTTTATTTATTCCACTGGAATATAACATACCACTTCTTGCACTAGTGTAGGTTGAGAGAAGCCACAGAGTTAGGTACATGCAGAGGCCATACACATTCTCAATCAATTACTCTTCCCTTTCAAATGAGCTTGAGAAAAGTTGGGTTGTTTTCCCAAAATGGAGGAAGTAGATGAGAACTGCTCTTTCTCTGAAAAGGAATCATGTTAATGAAATGACAAAGAGAGCTTTGTTCATTTAAATACCATAAGGTCCATCAGAATTGGTAATAGACCACATAATTGTCTCTTTTATATCTCTGGTTCAATCTTTTCTAAGGGGCTGGTCTCTCCAGTCCTCCTAATGAGAAAGAAAACTGGAAGGAGCTCAGTTTCATGATATTTAAAATCCTCCCCAAGGCACATGGGCTACCGAACAACCACAAAAATCAATTACCACAGTAATATGATTCTTTGAATTGTTAAGAAAACAAATAAAACATATCAGATAAAATATTGTGCTACTCTAAAAAAAAAGTGAGGCTTGTATTTTACTTAATTGTGGTTTTCCAATTAGTTTACAATGACTATGTATATTACTTGGTTAATTACTTTTTTAATGAATGTGCTATCGATTAATAAGTCTCCCATATAATGTTTGACTACATTTACATCAATATATATGCAGAAACAGAATGGAAATAAATCATACTCATGTCTCTGTGTATTGAAATTTGTCTTTATTCTTTTCTATATTTTGTACATTTTCCAGAATAACCTTATATTCTTTTTGTTTTATAGGATAGCTCTGATTTAATTTTAATATCTAGAATATCAGTAATATTATTCATTAAAATGTATTCCAGAATAAAGATGAATCATTTTTAGTGGAATATTCCTAAGTGCATTTCATTACATCAAATGTGCTAGCTATACTGACATGAGAGGTTTCACCCAGGTTATTTTTTTAATTATCTAACCACAGGGTGAATGTGGCTCATGGAAATTAATTGGGAGCACCTGTTCCAAGGTAGCTTTCTGACAGAGGAACATCAATCTTCCCATTGCACGTAATCCTTCTTCTATAGAGACAGGAGATATCTCTTTTTGGTAAAGTCAACATATTTGCCTGTGGCAGCAGATTTTTTATTCCAGCATCCTCCTCTCGTGCTTCTAGCTCATGTGACAGGGATGGGTCGATCAAAGTATTTTTAAATGTGAGTCAATTGGGCATCATTGTTGAGGAAACCCATTCACAACCCGCAGGTGTATCCCCTGCATTTGAAGTGGGCCTGCGGGATTTAGATGTGATAATGGCAAGTAGCTAAATGACAGCTCTGGGCATCAGTTTCAAGGAAGTGCTTAGCTTAATATAGAAATCAAGTGGAAGAAAACAAATAGTACTTTGTGGATCCTCTTCTCCCAAGCTTGAACAGTTCCTTGCTCTTCTGTGCTTCCTGAAAGAAGGCAAAGGTCAACTGCTAACCTTCTACTGCTATTGGTTGAGTGATTTTCTTCTGTTTATACAAGCTCTCTCATGCTATATACACACAGCTCTGAAGGTGTGGTTATGAGTACAAAAGTTCCTGGTTATTTCACTAACGCAGAATGATTCTCTGCCGCCTTCACCAATTAACAGAATTTTTGAAAAATACAGCTCAGTTCTTTGGACTGATTTGAAATCACAGTCCAACTGATGAGCATTGCAACTTCAGGTTCAGTTTCCTCACTTGTAAAATGTAAGCCAGCAGAACTAGAATATTTCTAAAGCCCTCCTAGCTCTTCCTTTAATAAGGTATGCTTTTGACTTACATGGTGTGATTATGTAGCAAATTGTGCTACATAGAGGTATGTGCTGCACAACTAGGAGGCAAGATAATGGAGCTCAAATCCTGACTTTTCCACTTAGTAGCTGTGTGGCTGGGCAACTTCAGTTCCCTCATCTGTTAATGAAGGTAGCAATTCTCATCTTATAGGATTGTTGTGTGAATCAAGTAAGATATTATTGATAAATCTTAGCATAAAAGAACAGCTGAACAGATAACTTCTGGTTTATTTTTATTATAAGTTTTATCATACCATTAATCTCATTTTGCTTAGTATCAATTTCCTTGTCTCTAATGTGAGGAAAACAATGATGTTCTCCTAAGGTTATTATGAGGATCAAATTAAATGAGGTAACTCTGTATATACAAAGTACTTAAATGATAGTTGCTTTATATTATTATTATGACTATTAATTGAGGATATTCAAACTTCAGCATCTCCCAAAATTTAGTCTATGTGCTGTCATTTTTATATGGAAAGAAAAAGCCAGTGAATCTAAATATTCATAGTGCCATATTTATGTACATACATACTATGAATAATGACTCTCAAAAGATACCTGTGTTATCAAATTTTCTTTTGTAACACATTAATTGAAAGAGGTGAGTCATGCTGGACATAAATATTAAGGAAATAATGGTTCCCGTGGTACAGGGGAATGGTAAAATTTTTTCATTCTCTCATCCATCGCCCTAAGTGCCAGTGATGTGCCAAGCACTGTACCATTGCTGTGGAACAAGGACTTGCCTGCCTGACGATAATACTTAGCACCTCACAACTGCTTGTACCAGATTTAACATAATGACGTGAGATTGCCTGGATCTTCAAGCTGAGCTGCTTACTTTATTGCCACAACACACACCCTAGTAATGAGGCTGAAATTGCCAGTAAGTAGATTCCCAACATCACATGCTAATAAAGATCAAAACGAGAGAACATGCCAATTATTCCTCACTTTTCTGCATCCTGGTGTGACAGGGAAATACACAGTTATTTCAACACAAAGAAATCAAATCCAGTCAGTGTACCAGAACTGCAGACCTCACTTCCTCACAAGGGAAGCTTTAGGAGATTACGGCATTTGAGCAGGGGGACCCTCATCATCTTTATCGCCACTGAGCTTGGTTTACTATCTAGAGGAAAAGAACGAGTTAAGATAAATGAAATGCTATCCCAATAGTAGATGAAATGAGTGAGTTTTACTAAGGACAACAAAACACGGGTAGTTATAATGGCTTTTTGCTTCAGGGAAAGGTAGACCATAGCATATTTTTCACTAAAGAAGTGAGTTATGACTGCCTATCACTACAAAAGTAGGCATGGTTTTGCACACTAGCTGTGACTAGATAGACAAGAAAGAGCAGAGTCTCATAGCCTTTCCCTTGCCAGCTCCTTTGTCTGAAACAGCACCGTACAGCTTGCCTTATACACGGTGACAAAGAAGCAGAGGGACGCTCTCACCAAAAATGCGGGCTTCAGTTGCAATGTCATTTGATTTTGCTCTAGTCATATCCTTTTTTGAAAATGTCCCTGTGGTTTGACACCCCATCCATAAAAGGAAATACATAGAATACAAAAACTAAATCTGTATCTATGCAGCTCTATGTGTAGCTGTGAAAAATTGCTAAATGTGTTCAAGAAGCATCTTGATGTAAATTAACCTAAACTTTCTCTATGGATATTATCAATAATTCATGACCTAAATTATGCAACAGAGCCTGACAGTATTTGATAGAGTATACAGAATGAAATATGTATATGGATGTATATATACAGATATCCATGCATATATATACATATTTCTGCATAAACGTCCATATACATTTTCATGTATATATACATATACGTGAATATATATGCATGTTCATGCATAGACACACGCATATATTCTTGCACACACATACATACATAAACGAGGTAAGTGAAAGAGCACTGAACTTTGAGTCTGAATACCTGGATTGGAATCACTTTGTGTGAGTCAATCACTTCTGCTTTTAGGGCCTCCATTACCTTAGTACTTGGTCAATGGCCCTTTTAATTATAAAATTATTTCATCTGTATCCCCCAGGTCCTGTCTTACCAGATGTGGTACAGATGTCTTATTGTATTTAGGATGAGCCACGGTCATTAAGCTTGCAGACTTGTATGTGTTGATTTGGAGGCGTGAGAAGGGTGCTCCCCTCAACTCACTAGCCCCTATTCACATTTCAGACCTTCTATGGGCCACGCCTGTGGCCTTTTTTACACCTCATTAGTGTTGTTCTCCTAAAAGCTGGAAAAGTGATTCCAGTTCTTTTGCATGCCCTGAGCTTGTTTTAAGGCCCACCCAGCACAGAGCTGAGAGCTCACTTGATTTCAGACAGAGTAGAAGACTAAAGTAAGTTAATTATTTTATGAAGTATAAAAGAGTCAAATGTTAGATAGAGGGCTTCCCTGGTGGCGCAGTGGTTGAGAGTCCGCCTGCCGATGCAGGGGACACGGGTTCCTGCCCCTGTCCGGGAAGATCCCACATGCTGCGGAGCGGCTGGGCCCGTGAGCCATGGCCGCTGAGCCTGCGCGTCCGGAGCCTGTGCGCCGCAACGGGAGAGGCCGCAACCGTGAGAGGCCCGCGTCCGGCAAAAAAAAAAAAAAAAAAAAGTTAGATAGAGTCAAATGTTAGATGGTTATTATGTTTCTATAGTATTTTCACTATTTTCTAAATGTTAATGGAAGAAGGCCTAACTGGAATTTTCCAACAAAAATCTCCTCCTTTCTTACAGCTCAATCCAAGAGAAAAATGCCTCCATTTATCTGTTATTTTTTATTTGATATTTTTGTCATTAGTTTTATTACCTCTATGGATATTAGTTAACAGTTACTGAAGCCTTATTATAAGAGAACATTTAAATTTTGTTATTTACTTATATAATTTTTGTAACTAACCTATTATTATCTCAAATTTACAGATGAGAAAATTTGCAGAGATATGTTAAATAACTTGTCAAATATCACAGAGCTAATATGTGCCAGAGCTGAGATTTGAATTGGAACCATCTGGTTGTAGAGCTTATATTGTTACCCAATACACTGCAGTGCCATCATTGAAATATTTGCCAGTGAGACTATGAGAAATGGCAGGGAGTTCTAACTCAAAATCTTCAAATAAAAGTCATCTTTCCATATCATGTTTCCACACATTGGGACTTCTTGACAAATATGGTAACTAGCTATGTGACCTTGCACTAATTACTCAATTCTCTCTATTTCTGTTTCTTCAACCCTAAAATAGTTATAACAGTTGTTTACCTCACAGAGTTGTCGTTGTAAGAGTTGTACAAGTCATATAAAATACTTAGTACTTTATCTAACATACAGTTAATGCTCAATTAAGGTAAATTAGTAGTAGCAGCAGCAGTAGCAATATGGTCTTAGAGGAAAGAATTTAACTCTTGATGCTACACAGGACTGTGATTGAATCCTGGATTTGCCATGTATGTATTTTAAGTACCCCTCTAGCCTTGCTGGTATATTGTTATCTGTTTTGTAGGGTTATTTCATATGTATATATGGAGTATTATACATATAATAATCCTTCAAAACCAATATAAAACCCTATATATAATATAAGCCATTGTATATAATATATAATGTATATGTTATTATATATGTAATAATCTTACAAATGCTATATGTAATAACCCTTTGTATCATATTAATATAACATTCTCTATATAAAATAATCCTATAAAACATATATATTTGTATATGTGTATATGTCTACATAGTGGATATATACATATGTTTGGGGGAGTGTGTACAACACACACAGATAGATACATAAGAGGGAGGAAAAAAGAGAGAGAGAGAATATTAATGTTGAATCACTGCTGGGACTCCCTTGCTTCTCATTTGAAACTGATGAATCCTACTGATATGCATAAAAGTTATAGGTACAAATATGTTGGTCAGATCAGTAGTTATAAAAGGGTAAAATAAGATATGAGTTAAATACTCAGAATTAGGGAATTATTTAATGAATAACAATATACCAATGTGATCGATGTACAGCTCTTAAAATCATGTTTTGGAGGAATATTTAATTACCTGAAAAATCTTTACATCAGGTTTCTAAGTGAAGAAATCAGTCACCAGGGCAGACTGTGCATCAAAATCTCAATATAGAAAAAAAGTATACAGATATGGATAAATGTATACAACAGGAGGGACTCAGAATAAAATATTAACAGTGGTTATTTATGCAAGATGTCATTACCTGTGATCGTTATTGTCTGTGTGTTCACTAATGTGTTTGTGTGATTTATGTAATATTTACATAAACATAGATTGTTTGTCTTAATAATACTAAAAATGATCAGTGTTATTTTATAAAGTAAAAAATGACTCAGAGTTTTGGGGAAAATCTCCTAATTACCTTCCTCTCCAGGCCAGTCCTTGGATTCTGCTCCAATCACAAAAAATATGTACAGCATTGTCAGCATTGCCATCACCTACATCTGTTTCTTCTTTTCTGTCTGCCTAGCTGCATGCTTCTATGCAAGGTTCTGTCTTTGTTGACTTTTCAAAGTAGCTTCTTCCCTCTCAGGTCATTGCTGATACTTGACCTTCTACTTTCCAGTGTGTCTTTTCCAGCACCATAATTTTTCTAGCATGTACGTTTAATGAACATGAGCTTCCACTGTTTTCTTTTAGGACAGGACTGCCTCATCTTCCCTTTGTCTCTCCCCATAGTTCCTCATAGAGAGACTGAGACCAAGTTGTTTTTGTTTAATGGACGTGGATGCTGACAGTTGACCACACTCGTTTCTTCATGTATCTAGATTCCTAGCTCTAAATCTTTCACCAGATTGGAAACAGGTAGCAAAGCAGTGCTTTGCGTCACGCAGTATGCACCCTCCTCATTGCTTGAATTTAATACAGCCATCAGGCAACAATGAATGTTTCACATGGGGCAGAGAATGAGAATGAATGGACATTTGTAATCCAAGAATCACTGCGACCCCCATAATATGTCCACCTGCAGTTGAGTCGTTCCATTTACTGGTTATTCTTAAAGTGTACTGGAGTCACAGTAAAGGGGAGCAGGCTTGGAGTATGATGAAATCTGTAACTATTTTATGTATATGTATCTTTTTAAAAAAATTTTTCATTAACATGTAAACTGAAGCACAGTAGCCACATAGAGGTGGTAGAGCAGTATGAATAAGGTCTTTGTACCTTCAGTGGCACAAATCCACTGTGAGACTCTGGAAATATTTTACTGTCTCTGATTTTAATGTATTCATCTTTAAAATGGAGATAATAATACATTCTTTAAAGCATATTTTTAAGGACTAAATAAAATAAGCGTTTAAAATGTTTATCACAGTGTCTGACACATAGTAAGATATCATTGGATTGTTAACTGTTGCATATGCTCCCCCCAAAAAAGATACGTCCATGCCCTAATCCCTAGAACTTTTGAATATTACCTTGTATGGCAAAGGAGTAAATATTATTTTATAGGGCAAACGATATGATTAAGGATCTTGAAAGGAGGCATTTACCCTAGATTATCCAGGTAAGTCTAAATGTAATCACATGTATCCTTATAAGAGAGAGGCAGAGGGAGTTTGGACATAGACACATAGGAAAAAAAAAAAAGGACAGAAGAAAAGAAGGTGATTTGAAGATGGAGACGGAGATTGGAGTGATTTGTCCACAAGCCAAGGAATCCCGCAGCCACCAGAGCTGAAGAGGCAAGAAACAGATTATTCCCTAAAGCCACCAGAAGGAGCTCAGCCCTGCTGACACCTTGATTTCAGCTCAGTGAAACTGATTTTGGATTTCGGAGAGAATACATTTCTATTGTTTTACGCCACCAAATGTGTGGTAATTTGTTACAGTGGCAATAAGAAACTAAAACAGATTTTTTTAATAACCTGCTGTAATAAATTCCTAAAAATGAGGAAATGACTTTGAAACTGGAAAATGGATAAGAGGCTAGAAGAATTTGGAGAAGCTTGATAGCAAGTGCCTAGATTTCCTTGAACAAACTGTTGGCAGAACTGTGGACACTAAAGGAGATTCCTGTGAGAGCTCAGAAGGAAGTGAGGAGTATGGTAGAGAAATCTTCTATAGTTTTAGAGACTACATATATATTGTCATAAATAGAATGTTGTCAGAAACATGAATGCTAAAGGCACTGCTGGTATGGGTTCAGAAGGAAATGAAGAACTTGTTATTGGAAAATGAAAGAAAGGGTAGCCTTGTTATATAGTGTCAGAAAATTTGGCTGAATTGTGTCCAATAGTTGTGTCAAAAGCAGGACTTCCAAGCAACAAGCTTGGATAGTTAGCTGAGGAGATTTCTGAGCAAAATGTTGAAGGTGCAGCCTGATTTCCTCTTGCCGCTGATCGTAAAAATCCAAAAGGAAGGAAATAAGTTGAGAAAGGAACTGTTAAGTAGAAATGAACCAGAATTTAATAATGTCAGAAATTCATAGCCTATCCAAATTGAAAAAAAAAAAGGCCGACATTGGGAGATTCACTGTTAGGAAATCATATTTTTGAAAGAAAGCCAAGGATGTGATTGAACAACAATTTGATAAAGCCATTATAGGTGTGTGATTCATGGCTGCCCTCAACCATCTCAGTAGAAGCTGGGAATAGAGATAGTGTTATCCAAGAAAGATCTGTAGAAGGCATTCTTGCCTAATGGTTTGACAGTCCATGACATACATGGAAGACGCACAGGGTTTTTGAAAATATTATATTGGCAGAAGCAGAAACACAGCCTGACTGGAAAGAAACGGATAGAGATGAGACAAAATGAAGGAAGAATTATTAGACTGGGACTTTACAGGAGCAAACACCTACAACCCATCAAGAAAAAGGAGTAATGATTCTAAGGACAGAGTGTTGGGAGCAGGTTGGGTGCAGAATGCAGAGCTGCAGGCCCAGAGGGTGTAGCTTCAAGCAACAGAGAATTATTATCAGGCCTTGAAACCCAAAGAAATTTGCCTGCTGGATTTTGTACTTTCTTGGGATCAATGATCCCTTTATTCCTTTCATTTTCTCCCTTCTAGAATGGGAACATCTATGATTGTTATCCTATTCCTGTCCCACCATTGTATTTTGGAGGCAGATAACTTTTTTCCTAGGTTTCACAGGTCCACAGGGGGAAAGGAATTTTGCCCCAGGATGAATCATACCCAGAGTTGCATTCATACCTGATTCAGATGATTTAAATGATGAGATCTGGAACTTTGGGGTGATATGTTTAGACATTTAGATGACATTTTGGACTTCAGCTGGTGCTGTAATGAGTTGAGACTTTTGGGAATGTTGGAATGGAGAGAGGATATTTTGCACGTGGATGGACACTAATCTTCAGAGGCCAGAGAGATAATAACTCTGCTAGGCTGAAAAATGACCCCCCCCACTGCAAAAAAGATGTGACATGCCCACATCCTAATCCACAGAACCTAAGGTTATCACTTTCTATGGCAAAACAGTGAATCTTACCTCATGGGGTAATTTATGTGATTAAGTTAGAAATATCGAGAAGAGGAGCTTATCCTGGATTATCTGAGTGGAATTTAAATGCAATCACACATAACTCATGAAAGAAAGGAAGAGGGATTCGGAGATAGACACACCAAAAAGAAGATATACTCAGAAAAGAAGGCCATGTAAATAAGGAGTCAGAAACTGGAGAAATGCAACTATGAGCCAAGGAATGTCCAGGGTCGATTGATGGCAGCTCCCAGAAGCTAGGAGATACCTTGCAATAGATTCTCCCCAAGAGCCTCTGGAGGGAGTTTAGCCCTGTCAACACCTTGAATTCGGACTTCTGGCCTCCAGAATTGTGAGAGAATACATTTGTGTTGTTTTGAGCCATCAAGTTTGTGGTAATTTGTTACATCAGCCTAGAAAACAAATACAACTCTTTTACTCCTTTGCAATCAAAAGAGAATAGAAAAGGTATTAGCCCAAGATAAGCATAAAGTCTTATTGATAATGTCCTTATAATTCATTTCGGATGATATTGTATATGCTCAGTAAGCACTTTTTGTCTGAAATGAATATCCCCAAAATGTGCAAACAGGTTTCATGGACCTTTCCAAAATAGTCTCAAAGGCCACATTTCAAAAGTTTACACTCTTCCCAAATATTCTTTTTGAAACACTCAAGTAAACAATACTGCAAAAGTGAGTTTAAAAATGCAACTTGATCGATGGCTCAGCAGCAGCAAAGAACCACTTTCAAAACCACATATTTACATGTACACAAATCAGTACACAAATTAGACATAAGATTTCCCTGAAGTCATTCTGTGAACTTGTTAAGGCGAACACCAGTTTCACATTCCATTTTGGGGAAAGAGATTACCCAACCCCCAAAACACACCTCAGGTTATTCAAGGCATGAAAAATATTCTTTGTTTTGCTCGGTTAGACTTGGTTCAGAATTGCTGTAAACCCGGTGCCTAGTAGCAGAATGTTGACTGAAGCTCTCTGCCTTCCATCAGGAGGGGGAGGAGAAAGCCCTGTCAAAACCCACAAGGAATCTTTTTCTTGTTTTTAATCATCTCAAACACTGCTGAATAGTTTATCTCTCACAGGAGCAGCCTTCTTTGTTCTCACTGTTATGAAGTGAAGGGGCGGGGGAGGGCAGTCTGCTCTCAGCCAGAAGCAAACGCAGTTTTGCAAGACAACCAGGGGAGCTGAGCCTTCTTCCTACACCTGGTGAAACACTGTGTCTGGGGAGCTGCTCCACCTCAGGCATGTTGCCTTCGACTGACTTTGTGCCAAGACCCCGAATGAGCCTTAATGGGTAACCCAAAACCAAGCTGAGAAATTGAAATCCAGGAGGAGTTGATTTATGAGCCCCAGTTAGCTAACCTAAAGATTGCATCCAAATGGTGACTGACTAAGCCAAGACTTGAAAAGCATCAGCGTGAATTAGAAGGGTGTAAATGGTAAAACTGACAAGGAATAGACAGAATGCAAAGTGAATAGTCAAAATATTAAGAACATATTTTAAAGGAGATTGAATGGCAGTGACAGGCAACTTGACTTGGATAATTATATATTATTATGGAGGATGCACAGCCAAATTTTTAGCAAGTACTCCATGCCAGGTACTGCCTTAATGTTTTATATTCATTTCTAATATCCTACAAAATGAAGTCAGATGTAGATATTGAAAAATAAATATTAAAAGATTTGCTTCAAATCACACAGGTCATAATTTTTGAAGCTAAGGTTGATTTCGGGTCTACCGTCTTTCCATTAGATTTGCTAGTGGCTCTTTAGTCAAATTCTCTAAATTCTACTCTTCACCAAAAACTAACACTCCCTCTTTAGTGTTACAGGTGTCATCATGAGACTTCCTAGCAGCATGCTTTTCAGACGTAGGTGGGCTAAAATAATAGAGCAATTTAATTAAGCAAGAAAATGCAATATTTTAAGAGCAATCCTCTTAGCACATATTATATCTAGTTACCTCCTTCAGCTTTTTAAGGATTATTCTGTTTTGCACAGGTCTGAAGAAAGTGACATTTTATGAATTGAAGGCACTTTTTCAATTTATTGAGAACCTGCAATATTCTTAGTTCTTTGCTCGTATACCTTGATGGTTGCAAAAGGAACAAAGGAATTAAAAGCTCTGTTCTCAAGTAGCTTATAAATCAAAAGGCAAAGAGTAGCACTTCATGAAATGATTAGGGAGTACACACAAAGCTCAGTTTGGAACAGAGATGTCCCTCATTCTGATCTCACTTTCTATTGCTTTGTAACGTGTTCATTGTCTGTATCTGGAGAATAAACATGAACATTTTCTCATCTAATATCCGTCCCCTAGCGTTGCACCAGCTCATTTCTCTTTATCTGCTGCAGTAGCACCCTCTCTTCATTAGCACTTGCAGAATGTGAGTGAATATCATAAATCAGTTATTTACAATTAAGGAAAGTTGAAAGAATGCATTTCAAAATGAACATGGTCCAGGACTTGCTGGATATAGGGAGTGAGGAAGACTAGCAGGCAGAGAGGACTACAAGAGGTGGTGGGACCAGGCCAATGGCATTCATTCGTTTATTCATTCAAAACATAGGTGACATAGAGGCAAAATCCATTAATGCATGCACAACCATTCTTCCCCTACCCCCCTTGCCAGCTAAAAAGAATCCTGTCCTTGGCCTTCTGGAGCCCCTCTTCTTCTGCTCACTGCTAGTTCCTCTACTTCTGCACAATATGAGTAATGAGAGAAAAAGAGGCAGGAGGGGTGGGGCAGTGAAAAAGAATGAGTGTTTACAGAGAAGTTTAAGGTACATTGTTGAGAAAGAAATGGGAGCCATGAGAAGATGACAGATTAGGAGGAAGAGAATTTTATAAAGTGTTGATTTGAATTAACAGTTTTTCTTCTCTGAGAAATGGAAATTAATGGATATGCTAGCGCTTGCACTGTTTCTGGCTCCCAGCATGGTAAGTTTGATTAGAATACTACCCAGAAGCTGTACCAGGTGGGTGCCAGCTTGCATTCAGTCGACATTTACTTTACACTTTCTACATAGCGACAGCAGACTCTAGACACTGAGGATACAATAGTGATCAAGACTGGAATAATCTCCAGGCCCCGAAGAACTTACACTCCAGTGAAAAGGCAATGCCATAGAAATTATTGCAATAGGACTATAATTTGTGAGGACATATGGTGCTTTTTACACATGATAATATTTATTCCTCAGATTAGTTCTATGAGATAGTATAATCAGTCTTGTCTGATAATGACAGAACAGAGCTCAGAGAGTCCAAGATCTGTTCAGAGAAGATATATATAATCAATAGCAGAGCTGGGATTCAAAACATAGGTCTTTCTGATTCCCAAGGACTTCACCTTGGCAGTGGAAGATATTCATTGGTTAAGATGGGAAAGAACTGAGAGCCTAGAACTGAACTTTGGGAGATACCAACACTGATGCGTTGGAAGAGTAAAGAAAAGCTGTTGGAGAACAAACAGCTTTTCAGGATGTCAAGAAAATGCAAGAAAGATGATACAAGTTCGTATAATCTTTCTGAGAGCCAAAGAACATAAATAGACAATATCAAATAACAGGGAAAAATTAAGGACAATATATGGTCAAAAATCCATTATTTTTGCCAAGGCTAATATGAAGAACAGTAGATTTCATTATGGTTTTGAAGCCCCTTGCTTCCCCCCACAATGCAGAGCTATGCAAAGGCAATGTGTTTTGAGGAAAGGGTATGTAGCACAGACCCCTTTATTCAGTTTAAAATAATAAGATGTTGCAAGGGTAATCACTAACATGAACAGAAATTTCTAAATACTCAGACAATGAGCTTATTGATAACTATGTGAAAGAGGAAAGAAAAAGCCAGTTGAGATGAAGCTATTAAACAATGTCACTTGGCAACACAACTCTGAGGGCCCCATTTATTTTGAGTTTCAAGCTGTGCTTCAGGGCATGCCTCGTTTGTATTTCACAATATGAATGGTGCCCTCTAGAGGTGTGCAATAAGGCCCCCTGTAAATATGCTGCTTTGGGAGCAATGTCCCATAAAAGTTGGCATGAGAGAGCTAGCGTGTTGTTTAGAAGTGTCACTTTGTGTCCTTGCATAATTCTTTTAATTATCTGGGCCTCTGTGTATGTAAAATTGAGAGATTGGATCAGGTGAATTTTGTGATAATCTCTAGGAGCATTAATTCACATTTGTGTTTACAAACCTCTTTTCACTAACATAACCTCGTTCATTATTAATAAAATATATAAAGAAGTGATACATTAATCACATTATTATCATTATCTTTTATTCAAATGGAGAAGCTGAAGTTCAGCAAATTTAACCAACTTGTCTCTGATCAGACTAGTAACAACTGATGGCCAAAACAAAAATTCCCGACATCACACCCTATGCAGAAGGGGACAGAGGATTGATGAAGCATTCATATTTCTTTCCATGACCTATTTTCAGGTAGATTCTAACAATGTTCCTCTTACCCAGTGCAGAGAAGAAGTTAACTACTCCTTAATCAGGGAGGAAGTTTTTAAAGGCCCATGAGTTACTGCTATCTAAATGTTTGAAAGAAAATTTATAATTGGATTTCTGGTAACCACACATCCATTAGGACTTTATAGTGATTGCATAAACAGCAAATACATGAAGGCTAATGTAAAGCCTTAGTAAAAATATCACAGCAATTTAAATAGAAAAAACGGACCTTAAGTTGTAGCTTTCACTTTACTCTAAATAAGGCCACCTTGCCTTTTGATAGCTCAGCGTATGAATGCTAAGATTTGGAAGCCTTATGAAACAGAGGCCAAGTGCTTGCAAAGGTAGGCAATCTTATTTAGTTGAGAGAACATAAGCACTTACAGTCCCCATACCTTAATTTAAATGGCTGTGCACCCTTTAACATCTGTGGGTTTCTGAACAAGTGATTAGCCCCTATATGGCTCAGTTTCTTCAGCCTTGAATTAGAGATAATACCTATCTCATAGGACTGTGGTGATGATTAATTAGAATAAGTGTGTGAAGTGCTGATGGAGCATGGCAAGTGGTGGTCTCTGAATTAAGAGTGGTCATTTTTATTAATACTTAAAGTTCTGCATGGAGATCTGTAAATTGCATGTTTTCAAGTGATGGTTAATTTAAAACATTTCAATTTGGCATTTATTACAATACAGGCATGTTTCCCATGGGACCACATATAATGCTGACGAAGGTTTACATGTTGCAGATTGTTCTTGTAAAAATATGCGACAGCTAATCTAAATTTATACTATTGATTAGGGATGTGGAGACAAGGATTATTAAAATTAGGCGATTGATTTGATAATGTCAATTTGTGTTTAGGGAACGGTGGTCAATAAATTAGATCTGCTGTTTCTTTCCTTCCATTGTTAGTTTCATAGGCTTTGATCAATAATTCGGAAGCAGCTTTCCTTTAACACACGGACACTCAACATAAACCGAACTGAATGACATGGATGTTAATAAAACTTTCCTGGCTTTCCAAGCTGTGGTTTTATTTAAAAATGAATGAACATAAATACCACTTCATTGGTCAGATATAATTTAACCATGCAGGATATTATGGTTATTGAAAGATATGCCTTCAAGTGAGAATGATCTGGGCTTAAATCCTAGTTTTGCTATTTACTGGTTGTGTGTCCCTACACAAGTTACATAGCCTCTTATAGCCTGCTCATCGGTTTAACAGTCAGTAATAACACCTAACTCAAAACTTGTTTGGAGGGTTAAATGAAATAAATAATATTTTCATTAAAAAAAATTAACACAGTGAGAGAGTGGCATGGACTAATATATACACTAGCAAATGTAAAATAGATAGCTAGTGGGAAGCAGCCATATAGCACAGGGAGATCAGCTGAGTGCTTTGTGACCACCTAGAGGGGTGGGATAGGGAGGGTGGGAGGGAGATGCAAGAGGGAGGGGATATGGGGATATATATAACTGATTCACTTTGTTGTACAGCAGCAACTAACACACCATTGTAAAGCAATATACTCCAGTAAAGATGTTTGAAATTTTTTTTTTTTTTTTTTTCCGTACGCGGGCCTCTCACTGCTGTGGCCTCTCCCGTTGCTGAGTACAGGCTCCGGACGCGCAGGCCCAGCGGCCATGGCTCACGGGCCCAGCCGCTCTGCGGCATGTGGGATCCTCCCGGACCGGGGCATGAACCCGTGTCCCCTGCATCGGCAGGCGGACTCTCAACCACTGCGCCACCAGGGAAGCCCCGAAAAAAAATTTTTAAATAAAAAAATTAACACATTATCTGGCATGTAGTAATGCCTCAGGCATTGTTAGTTTTGTTATGGTTATTATTATTTACATGATTCCATGATTTTGAAATACCTAGCAAATGTCTTTAGAAAATTTCTTTAAAAAGTCTTCCATTTAAGAATTTTTATATTCTAAGTTAATAAACGTTTATGTTTGACGAAATTTTTAGAGTACGTAAAATTAAAGCAGTCGTTTTTAGTTTCTTCTTCTTAGGTTAGAACACCACAAAAAACAACAACAAACAAAATAATCAAAGCCAGAGTAGTGCCATAAATTCAGAAAAATTGTCACATTTTATTGAAGTAAAATATTTGTAGAAAACTGTTATGAAGACATTGGTAAAGCCATCACACAGAAAGAAAAGATTAAAAAGCTTTGCAAACTGTTGCTTCCCCAATCAATAGTTAGAGAAAAGCTAGAGGTTGGTAAGAGCAGAAAGAAGAGGCATTTAATGTTTCCAACACAACTCAGGTTGGCAGCTTCTGGGTCTCAAAATACTTCTCATTTCCTGGGCAGAGATGAGAATATTATGGCGTAAGAGTGCATTGAAATTATGAAATATTTTCTTGCAAACATAAGGAATTTGCTGAGGGCAAGTAAGGAGAAAGTGAATTCCAATTGTGCAAACCCTCTGGCGACCCAGCTTTAACAAATAGGAGCAAGTGAAAGCAGAGGAAGTCATTTCCTTCGCACAAGGGTAATTGTACTGAAAGGGAACTTGTGTTTTCAGTAGCTCATGCCCAGTGGCTCTGAGGGTAAATAGAATCAATAATACTAGCAACATAGTAAGTGCTAAATGGGCACTTAATGAATTGAAAACAGACTAGAAAGCCAGCTATCAAGAAGTATTTGAAAACCAGAGAGGAGAGGGAAAAATCAGACCACCAATGAAGCACAAGTTGCAATTATATCTTTTTAGTTGACTTGATATCCAGTTTATTTTTTAAATTACAATGCAGTTTATTTCCACAGTGTATAATTGGAAAACACAGAAAAGATAAGTTAAAAGATAGTACTATCTGATTTCTCATCTTAAAAATGATTTAGAATATAGTAGTACATAATTTTTCACCTGGCTCAGCATCTTTCTAGCCTTGTGACCTCAAGTGACTCGTTAAACCTTCTTAAGCCTCAGTTTACTCATGTGTTCAGTCATAATGCCTTCTCCTTAGGGTTTTTGTTTTTTTTTTTTTGCGGTACGTGGGCCTCTCACTGTTGTGGTCTCTCCCACTGCAGAGCACAGGCTCCGGACACGCAGGCTCAGTGGCCATGGCTTACGGGCCCAGTCGCTCCGCGGCATGTGGGATCTTCCCGGACCGGGGCACGAACCCGTGTCCCCTGCATCGGCAGGCAGACTCTCAACCACTGTGCCACCAGGGAAGCCCTCTTCTTAGTTTTTGATGGGGATTAATAAGATAATACACGGGCTTAACACAACTGGAACATAATAATTGAGTATCAAAACAGGTAGAATAGTAAAATATTATATTTTACAAATGTATGTCTAGTCTTTTTTACATTGTATGGGTGACAACACATTTCATAATTTATATCTATATTTTTATATCCTGCTTTTCTCATTTTTATCATAAGCAGTTTCAACCATCAGCAAAACCTCTTCACAAATAACACATTGAATGGCCACAAAATATCCCATCCTAAGAATTTACCTACTTTTCTTGATTTATCTCCTATTGATGGAAATGTAGGTTGTTTCCTTTCACTCTCTTGTAACCAAAGCTACATGAAGATTTGTCCATCAGCTTTAGGTTAATGATTCTTCTAATACCCTGAACCATAGCCTCCCACTTCCTCTGCTCTGTTCACCTCCATACATTCCATTTTAGCCACATATCTTAGCCACACACCCTAAAATACTTTACTGGGGTGGGGAGGGGCATGGTTGATTTAATTTTCAGTCCTGCCTCCGTCGTTTGACATCGCTCAGCCTCAATTTTTCCCTTGTAACCTAAGGGAACAGATGATGTCTGGGTTACTCCCAAGTCTAACATTCTACTCCTTGCTGTTTTGAAATTTTTCTGTAAAGGAACAGGTACAATAAAAAGATCAGTAGCTTTTAAGTCACCAAATCCACTCAGTACTGTCTTAATATATGTGACTAGATGCCAGTATTTTAACCATGTAGCCATAAGAGTGTCACTCATCCCCTTACTCCCATCAGTGTGCCCTGTTGAGTCATTGGAACCCTCCCCACCCCCCACCCGCATATGTCATTCTGAAACTCCAAGGCTGATACTCATCCAGATGTCCATCCTATTGAATCACAGCCTACAGCATAGACTAATCTGGTCTCTACTTTTGTCTCTATCCTCTCAAGCTATTTATCTCTAGCCAGCTATGCGCTGGCCGTATTTGTGTGGGTTTTGGTTTGGTTGGTTGTGGGTTTTTTGGGGGTTTTTTTCTTGCATTTTTGTATTTTGTTATGAACTCTTTTCTTGTTTCAGGACCTTTCCACATCTCTTCTCTGTCTGGTATATTATTCTCTCCAACACTTTGCAGGACTACCTCTATGTTCTTTCTTTGATAGCCATGAAAGGATTGCCTTCTTATAAAACCCTTCCTTGCCCATAGCATATGTCACATTTCCCCCTCCCCATTCTATAACTCAGCCCCTAATTGGATCAGTGACTTCCTAACAGTGATCACAGTTTGAATTCATTCATTCATTCATGTGTTTGTGCTTGTTTTTGTCTCTCCCACTAGAATGCAAGCTCCATGAGGACAGGTCCTATAGCTGTCTTTTTTTTTTTATCGAAGTATAATCGACATATAACATATTAACTTCAGGTGTACAACATGATTCAATATTTGTATGTATCGTGAAGTGATCACCACATTAAGTCTAGTTAATGTCAGTCACCATACACAGTTACAAATTTTTTTCTTGTGATAAGAACTTTTAAGATTTACTCTCTTAGTAACTTTCAAATATAGAATACTATTAACTATAGTTGCTATACTGTACATCCTCATTGCTTATTTTATAACTGAAAGTTTATCCAACCTTATATTAATATTACCAGCCTCTACTATGCTATGTGCCTGGTGTATGTTTTTGTACTCAATAAATATCTTTTTAAGTAAATGGAGAAATATCAGTTGGCTGGATTTATACAGAAGTTCTTCAAACAAACCAGTAAACAAGGAAACAAACAAAAAAACCTTATCTCAGCTTTGTTCAAAGCTGAATGAAAGAGGAAGTATCAGGAGTGTTTTAATATTCATGAAATTCTAGTTTTCTTCCTACACGACCCTCACCATCTTTCGAATGCCAGAATACCTACTAAATCAGCCTTCAACTTGATAGAGGATGAACTATAGAGAATGGATTTCAACAGAGATGAAGTGAGGATGATCGTAGCAATCTTCAGAGTACTGAGGTGATGATAGGTACAGACTTCTTCTATATTACCTGCCACTGAATTTCCTCTAGCCCCCTTATAACATTGTTGCCTGACAAAGACACCACAGTTCTGGATGCACTGTCAATATTGAGTTTCACTCAGAAATGTGGCTTTGAAAAATGTACACATCTTCAACATTAATGATTCAAGTGGCTGTATCAAGAGAATAGCCTTTCTGCATAGAGCCCTGCTTTTCTTGAATAAGGCACATGTATTTTATGTTTATATTTGGGCTCTCTCTTTTTTCTTTTTTTCCCAAAAAAATTAGGTTTAGCTTAGCTTTTCCAAAGAATTACTTTCTAGAGGTTGTAATGTTGTATTGGTTTTGATTTGTCATTTTGTTATTAATAGTAACTTAAAAGGGACAAAAAATCAATATTGAACGTTGGCCATTGTCAAACCACCATATATTGTCCACCTAAATACCGTCAGACATCAGAGACTATAACGGACTCTAGTTTCTGGAGTTAACCACTGGGCAAGGAAGCATTTTTTCTGAGGTCAAAAAAATTCATTCATACTGCAAAGCACTTTGCTCCCAGCCACTGTGCGAAAGGCTGTGTATGTTTATCAAGGATTTTTGGACGGCTCCTGCTATCTGTTTATGTGCCAGAATCTTTGAAGAGAGCATTGTGCTTGTGCAGTGAATTCCAGTTCATGACAGAGAAGAACATTCCTTCTCAAAACAACCCCTTTAGAACGAAGCCTTCTGTGCAGTATTCCTGCCCTGGGTATTTGGTTGTACTTTGCTATGTATTGTGTGTGTGTGTGGGTGTGTTCTTCATGTACTTTTGCCACTTAGCCCCAGTGGGTAACCTGTTTCATTGCTCATGAGCAAAATGTGTCAAAGGCTGTTGTGCTTTTAAAACTTCCATATCTTTTTAAAACAGGTTTTCTTCCAGTTCCCCTTCTCTGTTCTTTTCATCCAGAGAGCCTCAAGTTGGGTGCCCATTAAAACCAAGAGGATATTACAAGATTCAGAGAGGCAGCCATTTTCCCCACCTTTGTAAACACATGTTATTTTGAAAGAGAAGCTCAGAGAGCATTTTCCACAGGACCATCCGGAAGGGGGCGGTCTGAGTTCTTCGGCCTCAGGTTTTACCAGTTGTTACCAATAAGGAATCGTTTTGTGATGTCTCCAGAATTTGAAACCCTCTGCCACTTTGAATCCGGCTTTTAAATGTCCTTTTGCAAAGCCTGCCAAGAAGGAACTTGTGTTTAGAGAGCCAGGGTTTCATTTGCAATTGAAAGGGACAGCCCTATCATTGAATGTGGTCTTTAAAGGGATGGGAAAGAGCAAAAGGAAAGGGAAAGGAAAGGGCAAAAGTTGGAAAGGAAGGAGACTCAAGAAAGAGTCCCCTTTATCTTTGCATAGATTTTGTGAGTAGCATTATTCTTGGATTGCTATTGTTTCTTAAACACTGTGCTTAGTGCCTGCCACGGACAGCTTGGCTTGTGACTGGGTGGCTGGAAGTCAAAGTTGTAAACCAGGTCACTTAAACCCAGTATTTAGCCAGTGGCTGTTTTACATTTGTAAGCAAGAATATCGCTAGCCTCCCCACCGAGCAAGTATGAGGACTGACCGACCTTTCATGGATCACAGGAAGGAAGCCCGGCTTCTCAAAAGAGAAGTCAGACTAGTTTTTGACATAAAAGACTTTGCCAACAGAGCTGTGGGCAGAGACGGGAATACTCAACGTGGGAGAAAGCAGAGTGCATGCCAACGGTAGGAATATGAGGAATTTGCAGGTAGGAAAAGGGATTATGGGGGGGCTATGTATATGAGGTGGGTAGAGGAATATAAGAAGCCAGATTAAGGAAATCAAATGGATCGCACTTTATCAGGAGAAGTGACATGTTGTCCTTTTCCAAATGACTAGCTGGGAAGAGCAGAACCTTACCAACAATTTCTAAGGTTTTATATTTCTAAGGCTTTAACTATCATAAAAGGACATTACAGGAAGGAGGAAAATAAGACGTATAGAGAAGGTACACACAAGGAGGCACATTTTTTGAAAAGCAATTTAATTGTCACTAACCAGAGAAGCAGACACAGGTTTGGCCTGCCCCTAATTACCCAGCCCTTAGAACCTAGTTGTTAACCAAGGTGGTTCGTTCAGGTAACGTGCAAATGAAGAGCACTGGAATAAGGAGGAGGTGGAGACTTGAGGAGGGTGACTGCCTTGTCATCTGCAAGGCTTGGCCCCAGATGCTTCGCCTGCTGGGCCTCAGGATCTTTGCCTCCTGAGAAATGTGCTTTAGTGGAAGGAAAGCTTTGTGCTTCTTCCCAACTGTAAACCAGACCAACTGGATTAACATCCTGACTCAACAGCTGTGTGATTGCGGGTGGATATTTCAACTCTCTGAGTCCAATTTTCTCTTCTTTGGAGGAAGATAATAAGGCCTGCTTTACAGGAATGGGTGGCACTGATTTAAAAAGAATGTATAGTGTCTGGCATAGAGTAGGTGCTAAGTAAATGATAGCTACTATCTGTCCAGTGAGGGGCTGAATGACTTTTGTGCTTCTTTCCAGCCCCTAGAAATTTCTCATCCCATGGCTCACTGTTAATGATTTAAAATTTTTGAAAATGTGCACGTTCACTACAATTACATAGCACATACGTATTGCTTAATATCTTTACTAAGACTGTTTTTCTTTTGCTGTTTTCACCAGTTTATTTCAAAGAGAAAGAAAGGACAGAATCACTGAGCCACATTAAAACAACTCCACGAAAGAAATTATTTCCATAATGGGGACTTTTAAAAATATTTTCACTGTGTGTTTACACCTTTGCAAATGATCCAAGATAAAGTGCCTTCTGTCTCTCTTGGGATGTGATTTTATAATCCAGTTACTTTACCGCCAGGAAGCATTTTCTTCATTTCTAGTCAAAATTTACCTTAATTTCCACTTGTGCCATGCTAAATAATCCACTCTTCTCTTTGATCTGCCAGATGTACATATACCAAACATTTTTTCATTTTTTTCTCTCTCTCCTTCTCTTGGTTTCTGTGTATGTGATGAGATTAATGGCCTTTAATCAATAGCTTCCTTAGCAAAAATATATAGGTGCTTTTGCTTTTAGCATTTGCTATGCTCCTTTGCCGCGGAGAATGTATGAGTTAACTAGATGCAGCCAACACAATTCTCACTAAGCTGAAATCCTTGGATTTTAAGCTTTAAGGAACAGGAAGTATATAATGATAAAAATCAAAGATATAAGGAAATAATTTAGAAGGAAAAGGTTCACCTAGGTATTGTTAAAGCCACAGTACATTATATAGTCCCTGGTGGCTTAAGTGTCACCAGGATCACCTATTTCCACATTTATAAGAGATACTCTAAGGCCCTGCAATATCTGGGCAAATAAATAAATAAATATATATATACTACATAAATTGAGAGTAAACCATATTAACTTCGCTGTGCCTCCCAGTATGAGGAAGCTAATACAATTTGGAACTAATTATTAGAACCAGAGTGAAAATTAATTATTTAGTTGGTTTGATTTTCTGGTTGATTTCCATTTACCCAAAATTATTTTTTCCCTGAATACTTAATTTTTACCATTTTGGTTTTTCTAGACGTATCAATTAAGAATCTTCAGATTACAATGATAATTCAAAGAGGAATTAAAAATAAGGAAAGTTATATTTTCGTATAGTTGGAAGTTGAAGGTAAGACAGACTTTAGGTTTGCAGGCGTGAATGACTCAACATTGCCATCAAAGACTTTTTTTTCCCCCATCTTCCCGTGTTGGTTAGATCTCCTGACTCATTAAAAGATGACTGAAGCGGTTTCAGGGAGCCCCCGTCCCCAGAAAGGCAATGTCAAGAAGACAAAGGGAGATTATCTTTCTTAGCAGCAAGAGGATTTTCACAGAAACGTTCTGAAGCCTCATTGGCCTAAGTTGAGTCCTACACCTGTTTCTGAACCAGTAACTGGTGAGGGACAGAGAATTACCTTGAAGTTAACCAGGCTCCAAACTGAGTATGTGGCTAACTGAACAATGCCGTAGTTATGTCAAGAGAAAAAAATTAAAGAATGTGTACTGGGTGAACATCCAACAGTGTCTGATATTATAGGATTCGTTGAATTTCAACTTGATACCTCACCCAAAACATAAAAATAAATAATGTTTTGCATATTCCAAACCAATACCCATGTAGTGTAGAGGCCCTACAGTTTCAAGGGTGTATTCCTGCAGTAATTCAGAATACCTGGAATGTAGGCTTGGCCACAATTTTTATAAGAAGGAATTCCTTTAGGAAGTGATGTGGGAAGGACAGGGAACAGACACAGAAACCTACAGAATGCCCTGGGTTCCATGCTCCAGAATTAGGCTCACAACAGTTATGATTTTCCTTCATTCCCTGAAGTAAGATATTTCGGTATGGTTTGGGAGAGGAGTGTAGATACAGGAAATCACAGTGTATACCTAGGGGAGGAGTACGGGTGGGTATGTTTTACTTTATTGGAGGGAAGCCTCTTTATTTTTCTTCTAATTGAAAAATTCACTGCTGCATTACCACTGCCTTTTCCTAGGTCCAGTATATATGTATATTGATTGATATTGGCCATTTGCTGTATGTTTTCTAAACTTACTGAACCCATGGTTCTACATCATTACCCACTGTTTACTGTTGAACTGTCAACTTTTATTTCACATGTTCAGCCAGTAAGATAGAAAGTACATCAAAGCTGTTGATGTCTTTGTGAAAAGATCAGAAATGATTCTTGGCAATGAAAAACTAGATCTACTACTATATAACAACTCTAGGTATCTGAAATATTATATTGTGCTATTTTTGTGTGCTTCCATGAAAAAGGAAAAGAAACATTTATTAAAACAGTTAATATGGGCTAAGCCCTGTGTTAAGCATTTTAAAAATAGCATCGTATATAATTCTTTTCATTGACTCTCAGAGTTACTATCAGACACTGCTTGTCACCCATGAAATAGTTATTCTTCCCTTTTTCTTTTCTAATAAAATCTGTGTGCCCAGCTAAAAGCACTTACTTTCCTGATTCCTTTGCCTCTATGGCCAGGGTGGTAGAATTCTTACCCGTGAGATACCATGAGAAATCTGCTGGGGGCATGGGGGTGGTCAGGAAAACTATTGCTTTCCTGGTACAAAGCCCACCTCTTATAGATCTCTTTATGTCAATGTTCTCTCCCCCATTTATGATATACTTGTCTAAATATTTCCTCTACGTATATTTAGAACCAAATCAGCAGTCATAATTTTTCTTTCAACCATCAAATGTACTTTAGAAAACCCAAGAGGAGAACAAAACTCTAATGTATTTATCCATATTTTTACTGACCATATTTTTCCTTCCTTCCTGATGTACAAGTTTCATTCTTTCTTTATTTCCTTTCTTTTTAGAGAACTTCCTTTAGCCATTCTTTTTTTTTTAACATCTTTATTGGAGTATAATTGCTTTACAATGGTGTGTTAGTTTCTGCTTTATAACAAAGTAAATCAGCTATACATATACATATATCCCCATATCTCTTCCCTCTTGTGTCTCCCTATCCCACCCCTCTAGGTGGTCACAAAGCACCAAGCTGATCTCCTTGTGCTATGTGGCTGCTTCCCACTAGCTATCTATTTTATGTTTGGTAGTGTATATATATCCATGCCACTCTCTCACTTTGTCCCAGCTTACCCTTCCTCCTCCCCATGTCCTCAAGTCCATTCTCTAGTAGGTCTGTGTGTTTATTCCCGTCTTGCCCCTAGGTTCTTCATGACCATTTTTTTTTTTTTTTAGATTCCATATATATGTGTCAGCATACAGTATTTGATTTTCTCTTTCTGACTTACTTCACTCTGTATGACAGACTCTAGGTCCATCCACCTCGCTACAAATAACTCAATTTCGTTTCTTTTTATGGCTGAGTAATATTCCATTGTATATATGTGCCGCATCTTCTTTATGCATTCGTCTGTTGATGGACACTTAGGTTGCTTCCATGTCCTGGCTGTTGTAAATAGAGCTGCAATAAATATTGTGGTACATGAATCTTTTTGAATTATGATTTTCTCAGTATATGCCCACTAGGGGATTGCTGGGTCGTATGGTAGTTCTTTTATTTATTTTTTTTTCAGTTTTTTTGTTTGTTTCTTTGTTTTAATTTTTGAATTTTATTTTATTTACTTTTTTATACTGTAGGTTCTTATGAGTCATCAACTTTATACACATCAGTGTATACATGTCAATCACAATCGCCCAATTCAGCACACCACCACCCCCGTGGCTTGCCCCGCTTGGTGTCCATACGTTTGTTCTCTACATCTGTGTCTCAACTTCTGCCTGCAAATTGGTTCATCTATACCATTTTTCTAGGTTCCACATACATGCATTAATATACGATACTTGTTTTTCTCTTTCTGACTTACTTCACTCTGGATGACAGTCTCTAGATCCATCCACATCTCAACAAATGACCCAGTTTCGTTCCTTTTTATGGCTGAGTAATATTCCATTGTATGTATGTACCACAACTTCTTTATCCATTTGTCTGTCGATGGGCATTTAGGTTGCTTCCATGACCTGGCTATTGTAAATAGTGCTGCAATGAACATTGGGGTGCATATGTCGTTTTGAATTACGGTTTTCTCTGGGTATATGCCCAGTAGTGGGATTGCTGAATCATATGGTAATTCTATTTTTAGTTTTTTAAGGAACCTCCATACTGTTCTCCATAGTGGCTGTATCAGTTTACATTCCCACCAGCAGTGCAAGAGGGTTCCCTTTTCTCCACACCCTCTCCAGCATTTGTTGTTTGTAGATTTTCTGATGATGCCCATTCTAACTGGTGTGAGGTGATACCTCATTGTAGTTTTGATTTGCATTTCTCTAATAATTAGTGATGTTGAGCATTCTTCCATGTGTTTGTTGACAATCTGTATATCTTCTTTGGAGAAATGTCTATTTAGGTCTTCTGCCCATTTTTGGATTGGGTTGTTTGTTTTTTTGATATTGAGCTGCATGACCTGCTTGCAAATTTTGGAGATTAATCCTTTGTCAGTTCCTTCATTTGCAACTATTTTCTCCCATTCTGAGGGTTGTCTTTTCGTCTTGTTTATGGTTTCCTTTGCTGTGCAAAAGCTTTGAAGTTTCATTCGGTCCCATTTGTTTATTTTTGTTTTTATTTCCATTACTCTATGAGGTGGATCAAAAAAGATCTTGCTGTGATTTATGTCAAAGAGTGATCTTCCTATGTTTTCCCCCAGGAGTTTTATAGTGTTCAGCCTTATATTTAGGTCTTTAATCCATTTTGAGTTTATTTTTGTGTATGGTGTTAGGGAGTGTTCTAATTTCATTCTTTTACATGTACCTGTCCAGTTTTCCCAGCACCACTTATTGAAGAGGCTGTCTTGTCTCCATTGTATATTCTTGCCTCCTTTATCAAAGATAAGGTGACCATAGGTGCGTGGGTTTATCTCTGGGCTTTCTATCTATGTTTCTGTTTTTGTGCCAGTACCATATTGTCTTGACTACTGTAGCTTTGTAGTATGGTCTGATGTCAGGGAGCCTGATTCCTCCAGCTCCGTTTTTCTTTCTCAAGGTTGCTTTGGCTATTCGGGGTCTTTTGTGTTTCCATACAAATTGTGAAATTTTTTGTTCTAGTTCTATGAAAAATGCCAGTGGTAGTTTGACAGGGATTGAATTGAATCTGTAGATTGCTTTGGGTAGTAGAGTCATTTTCACAATGTTGATTCTTCCAATCCAAGAACATGGTATATCTCTCCAACTGTTGGTATCATCTTTAATTTCTTTCATCAGTGTCTTATAGTTTCCTGCATACAGGTCTTTTGTTTCCCTAGGTAAGTTTATTCCTAGGTGTTTTATTCCTTTTGTTGCAGTGGTAAATGGGAGTGCTTCCTTAATTTCTCTTTCAGATTTTTCATCATTAGTGTATAGGAATGCAAGAGGTTTCTGTGCATTAATTTGGTATCCTGCTACTTTACCAAATTCATTGATTAGTGCTAGTAGTTTACTGGTAGCATCTTTAGGGTTCTCTATGTATAGTATCATGTCATCTGCAAACAATGACAGTCTTACTTCTTCTTTTCCAATTTGGATTCCTTTTATTTCTTTTTCTTCTCTGACTGCTATGGCTAAAACTTCCAAAAGTAAGTTGAATAATAGTGGTGAGTGTGGGCAACCTTGTTTTCTTCCTGATCTTAGTGGAAATGCTTTCAGTTTTTCACCATTGAGAACGATGTTGGCTGTGGGTTTGTCATATATGGCCTTTATTAAGTTGAGGTAAGGTCCCTCTACGCCTACTTTCTGGAGGGTTTTTATCATAAACTGTTGTTGAATTTTGTCAAAAGCTTTTTCTGCATCTATTGAGGTGATCAAATGATTTTTCTCCTTCAGTTTGTTAATATGGTGTATCACATCGATTGATTTGCGTACATTGAAGAATCCTTGCATTCCTGGAATAAACCCCACTTGATCATGGTGTATGATCCTTTTAATATGCTGTTCGATTTTGTTTGCTAGTATTTTGTTGAGGATTTTGCATGTATGTTCATCAGTGATATTGGCCTGTAGTTTTCTTTCTTTGTGACGTCTGTGTCTGGTTTTGGTATCAGGGTGATGGTGGCCTCGTAGAATGAGTTTGGGAGTGTTACTCCCTCTGCTATACTTTGGAAGAGTTTGAGAAGGATAGGTGTTAGCTCTCCTCTAAATGTTTGATAAAATTCACCTGTGAAGCCATCCGGTCCTGGGCTTTTGTTTGTTGGAAGATTTTTAATCACAGTTTCCATTTCAGTGCTTGTGATTGGTCTGTTCATATTTTCTATTTCTTCCTGGTTCTGTCTTGGAAGGTTGTGCTTTTCTAAGAATTTGTCCATTTCTTCCAGGTTGTCCATTTTATTGGCATATAGTTGCTTGTAGTAATCACTCATACTCCTCTGTATTTTTGCAATGTCAGTTGTTACTTCTCCTTTTTCATTTTTAATTCTATTGATTTGAGTCTTCTCCCTTTTTTTCTTGATGAGTGTGGCTAATGGTTTATCAATTTTGTTTATCTTCTCAAAGAACCAGCTTTTAGTTTTCTTGATCTTTGCTATCGTTTCCTTCATTTCTTTTTCATTTATTTCTGATCTGATCTTTATGATTTCTTTCCTTCTGCTAACTTTGGGGTTTTCTTGTTCTTCTCTCTCTAATTGCTTTAGGTGTGAGGTTAGGCTGTTTATTTGTGATGGTTCTTGTTTCTTAAGGTAGTATTTTATTGCTATAAACTTCCCTCTTAGAACTGCTTTTGCTGCATCCCATAGGTTTTGGGTCGTCATGTTTTCATTGTCATTTGTGTCTAGGTATTTTTTGATTTCTTCAGTTATCTGTTGGTTATTTAGTAGTGTATTGTTTAGCCTCCATGTGTTTGTATTTTTTTACAGATTTTTTCCTGTAACATATCTACTCTCATAGCATTGTGGTCAGAAAATATACTTGATATGACTTCAATTTTCTTAAATTTACCAAGGCTTGATTTGTGACCCAAGATATGATCTATCCTGGAGAATGTTCCATGAGCACTTGAGAAGAAAGTGTATTCTGTTGTTTTTGGATGGAATGTCCTATAAATATGAATTAAGTCCATCTTGTTTAATGTATCATTTAAAGCTTGTGTTTCCTTATTTATTTCCATTTTGTATGACCTGTCCATTGGTGAAAGTGGGGTGTTAAAGTCCCCTAGTATGATTGTGTTTCTGTCAATTTCCCCTTTTATGGCTGTTAGTACTTGCCTTATGTATTGAAGTGCTCCTATGTTGAGTGCATAAATATTTACAATTGCTATAACTCATTCTTGGATTGATCCCTTGATCATTATGTAGTGTCCTTCTTTGTCTCTCATAATAGTCTTTATTTTAAAGTGTATTTTGTCTGATATGAGAATTGCTACTCCAGCTTTCTTTTAATTTCCGTTTGCATGGAATATCTTTTTCCATCCCCTCACTTTCAGTCTGTATGTGTCCCTAGGTCTGAAGTGGGTCTCTTGTAGACTTCATATGTATGGGTCTTGTTTTCGTATCCACTCAGCCAGTCTGTGCCTTTTGGTTAGAGCATTTAATCCATTTACATTTAAGGTAGTTGTTGACATGTGTGTTCCTATTACCATTTTCTTAATTGTTTTGTGTTTGTTATTGTAGGTCTTTTCCTTCTCTTGTGTTTCCTGCCTAGAGAAGTTCCTTTAGCATTTGTTGTAAAGTTGCTTTTGTGCTGCTGAATTCTCTTACCCTTTGCTTGTCTCTAAAGGTTTTAATTTCTCCGTCAAATCTGAATGAGATCCTTGCTGGGTAGAGTAATCTGGATTGTAGGTTTTTCCCTTTCGTCACTTTAAATATGTCCTTCCGCTCCCTCTGGCTTGCAGAGTTTCTGCTGAAAAATCAGCTGTTAACCTTATGAGGATTCCCTTGTATATTATTTGTTGTCTTTCCCTTGCTGCTTTTAATATTTTTTCTTTGTATTTAATTTTTGAGAGTTCAATTAATATGTGTCTTGTTGTGTTTCTCCTTGGATTTATCCTCTATGGGAATCTCTGTGCTTCCTGGAGTTGTTTAACTATTTCCTTTCCCATATTAGGGAAGTTTTCAACTATAATCTCTTCAAATATTTTCTCAGTGCCTTTCTTTTTCTCTTCTTCTTCTGGGACCCCTATAATTCGAATGTTGGTGTGTTTAATGTTGTCCCAGAGGTCTCTGAGACTGTCCTCAATTGTTTTCATTCTTTTTTCTTTATCCTGCTCTGCAGTAGTTATTTCCACTATTTTATCTTCCAGGTCACTTACCCGTTCTTCTGCGTCAGTTATTCTGCTATTGATTCCTTCTAGAGAATTTTTAATTTCATTTATTGTGTTGTTCATCATTGTTTGTTTGCTCTTTAGTTCTTCTAGGTCCTTGTTAAACGTTTGTTGTGTTTTCTCCATTCTATTTCCAAGATTTTGCATCACCTTTACTATCATTATTCTGAATTCTTTTTCAGGTACACTGCCTATTTACTCTTCATCTGTTAGGTGTGGTGGGTTTTTACCTTGCTCCTTCATCTGCTGTGTGTTTCTCTGTCTTATCATTTTGCTTAACTTACTGTGTTTGAGGGTCTCCTTTTCACAGGCTGCAGGTTCATAGTTCCCGTTGTTTTTGGTGTCTGCCCCCAGTGGCTAAGTTTGGTTCAGTGGGTTGTGTAGGCTTCCTGGTGGAGGGGACTAGTGCCTGTGTTCTGGTGGGTGAGGCTGGCTCATGTCTTTCTGGTGGGCAGGTCCATGTCTGGTGGTGTGTTTTGGGGTGTCTGTGACCTTATTATGATTTTAGGTAGCTTCTCTGCTAATGGGTGGGGTTGTGTTCCTGTCTTGCTTGTTGCTTGGCATAGGGTGTCCAGCACTGTAGCTTGCTGGTCGTTGAGTGGAGCTGGGTCTTGGCGTTGAGATGGAAATCTCTGGGAGATTTTCGCCAGTTGGTATTATGTGAAGCTGGGAGGTCTCTCGTGGACCAATTTCCTGAACTTGGGTCTCCCACCTCAGAGGCACAGGCCTGATGCACGGCCAGAGCACAAAAACCCTGTCATCCACACAGGTCAGAATAAAAGGGAGAAAAAAAGAAAGAAAGAAAGAAAAAATAAATAAATTGAAATAAAATAAAGTTATTAAAATAAAAAATAATTATTAAAAAATTTTAAAAGTAATTAAAAAAAAAAGAAAGAAGGAAGAGAGCAACCAAAGCAAAAAACAATTCCACCAATGATAACAATCGCTAAAAACTATACTAACAAAAAAAAAGATGGACAACCTGAATGCTAGGACAAATGGTAAAAGCAAAGCTATACAGACAAAATCACACACAGAAGCAGACACATACACATTCACAAAAAAAGAAAACGTGAAAAAAAATATATATCATCGCTACCAAAGTCCACATCCTTAATTTGGGGTGATTCATTGTCTATTCAGGTGTTCCAGAGATGCAGGGTACATCAAGTTGATTGTGGAGATTTAATCCACTGCTCCTGAGGCTGCTGGGAGGGATTTCCCTTTCTCTTCTTTGTTCGCACAGCTCCTGGGGTTCAGCTTTGGATTTGGCTCCGCCTCTGCGTGTAGGTCACCTGAGGGCATCTGTTCCCCACCAAGACAGGACAGGGTTAAAGGAGCAGCTGATTTGGGGGCTCTGGCTCACTCAGGCTGGTGGGAGGGAGGGGTACGGAGTGTGGGGCGAGCCTGCGGCGGCAGAGGCCAGTGTGACGTTGCACCAGCCTGAGGTGCGCCATGCGTTCTTCCAGGGAAGTTGTCCCTGGATCACGGGACCCTGGCTGTGGCGGGCTGCACAGGCTCCGGGAGGGGAGGTGTGGACAGTGACCTGTACTCGCCCACAGGCTTCTTGGTGGCTGCAGCAGCCTTAGCGTCTCATGCCAGTCTCTGTTGTCCGCGCTGATAGCCACGGCTCACGCCCGTCTCTGGAGCTCCTTTAAGCGGCACTCTGAATCCTCTCTCCTCACGCACCCCGAAACAAAGAGGTAAGAAAAAGTCTCTTGCCTCTTAGGCAGCTCCAGACTTTTTCCCGGACTCCCTCCCGGCTTGCTGTGGCGCACTAACCCCTTCAGGCTGTGTTCACGCAGCCAACCCCAGTCCTCTCTCTGGGATCCGACCTCCAAAGCCTGAGCCTCAGCTCCCAGCCCCCACCCGCCCCGGCAGGGGAGCAGACAAGCCTCTCGGGCTGGTGAGTGCTGGTCGGCAGGGATCCTCTGTGCGGCAATCTCTGCGCTTTGCCCTCCGCACCCCTGTTGCTGCTCTCTCCTCCGCCCCCCACAGTTTCCGACTGTGAAGGGGCTTCCTAGTGTTTGGAAACCTTTCCTCCTTCACAGTTCCCTCCCACTGGTGCAGGTCTCATCCCTATTCTTTTGTCTCTGTTTTTTTTTTTCTTTTGCCGTACCCAGGTACGTGGGGAGTTTCTTACCTTTTGGGAGGTCTGAGGTCTTCTGCCAGCGTCCTCTAGGTGTTCTGTAGGAGTTGTTCCACATGTAGATGTATTTCTGATGTATTTGTGGAGCGGAAGGTGATCTCCACGTCTTACTCTTCCACCATCTTGAAGCTCCCCTCTCCCTTTAGCCATTCTTTTAGGGTAGGTCTGATGGTGGCAAATTTTCTTAGTTTTCCTTCATCTAAATATGTCCTGATTTCCCCTTCCTTCCTAAAGGATATTTTAACCGGTTAAAGGAATTTGGGTTGACATTGCTTTTCTTTAAGAACCAGAAAAATATTTTGTCATCTTTTCTGGCATCCATAACATCTGATAAGAAACTGTCATTCCAGTTGTTTTGTTCTGTAAGTAATTGTGCCATGTTCCCCCTGGCCGCATTCAAAATTTTTTTCTTTGTCTTCAGTTTTCAGAAGTTTATATTATATCTTGGCATGGATTTCTATTGGCTCATCCTATTCAGCATCCAATTAGCTTTTTGAATCTGTAGGATTATGTCTTTTGCCAGATTTGGAAAGTCTTCAGCCATTATTTCTGTGAGTGCTTTTTTCAGTTTTGCTTTCCTTTTCATCTCTTTCTGGTACTTGGATGGAATAAATGTTCAATGTTTAGTTATAGTCTAACAGGCCTAGGAGGCTGTTCATTTTTATTGTCTTTTTTTCCCTGTTGTTCAAACTGGTTAATATCTGTTTTTCCATCATTCAGTTCACTGATTTTATCCTCTATCCCCTCCTTTCTATAACTGAGCCAATCCACTGAACATTTTATTTCAGTTATTGTTTTCTTCAATTCTAAAATTTCGATTGGGTTCTTCTTTATAACTTTCATTTCTTTGCTTAGGCTTTCTAATTTTCATTTGTTTCATGCATGTTTTTGATAGCTCACCGAAGCATTTTTATCATGGCAGCTTTAAAAATCTTTGATAATTCTAACAGTTCATCTTGGTATTGGCACCTGTTGGTTTTCTTTTTTTTTTTTTCATTTCTTTGAGATCTTCCTGGTTCTTGGCATGATGAATGATTTTTTTTTTTAATAGAAACCTGCACATTTTCATAGTATAAGTCTCTGGATCTTATTTAAACCTTGTGTTTTAGCGGACTTGCTGTGACATCCCTCTGACATGTCTGGGAAGAAAAGGATGTTATCTCCTTACTGCCGAGTAGAAGTCCAAGTGCCCCACTCTGGTTCTGTTGATACCGTAGAAGTAGAGCTCCTCATTACTGCTGGGTTGGAGTGAAAGATCTGGTTTCCCATGTAGTCTGCACTGACACTGTGGAGTCTGGAGCCCTATTATTTGACTGTGGGGATGAAAGTCCCAGCTCTGGAGTTGACCTTTTTGCCAAGAGGAGGGTTGCCGTTCCTCATTACAGCCTTGTGAGGCCTTTGCTGTTAGGGATGGGGGCCACAGTTCTTTTTGTGATGTTTGGCTGGAGTACAGAGGTGATTGTACAAAGTTTTTTATCTTGCTAGGCTTCTTCTTTTCTCAAACTTTGGCTAGCACAAATAAGCTTTGATTGGGCCTTTTTTTTTGGTCTACATTCATTGGCATTCCCAGTTTGCCAGCTTCTTCAGCTCCAGGTGGGGTGTGTGAGAAAACCCAAGAAACTCACTGCCATGTCACTCCTTGGGTCTTTTTTTTTTTTTTTATTGGACTTCTTGGGTCTTGAAATCCCTAGTCAATCTGCATTCTTCTCTCCACCTTTCTTATGTTTGCTTTATGTATATTGTCCATGGTTTTTACTTATGTTTAGTGGAAGGGATAGGGAAAAGTATTTCTACTCCATATTCCTGGAAGCACAAGTCACTCAAGAATATACCTTTTAACTTATCAACCCAGGTGATTCTGAGGCAAGGATCTATGGGTTACAATTTGAGGAACGTTTTATAGAAAATGAAACTGAGCCCCAGAGAGACTAACTCAAAATACAGATGTCAAATACTCAGGTTGTATAATGCAAAGTTTAAACTAGGACCCAGGTCTCCTGGCTTCCCTTTCAATGCCAGTTCTTCCTCGTGACACTAAATAAAACTGCTGAGAATACCAAAAAGAATTAATGTACCAATTTCACTGGTATTTATAGAGATCAAATAGTTTGCCTACAGGTTTATTCATGGGCTTAAAAAAGCAGAGGCACAATCTTTCTAATACATTTGCTTCCCACAAGTTGCAACGTAATTTCTGCTGTGGAGGATTCCAGGCAGTTGCTTCAAGATGGGGCATTGTCTGCACATAAAATAATTGCTCTTGGAAATAAAAGTCTACGCAGTCTATTGAGGATGCTACACACTGCCTGCATAGTCTGACTCATACACAGGGAAGCTTTTCCAGTTATGTTAATACTCATTTGGCAGCTGCCTCTATAATTGCCTACGTCAGTTGGTAGACATGCAGGAAATGTTAATTCTCTGCAAATATAGTTATTCATAAGTTGGTGTCAATTGTATCACCCTCAATAGAGACATCTCTTCAGATGCCACTGGAATTGGGGGCAGGAGGTCTGTATTCAGTCATCTCTGGGGAGCCCTTGAAATCTGGAGGGACAGGAAATGGTATGAGAGCAAAGGCAGCATACAAATGCATCTGATGAAATATGGGCATCCTTCAGTGGCTGCCTTTCATTTGACTGGCCCCATGCACAGGTTGTACCAGATGGCACTCTCATGGTTTCCGTCAATGTGGAAATGTGATGAAGAAGGGGAGGAGAATAATGGATGAAAAAAAACAATCTGCACAGATGAAAATAATTATGATTATGTAGCTAATGACCCAGGGAATTAGAGAAAGCCAAACTCATTGGATCTCAGGCCGCATGCAGGCAGATGTCACAACTTAATGACAAAAGATGAATTGCTTTATCTCCTGCATAGTAACACATGACGGAGGAGTTGTGATTCCTTTTTTCCAAATCCCTTTCTTGAATAAAGTTATAAGGAGAATTATACTCTGAGTATCTTCCCATTTTGAAAAGGAATTGAGCTAGCAGCAGTCTTGGATTATTAAAAATGTCAAAATAACTTCAGTAAATATTAGATTGATATTCATTTTGAGCTGTAGGAGTAGCGGGAAGCAACCCACAGGATGTTGGAGATAGCCCTTCTGCCACTGAAATATAGATTATGCCTTCCCAGGAGGGGAAGGGTTAAATCTTCCACTTCTTTTGTGGTCATTTAAAAGCACTTATTGAGATTCTGCCATGTATGTGGCCCTACTTAACAACCTGTGTTGGAAAGATGAAAGAGACACTACCCCTGCCCACCCTGGAGGAGCTCACGTTGGTGTACACTTTGTAAATATTGATTTGGGGTGGATAACCAATTCTGTTCCCTACACAGACCCTGTTGAGCTTCCTGAAATTCCCATTGCCTCCTGTCAAAGCCATGAAAGCTGATATTCAGATGCTGGTGGTTCAAGTATTCATTCTTTTATTCATTCACTCAGTCATTCAGCAAATCTGTCTTGAATATCTATTATGTTCTAGGCATTGTGCTTGGCACTAGGTTTAAACTGGTGAACACCATTGTTTAATAGTAACAATATTAAATTATTATTATTAAGTATTAACAATATTAAATTAACATAGCATTAATGTAAAAATATACTATATGAATATATTATGTCTTAAGCTAAGATTTGTTTAAAAAAATAAGTGGTAAAAAGGGAGTCACAGTCTCAATTTTTGGAAATCAATGGTGGAATTACTATTATAAAGGTTTATGAGAAAGGGTTAGAAGTATGAGTGTCTCAACTAATGTATTAGCCAGTTAGGGGGAAAATGTAAAGTGGATGCCATTACTATTTTGAATCTTAAAAAAACATGGTTATGAAAAGCACATTAGGGGAGTGGATAGCTCACAAGTTTGGCAATGAAAGACCAAACATTTTAAGTCCATATAATTGGTTGAAATCCAGCCAAAATTGATAACAAATGCAACTCTTCCCCATCTGCTAGTTTATGCAAATGAGTTGGTGATCTCGTTTAATTTTCTAGGAGACAGGTGTCTCTATTGCTAAAGCAGCTACTCAGTTGGCATCTAGCCCCAGTTTCAGGAAAAGTCTTGAATTTAGCTGTGGGGTAGGGCTTAGCTTCCAGCATGGTCCTAAGAATCCCAGGACAAGAGAGGAAAGCCAGAGCTGAAAATCACTGCATGTTTGTGTCCAGTCTCTCAGGGACTGGATCAGCCATGGCAGATAAGACTCCGACCTGCTACACACACATTCTCTACCTGATTCCTTCAGAGCTGAAGGAAGAGAGCTCTGAAAGAAGTTTTTGCTAGAGACTATCAAACTCAAATACCAATACCAAGGCTGATTGGATGGGACCTTATTTCTTTCTGGAACTTTCTCCATATTCCAGATACCAAGAGAACACAAATATTTTTTAAAACTCTTGTAGGGACAAGATAGCACAGATACAATATTACAGTTGAAAGAAACCCATATTTTTAGTGTGCATCTATTATTGGTGAATAGAGAAGTGAAGAAGAGCAGACTATGAAATTAACTGCTTGGGTTCAGATCCTCTCATTGTGACTTATTAGCTGTGTAACTCTGGGAAAGTTACTTAACCTTTCTGGTCCTCATTCCATCCATCTATAAAATGGAGATAATAGTATTACCAAGGTCATAGAGTTGTTAAGAGAATTAAATGAGTTAATGCCTGTAATATATTTAGAACTGTGCCTGGCATATAATGAGTCTTCTGTACAAGTTACCTCATACAACTGCGTGCCAAGAACTATGCTAATTCAATGAAAAAAACTCCTCCCATTATTTAATTCTGACATCAATTCTTTGACATAAGTATTATGCACTACCATTTTACAGATGAGGATACTAAGCTTCAGAACGGCAAATGGCAGGGAAGAATTAAGTTGTCTTATAGCATCTATTTAATGCCAAACCAAGATCTCTCTACCGCAGTTAGTTGCTTGAGATCACACAGCAAAGTAGAACAGAGACTGTAACTCAAGATTCCTGGTTCTCAGTTCAACATACCTTTCAGTAATTTCCTGTTCCTGGTCTTGTTAATGCAAAGGAAAAATATGTACAAGTTAGTAAAAAAATACTAATTTTATGACTTCTACCAAAAATAATGAATTGAGGTCCAGGAAAATTTAATTTTTCTTTAAAAATTATTAATTGTTACTATGTAGCAAGTATTATGCTAAATCCTGGGGTCATAGTGGTAAATAATGTAGACAAGGTGATTACTGGAAATTTTATAATAAATTCTAATTACTCAGATTATTTTTTCCTTCACCAATTCCTTTCACAGTTTTTTACCGAATTGTGAAACTAGTTCTGATTTTGTAGACTTTTACTTATAGACCAAAAAATTTTACTTGCCCCTAACTATTTGATAGCAACTAGGAGCATAATCTTTAAAACAAATTTATCGTTCAAGGCACTTGAAGGAAGAGATTGTTTTAATTATTCTTCTATTGGACATTGCTCATTAAGATCTGTTCATGGGGCTTCCCTGATGGCGCAGTGGTTGAGAGTCCACCTGCCGATGCAGGGGACACGGGTTCGTGCCCCGGTCCGGGAAGATCCCACATGCCGCGGAGCGGCTGGGCCCGTGAGCCATGGCCGCTGAGCCTGCGCGTCCAGAGCCTGTGCTCCGCAACGGGAGAGACCACAACAGTGAGAGGCCAGCATACCACAAAAAAAAAAAAAAAAAAAAAGATCTGTGCATGTTCTTGATCCACTCACAGATGAGTGAACTAACTAGTGGCTCTAGGATGACATTTCCATGACTTTACGAGCTTCCGAAAGAGGTAGACCATAATGAAGGCATTCATTAGAGGGCTATGAACCAGAGAGGTGGCACACATTGAAGTTCTCACATCATCATTCATACTGATCTGATTAACTCTCCCAGTCTCATTTCCAGAGTGCAGGGATCAGGAATTTTGGCAACCATCTGGGTAACAGAAGTCCCTCCCCAAGGATCTTGTAAATTTCTGCCCATATGTTCCCTGTAAAATTGCATTGCCTATGGCTTTCTTCCCACAGCTCATGTCTGCAAAGATGACCAACCAACCAGATCTTGTGACGGAGCCCTTCAGCCTTCCAGAAATATGCCAATGTAGTCATTCCTCACTTGGACTTATGTATGATGTTTATTGATAATATGAGTGCTGAGAATAACAACAAATACATTAGACATGAGAGGACATTGTCTGACTCTAAACTTGCCATACACAGAGCCATTAAAAAAGGACTTTGTATCATAAGATACACCAAAAAATATTGCCCCCTTCTATCTTATAGTACAACACCTGGGGAGCAGGCTTTGGGAACATGAAGTCTGATGTAATTCTCTCCAGCTGAGGAACTTCCAGGGAAAAAGAAAGATACGAAATTGATTTATTTGGATTATCCTACAGATGCCGTTTTTCACAACTTCAAACTGAGGCTTGATTTGTAGAATTATGATTATTAAGATGTTAGCAGTCCTGGGCAGGGCATTGCCAAATCTAATTTCTCTAAATCCCAAGACAGCCCTTGGTAGGATTGTCTTAAACTTGTCAGCAGCTTTCAGTAGCTGAATAATAAATGCAATTTCCCCTCTTTCAAATAACTCAAAGGAGCATGTGCTTAGAGATTCTGCATGTTCCCCTTTTCCCTAGTTTTTGGCCTAGCTAGAATATTTACCTCCCTGTGTTCATTAGAAAATATGTATGAAGGATGTTCCACCATGGGGGTAAACACTGAATATTTAGTTCACTTTTGAGAGTTACAGACTTCTCTCTAACAATATTCGTATTCTCCTAAAGTTTACATTCACAGCCTTGCTATTGAAAGGGAGAACCACACAGATATTACGTGTAGAGCCATTACAGTCTACCTCCTGTGTTCAGATAATCAGAAGCCATGTATGACAAGGTGAGAATGGGCAAAACTTGACCTCACAACACTTTGATTCGTTGATGAAGAAACATGTTATGCAAACTAGATTGTGTCTGCTGCAGCTCAAAGTGGCCTAAACTACCGAAATTCCCTTCTTCTTGTATTTAAAACTACTTTGGGATATGAATAGATGTCAGATTGTGTGATTTTCTCACGGAGGCCATTGGCCAGATGACACCCTTACAGGGGTGGGTGGCACGTTCTCAGGAGGAGAGAGTTGGCTCCACTGGCAATCATCCTTTAGAGATGTGGGTCATGGAGCAGGGCAGAAACTCATTCGACTTTGGAGTTGCATGAGTTACAATCTTCTCTACTTTGTGGGAGTATGGGTTATTTTGGCCTAGCCTCCAAAGCTCAGGGAAAACTACAGTGATTCCAGTGGTGTGTATAAACTACCTCTTGTCAAGTAGACATGTTGGGATAAAACAAGAACATGGCTGGATAAGGGATCCTGAGATTATATACGAGTCTGTGCGCAAACTCTGTTAATCAAACTCCACCTGATTAATTTGCCAGATTTACCAGTGATCTACTTCTCATCTATAAAGCATAGTCACTGACGCACATAGCTGGAGTGAGCAACCAGTGTGGTTGTCCTAAAACATTCCTGGTTTTAACACTGAAAGTCCTGAAGCCCAGGAAACCATCAGTACTGGGGAAATCCCAGGTAGTTGGTCACCCTACTCGTAACACACTGAATTTATCTAGTAAGAAACTGTAGTGACTCATGCACTTTTGTTCCCACCAGTTGAAATGAATGTTTACCAAGAATCTGTTATGCCATTTGTTCCCAAACCTGTTTAAGTGACTTACTTGTTGTTATAATTACATAATTTAATTAAATATAATATAAACGGAGGATATGTCTGTGTGAAAATAAAGAGTAGTGTCTCTATGGAAACTAATTTGAATGTTTTGGAAAAACCCAGTAACGTAAAGTTGCTAAAAAAAAGTTTAATGTGAAAAAACAACTGTAAATGATTCAGAAAAAAATATATATCACAAATATCTTTAAGTTCTCATTCGTTGTTATAAACATTGAAAATGGAAATTACAGACAATCCATTATGAGGGTTGCTTATGCAGCAGAAATGATAGGAAACACTGATCAGATGATCCATGCATAAAGAAAAGACCTTGGCCTTACATCAAATGGTTGGTATTGCATTTTTTATGTTTCAAACTAATAATAAAATGTGTAAGGCGTGTATAATTCAATTTTTTATTCCGTGGTCTAACAAACTTCTTCTAGCATTAGCTGACTGCTAGTCTAATAAGTTTTTTTTTTTAAAGGTTTTTATTGCATTTGTAATTATTCCCTATATTCGTGTGTTGTGCTTTCTTCTATTGTGTCCAAACTTGCAGTAAGATCCTATGAACTTATTAATCTCCATCACTCACTGTATGTTGGTGCCTAGCATCATATACAGAGAGGAACAAAGAGTGTGAACACAGGTTGTAAGCTCTGGCTGCCAAGGACAAGATCTATTTTATTCCCTGTTTCCTAGTACCTTGCATGCTTCCAGGCAAATACTGAGAGCTCCCTATGTGAAGAATATTTGGTAAATAAAGAATCAGTGAATGAATGAATGAACATCTCTCAAGAACCCTATAGTCAACCTTGGAGAGTTAAATGCTGAATTATTAAAAATTTAAATATATATTATTTAGTTAATTATTCCTTTTTTTTCTTAGAAAGATAATAGGCAGATCAGGGGACTGTTATAAGCATTGGAAAGATTATAAAGATGAATAATATACATCATATAAAAAGTACAAGCACGAGTATATTCAAAATTTAATGATGAATTCAGCATTGGCATAGCCCAGTCCGAACAGAGGACTGGACAATTAGATGGGATGTCATTGTTATGCAGTACTGGGTGCATGCAGACTGAATAATTGGACCTGAGTTTAGGGAAGAAAGTAAAGAATGCTCACTTGGCTTAGAGTTCAGTCACTACGAGCACAGACCTGAATTAAAGTCAAATCTCTGACAGAACTTTTGACCTTGAGTAAGTTATTTAACCTCTCTCAGCTCCAATGTTCACATCTGTAAAATGGGGATGATGATGCTTAATTAGTTACCCAGGATCAAATGCAGTAACATATTTGCAGACACTACACTTATGCACGGTTTCTGATCCACAAGCACTTGGTGTCTATAAGCTATGTTTAAGGAAAATAGGCTGTAAAAATTAGAAAGAATTTCAAGAAGAAAATAGCATTGGAGCTTCTAAAGTGATGGTAAGTTTGGATATGGGTAGATAAGATTGTAGGATAGACAGAGGAAAGAAGAGAAAGAGTTTTCAGGCACAAGAACAGCAAGAGCTGTATACATACAGGGGACGTTGGTAAATATACAATGAAGAACAACACAGTTTGGACATCAGAAGAAAGGGGAGTGGTTACCTCATGTGGAAACAAGGGAATTGCTTTAGAAGCTCTGAGAAGAAAAACGTTCATTGTAGCTTGGAACATTTAGCCACTGTAGTTCAGAGGATAAACACCTAAATTAAAGAGAAAGGGACCAGATATCAGGCATTCTGTCCGTTGCAAAAGTAAGAGCACGTTGAAAACTGCTCGTGCAAACATGGGATGACTGGGAAAAGGAAGAGAGAGAGAGAAGACAAAGGGAAACCAAGGAAGCTATCCAATATCCACATCTTTCCACTTGCAGAAGCACTAGGGGACTGTCTGCAAAAGCCTATGCTAGCCTATCTCTATTTCAGAGACAGAAAATTTCCTCATCTCCTTGTTTGATTCTGGTGCAGAGTTTGCAGTACCTAAGTAATTTGATTCACAATAGTCTTGTGCGATATGCTTTCAGCTACCTCATTAATTTTTATTTTATGGTCAATAAAGTTTCTGTTATTTCTGCAAATTTCATATCTGGTTAGTCTCCAGGAGTTCTCTTTTTACCTTGTTTTCACAAGTACTGGTACTTGTCTCGATGTTCACCCACTCCCTCCTTCAACTGGAATCTTATTTCTCTTCCAAAAGATCTTTTCCACCCATGCTAACCTATGTGTTTTTCATTCCCTGATCTCCTATGGACATTATTAAACACGTTTCTCATTGACCTTTACATTACACATATAATTTTTAGATTTTGAGTAAGTAAAAATGTCATGTATCTTTCTATTCCATTAAATCATAATCTTAACCCCCATGGTATTTATTCAACAAATATAAACTGAGCACATACTATGTACAAGAGACGACACTAGGAGTGCAGCAGTAAACTCAACAGCCATACTCTCTGCTCTCATAGACTTTAAATGTAACAATAAAGACAAGAGAAATGAGAAATAACTAAGTTAGATGTTTTCTGAAAATGATAAATCCTTAAGGAAAATAACCAGGTAATGTAAATACTTGTAAGGGATTGTAAGGATAAAGCAGGGCATGTAAAACAGAGGATTCAAGAAAATCTTTTTGTTGAGATTACATTTGGAATGAGACCTGAGCAATGAGAAGTAGACCATGCAGTGATCCAGGAGCAGATTATTTTGGGCAGAGGGAGCAAGTGCAAAGGCCCTGAGGCAAGGCCATGTTGACCTGTTTGAGGAAAACTAAGAAGGTACACATGGCTGGAGCCCAGTAAGCAAGCAGGCAGTGATGCACAGGCAGAAAGGAGCCAGACCACGTAGGCCCAGATGGTGCAGACAGTTTGGATTTTACTCTAAGCGAAATGGAACAGGGCAGGCTTTTAAGCAGAAGACTTGACACATAATCAGACTTGAGTTTTAAAAAGATCCCATCAGCTGTTAGATAACTAATAATTTGGAGTAGGGTCAAAAAATAAATGTGTTAAGTTGCTATTGCTGAAGTCCTGGTGAGAAATGGCTAGGATTGCAGCAGTGGAATTAGAGGAAGCACATGGATTAGGGAGACGTGTTGAAGGCAGTCCATGACAGGATTTGCTGATAAAGTGAATGTCAAGAGTAAGAAGAAACAAATTAAGGATAAATCCTCACTTTTTGTCCCCAGAATTTTAGTGGATGGTGGTGCCATTACTGAAAAGCTAAAATCATTTTTTAATGCATTGATTAGTTCTCATAAAAAAAAGTTTTTCTCAGTGAAACTAATGATAGCTCTGTTTAAAGGGAATGCAACCTTACAAGATATGCCAATGGCTATCAAATAGCTCCCCAACTTTTTTTTTTTAACAGTTCCTAATAATGTATATCAGGAGTTGGCATACTTTTTCTGCAAAAGACCAGATAGTAAATATTTTAGTCCTTGTGGACCACACTGTCTTCAGCCACAGGCAGTTCATAAGTGAATGACTGTGGCTCTGTTCAAATAAAGTTTTATTTACCGAAAAAACAGGAGTGAGCTGTAGTTGGCCTGCCCCTGATATACGTGATCATAGAATGGCTTCCTGAACAAAACTCATAGATGCTCCTAATTCATACAAATCTTTAAAAACATATTCAGTTTAGGAAAGGAGGATTCACAAGAGGATGCAATCAGACTTCTGGGCTTTTTTATTTTTTAGAGTCATTTTATTTTTCTTGTCAAGAATTCCAGTAAGTATCTGATTGTGTTCAAATACTTATCTCCAAATGTGCAAGGTATAGAATCTGGAAATCTGATATAAGCCCTTTGATTAAAAGATCTTTCTGTTTTCAAACCTCAAAAGAAAATGGAGGTTAAAAGCCCTTTTAAAATTGAGTGGCAGAAGTGCAATATTTATTGTTATTTTAAATTCGGTTCAATTATTCCAAGTGACATTTCATTCTTCTAATTTATTTTTTAAATTACCCATCTTTGAAAGGTGTCATCTGAATTTGACAATTACTTCCCCTTTGCAGGGGTCAGAGCTAGTTACTCTCTGTATCTCACAGAAAAATACAGCCCCTATGTATTAAAGGTTAGTCATATTTACTCCAAATTGTGATATCTTGAAGTCACAGCTTTTATCTAGACTTTGAGGTCCTGATAACAAAAAGGACAGGAAGATCAATAACCACATGATGGGTAACTAATTGCTTTTGCTTCTACCAGCAACCTTCTATCCCTCTCAGAGCTCATTCCAAAGTCCATTTGACAATCTCAGATATTGTTTTCAACCTTGGCTCTCAACAGTCTGGAATCCAAACTGAGTAGAAAAAATACGTTAAAACCTTTTCTACTGACAATGTTTTACACATACATAGTCCTCAATACTATCCATATAGGAGATTTATTAGAGATCATTACTCAGGTGACTATCAATAAGTGGAATTTCTCTTTGCTAAAAGTCATGGTCTACTAAATGGTATTTAATTAATTTTTGTTATGCTTGTAATGATTTCATTCAATATTGCAAAGTGAAATTTCTCACTCAAAAAACATTTATTAAGTGCTTATGTAGTACCACTACTTTTAGCTAACACATTTTTGTCAGTGACCAGAAGCAATGTTCTGGTCTAAGGCTTGACAAAATTAACATGTTGAATCTTTATCCATGCATAAAGTAGGTTATCTTATTTTCTACACTGAGACACAGAAATGTCTATAGCTTCAATAGATGTTTCTGTAGGTAAAGGATTCTGGATTTCCTACTTGCCAATGTTGTAACCTTGGGCAAGTTCATTAGTCTGTTTTTGCCTCAGTTTTCGCATCTGTAGATTAGGAATAATAATAATAATACCTACATCATTGCATTATTAAAAAGAAAAGGTAAGTTAATATTTTAAAGCACTGAGATGCGTGGCTAGCATATGTTAAAGATTTTTACCTAATAAGATAAAGATAACCTGTCCATAGTCACAAAATTAACAATGGCAGGGCCCGTATGTACAAGATGCTCTGAAGAATACAGAGAAGAATCAACAAATTGGGAGATCTGGCATACATATATCCCAGTTAACAAGAACATCATGGCACTCAGTGTGGTTTTTCCTTTTAGGTTCACCATTTTAATTTTACTGAGTGGGAAATAAATCTCCACCCATGCAAAGTGAGAGAGAAAATGTGTCTTTGCCCATTAGTTTCTCTCTACAGGTGGGCAACAACTCATCTTTGAGCTAAGAGGCCAACAATTAAACTGAATATACGAGTTCACTCTTGTTTATATTGTTCTCAGTGTTGGCACTGAATTACAACTGCATTCACATCTTCCTCTTGAGAATTTGCTGGGTGGAAGCAACTGTAGGGGGTAGTTTTTCCAGCAAATCAAATATTTGTAACTTTCCTATTGAAGCACTGATTAAATTTTTTTGTTATTAGCTTTTAAAATAATATTTTTTTTACCAAACATTGAGCATTGCTGCTATGGTTATTCATAATTAAGAGGTTTTGAAGGTCAGTTTTATTCCTGTGGTTGTAATTATATCTCTTTACGACCCACATCCTCAAACATGGTATTTCTTTTGCGTTTTGACGAGTGATTAATTTTAAAGATGATTGAGATAATTTTTGCATGACCATACACTCATTATTTTCTGCTTATCTTGCCCAGGGACTCCCCTCAGTTTCGATCAGAGATAGCTTTTCTTGCTTTTTCTTCTTAACTAGTGTAGTGTTTTAGTATTTCATCATCTTAATTTAAACCCTTGATTTATTCACTTCCAAGTGTGTTCCCAAAGTTATTTCTTAGCGAGATGAGAAATATTAAAAGAAAATAAAAGAAAAAATGGCAAAATATTCAGCTCTCTTTCCTTCCTCTTCCTCTTGTACTGGGTGGTAATATCCCTAAGAGAGATCCCAACCCATCTGATAGAGAAGAAGTATGATTTTGAATTTCTATTAAGAATGAGTCTTCTTTGGTTGATTAGCCTTCTATGCCTAGGCTCAGTGCTGTGTCACTTGAGAATGTTTCTTGGCCAAAGTACTAATACAGAAAACCAAGCAAAAGCCTCTTAAATATTTCTCTCTTATATCTCTAAAATCCTATCCTGGAGTGTGGACAAATTAATGGGGGTGGTATTGGGAGTAGGGCCTAAGAGATCCAGTTAAGTCAGGAGATACTCTCAACATAGAATGAAGTGGTTCTGTATATTGAAAACTGAGTATTTGATATAGCCTTGCCTTAGAATCATTTCCTTGGTGTTGCAAGTCCTTTAAAAGCTTTCTCGAATAAAGCCGATTTGCTTTCTTGGAGTCTTGTACTTTTAATGGGCTTCAAGCTGTTACAGGTACTCAGACAGGACTTCCCTTTCAATTCCCTGAATCGTTAGATTGAGACAATTAAATTCTCTTTGTGAGTCTTTTGGAAGTAATCTTGGACTAAGGCAGTGGGGAAATAATTGCTATAGATCAGTGGGTCTCTAAGTGTGGTCTCCCAACCAGAAGCATTAGCACCACCTACTAACTGTTAGAAATACAAGTTTTGTAGCCTGACCCCAGCCCTACTGAATTTGAAGTGCTTGGAGGTGTGACCCAGCAATCTGATGCTCTCAGGTTTAAGAACCTATGTCATAGAGAGACGCTTAACAAAGAAATGCATGCCCTTCTATGAAGTCTGTGAAAACGCTGTTATATGTGGTTCTGATTTTTGACTCTTCAGCATGTCTCCAGGGTGAACAATTATTTCAATAAGTACTAATGTCACCAAGCCAATCATCCTCTCAGCATAAAACCCTCCTAACACTGTCATGTACTATATTCTGTGATACAGCCACTTCCTACCTTACCTACCAAATTATGCAAATGATTGTCTCTCTCATTTCCATCACAGCATAACTCCTACTTTACATCTCCTGCAACATTTAGAAATGCTCTCAATGATTCATTCTTTCTTTTGTGTTGTTATAAGTGCAGTTTATCCCATTACGTAGGGAGATTTATGAATTGTGGGTATATTCAGTCAAGAAACATGTTTTACACTTACATGTTGAAGTTGAGTAATTGGGTTTTATTTCATTACTATCCCTGCTCTGTATGTCAAGTGCATTAAGTTCTCTGGGCTTCAGTTTTATTACCTTTAAAATGGGGACGATAATTTTTATGGTTAAGTATTTGCCTAATGCTTATTATATGCCAGACATCAGTTTTGAGCTCCTTATATGAATTCATCAACTAATCCTCACCACTACCCTAAAAGTTAGACATTATTTTAATCCACATTTTGCAGATGAGGAAAATGAGGCAGAGAAAAATAACTTTCCCAACGTCATAGAGCTGGTACGTAATGAAACTGAGAACCCAGGCAATCTGGGCCCAATACCAGGCACCGAACACCAATGCCTACAGCTTTGTATTCTAGTGTTGTGTGGTTATTTTGAGTATCAGATGACATAGTACATGTACTTAGCTCAGCGCCTGAGATGAACACCTTTATTACAGGGTAGCTATTTTTAACTAGTTGAAAAAGCATACAGTCCTGTGGAGGGAGAAAGACATGGGAACACAAAATCGCTAAAATGTTATGGGTGTGTATTAGTTTCCTATTGCTGATGTAACAAATTACCGCACACTTAGTAGCTTAAAGCAGCACAGATTTATTATCTTTCCATTGTGGAGGTTAGAAGTCTGAAATGCGTCTCAAGAAGTCTGAAATACGTCTCAATGCATTAAACTCGAGGTTTTATCAGGGTTGCATTCCTTCTGGAAGCTCTAGGGGGAAACCTGTTTTCTTCCCTTTTCCAACTTCCAGATGCAACCTCCACTCCTTGTCTTTAGACCCCTCCATCTTCAAAGCCAGCAACGACATCACAGCATCTTCTGCTTCCATCATCCCACCTTCTCTAAACGACACTCCTGCCTCCTCCCTCTTCCATTTTAAGGACCCTTGTGATTACAGTAAATATTCCAGGATAGTTTCCTCATCTCAACATGTGGAACTTAACCTCATCTACAAAGATCCTTTTGCCATGTAAAATAACACATTCACGGGTTCCAGGGATTAGAATGTGGATGTCTTTGCTGGGGAGGGGGCTTTATTCTGCCTATCACAATGCATTTTAGAGAAGTATCTTTACACACACAAGGACATACATGCACACACATGCCCATGTGTGCACACACAGGTTACAAAGGAGAGGGTGAGGAAAGTCTGGAAAGCTTTTGGAAGAAGTAATACTTGAACATAATATTTAATCATTTATAGTTTTTTCATGAGTCAAATAAGGAGGGAGCAAAGGTATTTCTAAGAAGCCCCAATCCTGAAACAGGCCACCAGGGTTCAGTTGTAGTTCCAGTGATTGGAGGATTGGGTTCTGGGGGTGATAATGTGTGAAGTTGAAGCCAAAACGGTAAGTAGGGGTGAGATAATTGATTTCATTGAATGACAACCTAAGGCATTGGATTTCATTGGTTGATAGGGAGCTTTTTCCTGTGAGACCAAGTAGGGTGCACATAGCAGATACTCAGTAAATACCACTGATTCACAAACCACGCAATTGAATAAATACAGAGGTTATTACAAAGTTTGGTCAGGAAAAATAAACCTACTGATAACCCCTTCTCTGTTCTGAAAGCAATATTTGGCTTGAGCATTTCATTGACCTCCGTTATGTTCCATGGGGAAGTAGAAGAGCATTATTTGTCCATGAGCTGTCCTAGGCAGCCTTAGTTACACACTATGGTTAGGAAACCACTTTGATTTAAAGGAGCTCTTGCTCTCTCAGGCCAAAATATGCTGTTTGATAATGAGTTACAATAGTCAGCATGGGACCTCAACACGTATGATGCCACATTAAGGTTCCAACTTGGGGACATTCCACCTGACACCTTCATTCACATTGACAGAATAATGTCAGTTAGCTTTTTTTTAATTTGAATTTTATTTTTTTTATATAGCAGGTTCTTATTAGTTATCTATTTTAAACAAATTAATGTATATATGTCAGTCCCAATCTCCCAATTCATCACACCCCCCCCCCGCTTTCCCCCCTTGGTGCCCATATGTTTGTTCTCTACCTCTGTGTCTCCATTTCTGCCTTGCAAACCGGTTCATCTGCACCATTTTTCTAGATTCCACATATATGTGTTAATATACGATATTTGTTTTTCTCTTTCTGACTTACTTCACTCTGTAGGACAGTCTCTAGGTCCATCCACGTCTCTACAAATGACCCAATTTCGTTCCTTTTTATGGCTGAGTAATATTCCATTGTATATATGTACCACATCTTCTTTATCCATTCGCCTGCCTATGGGCATTTAGATTGCTTCCATGACCTGGCTATTGTAAATAGTGCTGCATTGAACATTGTGGTACATGACTCTTTTTGAATTATGGTTTTCTCTGGGTATATGCCCAGTAGTGGGATTGCTGGGTCATATGGTAGTTCTATTTTTAGTTTTTTAAGGAACCTCCATAGTGCTGTATCAATTTACATTGCCACCAACAGCACAAATCCAACTGTAAACAGGACTCTGTGTGGGTGAGACAAGGATACTCAGCAATACGGCAGGGTGTGTTGTCTGGATTCCCTGCATATTCAAATCATATTCTTTCACCTCTCTGTGCTGATCCACTTGTCTGAGTGCAAGCTCTGCCTTGTGGCCACAGAAGTAATAAACAAAATCATTGATTTTATAGCTTCTTTCTACAAGTGGCTCCAAGTTCTAGAGTTGTCTTGTCATTGCAGCTCGAAGCCCCAGGAGAGGAATGGAATGTTATCAATCATGCCCTGAAGAAAGGGAAAAGGGCACAGGGGGCAGCGCTGTGGCTTCTCCAAGAATTCCCTCCTCTCTAACAGTTCACTGCATTTGCTTTCTCCAGACTCATTTGCTATCTCAAGAATGTCTCAACACATTGGCATTCTTATAATTTGTCTCGTCTGTACATCTTCCCCTTGGTAGAATCAAGGGGAATACTGGAATTTCTTGAGTTGAACCATCCTGGTCACAGGTTTCTGCCTTGGTCTCTGTAAGTAAAGCAGACAAAGGGCCTCCCTTTTTCAAAGAAAATAGCCATCCTCTATTCACTTGATTATTCACTGACAGAATATTAGCTGAGCTGTGTACACATTACATACGTGACAGTTTGCAAGATACATATTGCTGTATACAAGGTAGAAGCACTGTTGCTCTTTTCACCAAATGTGTCCAGTTAGTGGGGAAGGTAGACCTTGGCAAAATAAATAAACAAATAAAATAGGAACCCTTCCTTGAGTGCAAAGTCCAGGGCATGTTTGGACCTAAATCAGAATGCTTTACTCTCTGTAGATCCCCACATCAGCTCTGTGAAGCATAGATGATACTGTCCTCTTTCAACTAAGTTTTGAAAAGTCACAGGTTTCCTAAGTGTTGGAACCAGGATTCTGCTTCCAAAGCTCATCCTTTTATGATCAGGACTCTGAAAAGAAGTAAGCATGCCCCAGGAGCCTGCCATCAATTAAGATCTGACACTTCCCCAGAAAACCAGAAATCTACAGCCCCTCATCATGGCAACTGGTTTTATAGCCAGGCTGCATGTTGCATCTCATCACCATGGTAATGAGATGCATTCCTCACTAACCTCTCTCTAGACCTCCCCAGATCTCCGATCCCCAGGGGAGCTCCTTGAAGATCATTTATGAAAATCAGCAGTAAGCACCAGTGGCCTTTTGGAACCTCTCAGAGAGTGCTTAATGCAGTAATTGTTTACTCTGGTTTGTAATGAGAGAGAGTAACATGGCAATGTTAGGGTCTGATTAATTTTCCTGAATGTATTCCAGAGCAGAAGGCACCTTGAAGAGCTAAACTCATTTTCTCCCCCTGTGGATTACCCTGTTTTGATTCATGCAGCCTTACTGTACCCCACTGGCACACCTCAAAGTACAGCTTGCTTTAGATTTGCATAATGTAAAATCACTAAGCTAAATTATTATCACATATAGGATCACGTCACTTTCTTACCTCCAAACTGGTGAAAGTGTTGCCATGGAACCAATAATGTAAAGAAAGTGGTCTATGGGTTGCTAGCTCATTCAGAGGATCCACAGTTTTATTTCTCCCCTGTACAACAGACACACAGAAAGCAACTAACATTTACAGGGCTCAAAGTGGCCATTTTGAGAAAGCTAAGAAGAAAAATAAATACTGAACAAATGTTGCAGGCCATCGAATAAATAAGAAAAGGATGCTTCTATGAAATAAAGCAAGTGAACGTTTAGGTAAAATGGAATTTCTAAGATGTGTGAGTGAGTAAGAGTGTGTGTGTGTGCGTGCGTGTGTGTGTGTGTGTGCGTGTGTGTGTGTTCATTTTTGGAAAAGGCTTGTTTATGCCAAGTGGGCTTTTGTTACAGGGAACGTGTGTGTTGCCGGGGAGCTGAGGCCTTGTAAATTGGCCCTTACCAGCTGCTTGGTCTTGTCTTCTAAATTGCTTGAAAACCTATTAAGATACATGACCCACATAAAAGTAGGACCAGAGGGTTTCTGTATGATGGCCCCACGAGATTGGATTTTACTTTATCGCCCATTAATGCAGAAGGGATTTCATCAGTCGGCTTACCCTTCTTTCACCCCCAAGTGTTATAAAAATCCCAAAGATTAGCCTCTCTAGGGTATAAGCAAAGATGTGAATATCCAGACAGCTGTTTGACAGGAGGATATGCAGGGAGTTAAGGCATGGAGAGAGCATGGGTCATGGGGTAGGGAGAGAGGTAGAGTTTGTGGAGAGAGTTGGTTGGCAAGACAGGGCCTCAAAATATTAGACAATTAGACTCGTAATTAGAAAGATTTGAGCAGGTCTTTGTTATTGACTTTCTAAGGAGATAGCAGGTCCTTTGTTTTTCTTACAAAGAAGGACATCCTCACCAAGGCATCTCTGTTTCCAGTCCTGGCTTCTGTGGCCTGGATCATGCTGCTCTCCCAGCATCTTAACCAAGTTTACAAGTTGTGTGTTCAGACTGAGCTTCAGTGCTGTCATGCTTAACGTGACAGAAGGAAGCCGAGTCTGGCTATTCAGGCAGAAGAAAGGAGAGCTTTGAAATTCGACCTGATGTATTTAATTTTCTAGGCTAAAGGGCATAGAAGGTTGGCCTGTGTGCTAGATTGGACCTCTCAACATGTTTTGTTTGGCTTGTGTTTTAAAACTATTGAATTGCCAGTGTATATAAATTGAGTGTTCCGAAAAATAACTGGTTTTCTAGGTGTTCTTGATAATCGTCTTCATTGTTCCCTTTGATTATACACCCTCCTGCTTTGTTCCTTTATACTATCTCCTGGCACGTTTCAGTTTGTTATGCTGGAGTGTGCCAACTGCATCGTTTGAGCTCTCAGTGGCCTTGTCTAAAAATTTGTGATGGGTCCCTCAATCCTCTACTTCAGTCTGCTTGTCGGCCTCACTGAGGTCACCTTCACCGTAATCCCCAGGCCTCTCTGTGCCTCAGTGTCCCAATTTGTGCGCAATTTTGGTTTCATTTCCTTTGCCAACGACACTACAGGGATTTAATAGAAAGGGTCTGTAAGATGTCTAAGTTCCCAGGGACAAAGGTACCACTCAGGTCAAACATGTCACATTACTACTCTTTGAATGGGCAGTTTTGATCTGGCCTCTGAGAGCTGGTCTGCGGCATCTTCCTGCTTCAGCTATATTGTGCACTCTGGGATCATAAGGACACAAAGCACAGTTGCTCCCTCCGCCTGTTTTATTCCCCATCCCACAAGATTGGCAGCCCACTCTCTGCAGCTCTGCATTTATTACTCGGGAGATGATTGCCCTCCGTTTATCTGTGACTGGGTTTTGCTTAAAGTGGGTGGCTTCCTGCCAAAATAAGATGCATGCCTAATGAAGCTGAATGCTCAGAAGCCTGGGCCTCATTGAATCCCTCAATGTTTACCTGCAGCTACTGGAAAAATGGACACAATTCCAGAAGGTGGATACTGGTTGAGTCACTTTCCTGAGTTTGGTTTTCCATGCATATAACTCCACTCACAGGATTGTAAATTCTTTTTTTTTTTTTTTTTGTGGTACGCGGGCCTCTCACTGTTGTGGCCTCTCCCGTTGCGGAACACAGGCTCCGGACGCGCAGGCTCAGCGGCCATGGCTCACGGGCCCAGCCGCTCCGCGGCATGTGGGATTTTCCCGGACCAGGGCACGAACCCGTGTCCCCTGCATCGGCAGGCGGACTCTCAACCACTGCGCCACCAGGGAAGCCCCCAGGATTGTAAATTCTTATTTTATTTTCTAAAAAACTGTGCACTAGGAATCGAGGTGGGCACTTGCTATTCTCATTTTTTCTGGTAGAATTATGGTTTTGGTTGTTTTTGTTTTTCTTGATAAAAAGGCAAGTACGAGTGTGTATAGAAATGTAGAGTGGGTGAGAGAGAGTGGTATATTCACGTTTAATCTTGAAGCAATTCTTCTGTGGTAAGGAGGGAAATGAAGCTATTTGAATTTCCCTTCTGGAAGTAAATGCTGGGTTCAGAGTCCACAGTGTGTCTGACTCAAAGTAGGAAATTGGAAAAACTGGGCGAAATGATGACTGCATAGATTTCCGATCTCAGCTTACCTTCTCAATCCTGTAGAAGATTAGATGGTAGGAGTAGAATGAGTCCTGAAGATTGAGTGATTTCAGGCTGTATAATACCCTGTTACGGGCTTTGCATAAGCACAGCTGATGGCTTGCAAAATACAGTGGCTGCTAAACCCAAGTGTCTGAAAGATGACAGATCGCAGCCTGTCCAGTTATGACCCTGAACTGACAAAGCCAGAACAGCCACCCGGCCCCATTGTTAACTCTTTGATTTACATGTGGGAGGCTTCGGCTCATCTCATTGGCAATAAAGTTGCAATAATGTGGTCCCTGACCTCACGGGCACCCCGCATAAGCTCCCTTTCCCCCAGTGCTTTACCCACACACCAGGAGGAAAATTAGTGCACTGAAGCAGGGATTTACCAAATGTGCTCCCTGGGGAGTGGAAAGAGTTAATGCAATTTTCCAACCTGCCTAATTTACTGCAAGAGGGTATTATGTCCTCTGAGAGAATTGTAGTCAATGTGTGCCTATGGGGAAGAGGTGGGGGGAGGCACAAAATTAGGGAAAATACATAAATGACACTCCTTTCCAAGGTATCACATTACAATATATTTACATATAACCCTTTTCCTAGCCTACAAGTGCTTTTCTATTTGTAACAGCTTATGGAGTGTAATACAAAGAGCACTGAGAATCAGCAAGCCTGGGTTTTAAACTTAGCTCTGCTGCTATCTTTCTGTCCCTTAGCTGGTCACTTCTCAGCCTTGTCAACTGTAAAATAAATAGTTTGAGTTAGATAATTTCTGAGGGTCATTATGCTTTATGATTTAGTGGTTTAAATGTTTGCAAATATCAATGCTTAGAGCACCTCTTTATCACAACATTTAAAAAATGTATGTAGCGTCTTTTCCCCTCGTGGGCACTCAGGGCACTATCTAAAATAAATTTATGTATTCCTCCCAAATAGAATACTTAAGAACAGATGAAGCTGGTGGGGCTTTCAGGTCACTTTTATCAGCAGCAGACACAACAAAATTGCTACCACCCTTAATTGCAGCTACATCTGAATGGTGAGAAGGGCTTGAAGATGATAAAGCTGGCCACTTGTGACCTTCTAATTCTTTTCACCTCGCATCTTGTCCTGATTAGGGACCCCAATGCCTGTCATAAACCCCTGGAGTTTAAATATATCCAGGCAGGCAGGTAGGATCTTTAAAGGGTAGATATAATCGCAGTACACAAAGCTGTCTCTCAAAAGTAGAAAATTCCACAAGCAATTCCAGTTTTGTGGGTGAGAACAGAATAAAGAAGCAACAAAAAGGAGGACTGTGGACAAAAAAAGGAGAATTGTATTTATGTTGTCCTTCAAACAATGAGTAACACTTTCTGAAAATTTTGTTCTGAGTCCAAAATATAATCCAGTTTTCTATTGTTGATCCTTCAACTGCAATTTAACATGGTAGTCATAAGCACCTGTGGGCATTTGAATTTAAATGAATTAAATTTATATAAAATTAAAAATTTAAGTGCTCAGTCACACTAGACTAGTTGACTTGAAATTTTATGTGCTTAATAGCCACATGTGGCTTGTGGCTACCATATTCAACAGTGCAGATATATAATATTCCCACCATCACAGAAAATTCTAATGGACAGCTCTGGAAATAAGTGAATACATATTTAAATCTTCAGGAGCTGTTAGTTTTCTCATTTAATCATTCATTCAAGATATATTAATTTAAGGGCATTATGCTAGATGCTGAAAAAATTGTCCATTTACTGAATGCTCATTAGAGACTAGGCATTGTGCAAAGTATTTTCAATACATTATCTGGATTTATCCCTTTAAGGTAGGTATATTTTGTCTATTTTACAGAAGAGAAAACTGAGGCCCAGGGTTACATAGTTGGTCAGTGCAGAGCTGGGATGAACAAACAGTCTTTCAGATGCCAAAGCCTATGTTAATCTTGGATAAAAATGGTTTCTGGCATATTTTCTGATGAAAAATTAAATTTCTGGACAAAATTATCATCATCATCAACATTTATGAGTACTGACTGAGGTCGTGTTTTTATAATTTTGGAAAGGATTCTCTTTTGTAACAAGAACCTAGGCTTTTAATGTATGGATCACTTCAAAGACAAGTTAGGACAGAGCAAGCAAAGGGGACAAAAAGAAAACAAAAGAAATAAAACGCGAAGGCAAACATACGTAAATAACTCAAATATTTGTATTTTAGGTGTGTATGTGTAATCACTTTGTTTGGAGCTGCTATAGACTTCAGTTTTGTCCCCTGAGCAGCCAGCATCCTTCCAAGCCTCCTAGGTAGAAATAAGTGTTAGGTGTGCTTGATATGCAGTGTGCTAACCCTGTGAAGCAATTCAGCTGAGAAGCAAAGAATTGCACTTCAGACTTTATACATTTTATCCCTTGGCAACCCACTGTAGTGATATTACAAACATTGAGACTGTTAGGCTAAGGGAAGTAAATATTGTAAAAGCTGTGAAAGATGCTGTAAAATATTCGCTCCTTCATGCAAAAATAATTTTACTGAGCACCCACTCTGTGCTAGGCACTATGCTATATATAGACAATCTCTGAAAAAGATGTCGTTAAAATAAACCCCTTCACTTGAGGAGCTCACAATTAAATATCAGACATGGCTGGTTATTTCACTAACTATAAAATTAGACAGTATAACCAGTAGTGGTGTTAAATGTTTAACCAGCTCTTCAGGAAAAATAGCTCAGAAGTGTATCATTTGCAATTGCCATGGTGTAAATAAATACTCCTACCATGACTGGTAATAAATTACTTACATGATGTCACTGAACGTGGGGTTGGGCAGAGACTGGTAATCATAACAGTAGGAGTCAGCTGCAGCATAACATGTACTGAATTATACTATATTGTTATATTATTATATTACATCATATGATAGATCCTGTCATATTAGTACATATGCACACTTATATAAGTACATGTATTTTACATATATATATCAAATACAATGTAACTTAAAATCATATAAGATAATTCCATGTTAAGATGATATAATCTACTGGTTAAGAGTTTAGGTTTGGGGATCAAACAAATTTTGACCCTAAATTTCAGTTTAACTACCTATTAGCAATGTGATTTGAGTGAATTACTTTGCCCCTCTTAAGCCTGAGTTTTCTCATCTATTTAATGGGAGAAATGCGAGTACCTATGGCCAAGAGCTGATGTGAGGATAAACCTAGAGATGCTTAGCTTCAGTCCCTGATTCACAGTAGGTCCTCAGTAAGTATCTATTTAATGCATGAGGGAGTGAATGACGGTTAGCAACATCACTGCTTAGGAAGTGGTCCCAAGGACCTTGAGGAAAGAGAAATTAATCCCATTGTAAATCAGCCACAGCTTCCCAAGAGGAGGAAATGTTTGTTTGTTTGTTTGTTTTAATTTATTTATTTGGCTGTGTTGGGTCTTCATTTCTGTGCGAGGGCTTTCTCTAGTTGTGGCGAGCGGGTGACACTCTTCATCGCGGTGCGCGGGCCTCTCACTGTCGCAGCCTCTCTTGTTGCAGAGCGCAGGCTCAGTAGCTATGGCTCATGGGCCCAGTTGCTCCGCGGCATGTGGGATCTTCCCAGACCAGGGCTCCCGTGTCCCTTGCACTGGCAGGCAGATTCTCAACCACTGCGCCACCAGGGAAGCCCGGAGGAAATGTTTGAAATGGGCCTAGACGGCTGAGTAGTCTCTTACCAGGCCCATAAAAGTAGACGCTCATCCCAGAGAGATGCAATGGCAGGAACAATTCTATTTGCTTCAGTGGTAATGGCGGAGATTGTTCTTCCAGAGGGATATTGTGCTTCGAGCAGATATGCCTCCTTCTTTCCCCCAAAATAGCTAGTAGCTACCACACACCTGCTTCTGCTGAAAGATAGTTCAGGAGCACCATCCTCCCCACAACCCACTGAGCCGCTCAGGATGACAGCTGCATATTGCCAATCACTCCCGAGCTCTTCGTAAGTGATTCTAGGAAGAGCAGGCAGACACTATTTTGCCAATAACCTTTGTTTACTGAAGCCCCAGAAACAGGCGAGGGAGATGTATTAATGGCAGGGCCTAGTCTCTATTGTATTTTACCGATATTGCATTTCAGCTGTGGAAATGCCAAATGCCTGCCAGTGAAACATAATTTCCTGAAGTACCACATATTAAAGGACATCATATTTCATCTCTCTATGCCTGTGGTTTATCCAAACAAAGGAAATGGCTTGTTACCAAGGAAAGCATAACTCAAAATTCCAATTATGACTGTTAAACCACATGTGAAATTACTTTTAATAATTAAAAATAGCTCTTGCCACTCTGCAGTCCTAGCTCAATATTAGGTCTGGTGCCATTTTAAGGAAAGCTAATAATCCCCAGAAAATCCCAATGACCTTAATTGTCTTCACATACACCCTTCAGTGACCTTTATCACTTACATGGTTAAAATCTAAAATAAATGATACTAATATATCTGATGTGCAACTGCATCATGGTCATTTATTTTATGCATTTGTTATGTTTCCATGACACTTTTTCTCTAAAGAGGTGAACATGTTTTGTAAAGAATTCTTATGATGTCTATTTTTTAAATTCAAATTTTAAAGCAGACAGAGCAAAGTGTCAGTGAGGAAATCGTCATTTGAGGGAGGAGGCAAAACCACGGAAGGAAAACAAACTAAGTGAGAAATAGGTTGGAGATATAAAAGTGAGTAGTTAATTATAAACTCCATTGGCAAAATGCAAATGTAGCATCCAACCATAACACTGCCTGAGAGGGCAGCAAAAGCCCTTTGCAGAAGCAACAAATTAGTAGAAATATTTGTATCTTATATAATAATTCCTTCCACAAAAGATTTTAAGATGTAGAGAGCCTACAGCATCAAGGCCAGACTACCTCTTGGCTACTTATCATAGGAGTCAGTTTTTATACCCATGTATCTCATATCTAAGAATATTCTTAGATGCAAATTGTAACTTGTCCCTAGTATAGGCATCGCAAATTTAATTGTTTCTCATACTTCCAATAATTGGTGTCACTTTTATGATGACACTTCATTCTTCTTTTCAAAAGCGGCTCTGTTTTCATATACATTCATTTAATCAGTAATTTGCTTGTTCATTCAACAAACATATCCTGAGCATATATTATGTGCCGAGACTGTATTTGTTGCATGAAATATACAGATGACTTGTATATCATCTTGTCTTTAGCTGAGAGTGGAGAGTGAGGAGAGAAGAGAGACATCAGGATGAGTAATAAACTAAAATAGCATGATGACTTACTAGATATGTCTTTGGGCAGCATATATTTAACTCTGCCTGGTTGAGGGAGTCAGAAAGGGAGAAAGATGGTTACCATCCAGCTCCTTTTGCCTTTTTCATGAAGGTAACATCATAAGGCAAGATTTGGCGTTGGATCGTTGTCCTTGGGACATAGAGTGAATATTAGTTATGGCCTCTGTCCATGGTGCCGAAGGAAAGCCTTCACTCTCCCTTCTGGCAGTCTTACCAACATGCACACACCCAAACGTACCCATTAAAGCAACTATGTATCCATTGATCTTGATGAATACTTCTTTTCCTGAAAAAGAATGGATTTCCAATTGTTTGGTTTTTTTTTCTGTCACACCTAGAATGAAATGGAAATTCCTTACCCTGACTTATGAGGCATAAATGAGTTAGTTTGGGTCTATCTATGTGGCTTTGTCTCATCCCGTACTTCTCTTGTACGCTAACCTCCAAGACTACTGACTTTCTTTCTATTCCTCAAACAAGGCAGGCTTGTGTCCATTTAAATCCTTAGCATAAGCTTTCTCTGTCCCTGCCATACTTCTTCAGAGAGCTTCAAATACTTGAATCCTTTTTGTCAATGACATCTCCATTTAAAAGCAACTTGAGAGAGAACTTACTTAACAATCCTATCAAAAATATGCCGGGGCTTCCCTGGTGGCTCAGTCGTTGGGAGTCTGCCTGCCGATGCAGGGGACACAGGTTCGTGCCCCGGTCTGGGAAGATCCCACATGCCGCGGAGCGGCTGGGCCCGTGAGCCATGGCTGCTGAGCCTGCATGTCCCAAACCTGTGCTCCACAACGGGAGAGGCCACAACAGTGAGAGGCCCGCACAGAGAAAAAAAAAAAAAAAATTCCCGGTCTCATCACCCAGTTAGTCTCTATCCTGCTTTCTCTTGATAACAGCAAATATCTGAATGTGATAATTTATTACTTATATGAGTTTATTATCTGTCTTCTCCAGAATGTAAGCTCCATAAGAGAAGGAACTTTGCTGCTCATCCTGAAAATCTACTCATTGTAAGCAGAAATGAGCTCTTAGCCATTTGTAGCCAGCCTTTATTCTGGCCCAGTAACCCTCTCATGCTGCTCTTCACACCCTTGTGTAATCTTCTCCCAAACGGAATAGTTTTGACCTGGTTACCAGTGGGATAGTATGGAAATTGCAATGTGTGACTTCCAAGGCTAGGTCATAAAATAGATTTTTTTTTTTTTTTTTTTTTGCGGTACGCGGGCCTCTCACCGCTGCGGCCTCTCCCGTTGCGGAGCACAGGCTCCGGACGCGCAGGCTCAGCGGCCATGGCTCACGGGCCCAGCTGCTCCGCAGCATGTGGCATCTTCCCGGACCGGGGCACGAACCTGTGTCGCCTGCATCGGCAGGCGGACTCTCAACCACTGCACCACCAGGGAAGCCCATAAAATAGATTTTGATTGTGGTCTAGCTCTCTTTGGAATTGTTCACCCTGGGCAAAGCCAGGCACCTTTTCACTCAAGCAGCCTGTGGAGAAGCCCACATGTGGAGCAACTGTGGATTCTTGCCAACAACAAGCACCATGGGAGTGAATCATCTTGAAGGTTGATTCTCCAGCCACTCTCTAAGTTTTAGATGCTACAACCCTGGATGCTACTTTGATTGCAAAGTCATAGAGACCCTGAGCCAGAACCGTACAGGCTACTCCTGAATTTCTGACATACACAGCCATCATGAGATAATGAATATTTATTTTGCTTTATGCTGCTAAATTTGAGAGTCACTTATTAGGCAGCAACATATAACTAATACATCCATGCTCTACTAACTGTCAGGCTCCGCTCTTAAGACAGTGCCTCTCATATAGCATGCAGTCAGCATTTGTTGGATATATTAATGAAAGAAAGGATGGTTGAAGAAAATGCCTTAATTTCATTTAATTGCATTTACAACTAAGACTAACTGTAGCTTCACTGCAAGATAAAAAAGGTAGCCAATTATAAAAATGTTTGTTTTACAAAAGACGGCTATGATTAAATCAATATCACAACTTGAAAACTCAATTCAGGCTCTGCCTGCTTTCCTGTTTAACTCCCGGTTTCCTTTGTCCTAACAGAGTAAATGAGCAGGAGGGCGTTTGTCTCATTCTCTCTTTATTTAGAGGTCTTTAACTTCTATTTGCAGTTGTTTTTGCCGTCTAATCTTTCTCTTAATTGTTTCTTCAGCCTTTGTTCTGATAACAGATGTACTTTTTGTACTTTTTCAAATCCTGCCATTTTGGTTAAGAAGGAAAAAGATTTAAATCAAATCATGGTTCAGTTGTGGTACTCTCCACAGACATTTATATCCGACAGTTGAATGCATCAGTTGCTTTAAATAGCCTGACTAATGGCCATTCATAACAAAAACAAAGAGACTGGCTGATGAACCGTTCTGTAGAATGGAGGGAGGTTGGAATAATTGAGATTTAGAATTTAAGTTTTCCCAGACATCTCTGAAACATGTTTGTATTATAGATTCTGATTCAAATTTTAAAGCAGAGAGCAAGATTTTTTTGCCCAACTGATGGAACATTACCTCTTTTCAATATATTCTGTCTCTATAAACATCATGTTTCACATTTCAAACATTTGCTCTGTCTCTTCCAAGTGCTCATTTTTACTAACAGTGATGAGTAACCTCCATTTTAGTCTGTATGAATTCCATGAAAGGCAAAGACGCAGCAAACCTTGTTTGAAATTTGTTTCATGTTGGAAGAATTGAGTTCATCCTTGTAACCACAGTGAGTCTTTAGCTGCCAATTTTAAATGGAGAGACACATTGAAAAGCGTAAGTTATTTTGTTCTAATGATATTTTATACTTGTGATTCTCATTTTTGTGCAGATAAAATAGGGTATCATTAAGATCAGCACCATTGTGATATCTTGCAGTGTTAGATTCTCTGAGCAAGAAATGTTTAACCCTCAGTGATTTTTGACCATGAATTCACATTTCAAAAGAAAGTACATTCAGGTTTAGAAAAACAGAAGGTGCAAAGGGAGTTTTAACTATCTCTTTACTATTAGGAGGGAAAATAAAATTGGCAGCAATAGACTTGTTCATCTTCTGCACTTCTATTCTTAATGATAATTATATGACCAAGAGATACATATTAGGAATGGCAGCAGGGATATCAAATTATAGAGCATTATTGGCACCATCCTACAAATAGAAAGCAGAACTGGAAAAAGACATTAGAGTTATCACTGATGAAAGGTAGTGATATGAGTTTAGCATTTTGTAATGCACAGTGATATTAAATTCCAATCTAGGGCAGGGTTTCCCAAAAGCAACACTGTTGACGTTTGGGGGCTGGATAATTCTTTGTTGTGTGGACTAGTCCTGTGCAATGTAGCGTGTATGTGTAGCTGCATCCCTGAACTCTACCCACTAGATGCCAGTAGCATCACCCAAGTCATGACAATCGAAAATGTCTCCAGATCTTGCCAGATGTTCTCTGGGGGACAAAATAGTGCCCTTCCCCCAATGAGAATTACTGCTCCAGAATATCAGTATATAAGTAAAAACACAGAACATGGTGAAGCATAAAAATTACACCATCTCTATCAAAGATTCCCAGGAAAGGTCAACCAGCAGCATTGACCAAACAGAAGCAGAGACTCACATAGCTGGAAGGGGCTTTAGGTGATTGATAAGCTATTTTTATTTATTGAATGGGACTCTGAGACTTTGGGAGGGGTATAGATTTGCTCAGAGCCACACAGATGTCTTGGGTCAGGCTTGAAATGATGTTTTCCTACATGCATGCTGTCCTTTCTTCCTATCTGAAGCCAACTCAGTCACTGTAAAGCTTGGGTTTACACCTTAATTTTCTAGTAAATGGGCTGGGTTTGCATTGTCTTAGCTCCCTAAAAGTACTGATGGTGCTACAAATAGAAAATACCACTCCCACCTGGAGTAACTGTTGACCCTTTCAAAGGGGTGAATAGTGGGGGATCTTGATGTTGTATTTTGTTTTCTGTGTTAAATGAGTCCTATAACCGCGCTAATGATGTGAGTTTATGAAGTGTGGCATGTTCAATACAAACCTGCAGAACCCAGTCTTATCATCTGAGTTCAAATTTTGGCTCAGTTGCTTACTATCTGTGTGACCGTGGGCCAATTAGGTAACTTTTGTAAGCATGAGTGTTCATATCTGAAGTGGGGAAGGCAAAACTGAATCTAACTTGTAGGGTGACATAAAGATGAAATGGAATGACGTGTGTAAGTAGTTGAGCACAATTTTTAGCATGGATAAAACACTGTCTAAAATAAGTGCTGTTATTGTCTCTGTTGTTATTGGTAGTACTGTGATTAAATTGAATGCTTTCCAAATGTGTGTGGAGAGATGTGAGTATTCTTTGTAGAACACAAAACACAAAGATGAAGTAAAAAATAAAGATGCCTGAATTAACAAAGTTCCCAATCCCGGCTAGGATTAAAAAAAACTATGTAGGAAATGTCCAAGAAATCTAATTCTGAGAGAACGGTTTCAAGATACAAGGCATTCTTAGAATTGTTACAGTTTAAACTAGACTTAACTACAGAGATATTTTTAATACGATGCTGGAATAAGACAAGCTCGCACAAGTCTCTGTGTATGAATGCTAAAAAATGTATGATCTTGTATGTTCTTTTTACATCTCATGTAGTAAATGACTCCTATCTGCCAGGTGCTGCCCATCTCCATGGCTCACAGCCTTCCCAAAGCTGAGTTGGTAATGAGACTCAAATATCATGCAGATTGCCTGATACCTTTGCCCTCACCAATTCAACAACTGTGGGATTCTGAACTATTGATAAAATATAATAAAGGATTCCAACATGAATTGTAGCTGGAAAAGAGATTTTAAAATGTCATGCCTTCTCTGTGAACCCTTCAAAATGAAAGATGAAATGGTAGGTGGGAGAGAGGCACAAGAACAACTACAATTTATAGACTTTGGGATAATTTCAGAAGGTTCCTGTTATCTCAGATCATTTTTGATAATTAAAATAGACAATATTATTGACTTCATTTAGTCTGTTGGCACTGCTTGTGAGACTATCTAGGCATGTAATTTGGCTGCCTTACTTATTAGGCTTCATTGGTATCCATTTGAGAGTTCTCAACTTTTGATTTTTGTGCAAAATATAGGCCCTGTGTTTTCATTTCGGTTCCTGGGCAGGTTTTAAGGATGCCTTGACACTTTATTATAAGCAGCTAAAATACTATGCTGTATTTATATATCCAGGGAGCAATACATTATTTAATATTATTTTATACATTATATGTATTCACCATGGTATTGGAATGAGCAACAATTGAAAGCCTGCTGTTCACAAGGCAAAGTGCCCTGCTTCTTTGCATAGTAAATAGCAAATCCTCATTGTATGTCATCTGATTGCTCACTGTCCTGATAGCTTCTCGTGTGGGAATAAATTAATCCATGCTTCCCTTTAAAGGAGACAGTATGATGGAATAGAATGAGCCCTGAATTTGAAGTTAAAAGAACCCAATCTAACCCACTTACTGACTAGCTGAACTTGAATAAGACACATTTGTTGAGTCTATCAAATAGAGGTAAAACTATCCTGCCTGCCTCCCTCTGAGAGTCACCTTGAGAATCAAATGAGATAACATATGTGGAATACTTTGTAAAATGGGCAGCATGAGGCAAAGGTGAAGTATTATTGGGAGGGGCGAGGGATATGGAAACTGTCTATCACCAGGGTTCAGACATGTCTGAGAATGACTGCTGAATGGTGAAGCAATTCTCCCAGGAGTCTGTTTACATAAGAGACCTGGCGCCTGCTTGAATAGAAGTCATAATAGATAATAAGGCAGGCAGTAAAAACAAAAACAAAAACAAAACAAATTTTGATCTCTTGAGAAAGTGAATGATTATGAAACCACTGCAAGAACTGTCATTAGATTTCTCTTCGGGTTCCATCTCTTTGGTCTCTTCTATGAGTCACATGGAAAGAGGGTAGGGAAGTTCTAAAGAAAAGCTAGTAGAGCCTGAAAGATATGTGGAGAAGCAGCAGCTCTTGGAGACCATTTATATCCAGTAAAACTTTTAAAGTGGAAAGAGGCATTCTTCTCACATACCATAAGAGAACATCATTTATCTTTGACAATTCAGATACTTCAATTCATCATTGACATGGCAGTACCTGGCATTGCAGACATTCCAAGGTCATTACTGAAATATTGCTGAGCATCTGTGCAAGACCTTGGCAGCCACCAAACCTATCTGATGTAATAGAGTTCCCACTCAGAGATGGCTACCTTTCTCTTGGTGAGTTGTGCTTATGTAGAATAGCCCTGACACCCAAGTTTGGGCTATCTGTGACTATGTCTTTGCTTTCTGAACATCTTCTTCTTGTAGTCTGTTATCTGGGTTTGACATGATTCAGGCAGACAATAAGATTTGCTTTACATTAAAATTAAATTTAATCTAATTTAAAATGTTGAATAAAGAGACAGAGTTTCAAAGTCATGGAAGCTTCCCCACATAATTATCAGGGTTTTAGAGAGAGCCCAGAGTCTTTTTTGCTGAATTTCTCTGAATATGTCTCAGTTCTTGCTCTTACTGAAGCTGCTTTGTTCAGTGATTCTTTTTATTCCAAATACAATGATAGAATTATTCCAACAAATTCCATTAGAAAGAACTAATTTCTATCGTTACGCACCAAGAGAAGCTTAACTAAGACATGAGGGAAAAGGACTTTACCGGTGACTGGGGTTCAACTTTAGTAAGTGAGGGGAAAATCAGTGTAATACGAATATAAGTTATTCAGTTGTACATTATTCTGGCAGTTTCTGTGAAGGTTGGTTGGTTTTGTTTTGTTTTTGTTTTTGTTTTTGGTGGAGATTAACATTTAAATGGGTGGACTTTGAATAAAGCAGACTGCTCTCCTTAATGTGGGTGGGCCTATCCAATAAGTTGAAGACCTGAATAGAACAATGACTGACCTTCTCAAAAAAGAAGGAATTCTGACAGCGGACTACATGTGGATTTGAACTGCAACTTTCCCCTGGGTCTCCAACCTACTGGCCTACCCTGCAGATTATAGTTTTGTACCTCCACAATCATAAAACAATTCTTTAAAATAAATCTGTCTCTCTATATATACACATGCTGTTGGTTCTGTTTCTCTGGAGAATCCTGACTAATACATATACTGTTACCTGACTCATTGGCATAGCTATTAGGCCCTGTGAAGTAGCAGTTCTCAGCCTTATTGCTGTAAGATTGGTGGGAATCAGTTGAAGACAAAGGAGTGAGACTATTGAAAAATAAATTGGAGATTTTATAAAACCCTCAGCCTCTCTTGTCTATACAGCACACTGGGTTGTGAATGCTTTATAAATGGGTGTGTGCCTATATTATTTTCTATTTCTGCTGTAATGAATTATCACAAATGTATTGGCTTAAGACAACACAAATGTATTATCTTACTGCTGTGGCAGTCAGAAGTCTAAAATGAGTTTGCAGGGCTGTGTGTCTTCTGGAAGCCACAGGAGAATCTGTTTCATTGCTCTTCCAGCTTCTCGAAGCTGCCTACACTCCTTGGTTTATGGCCTCTTCCTGAAATCACTCCACTCTCACCTCCCATCATCACATCTTCTTCTTTGACTGTGACCCTCCATAATGCCTCTTATAAGAATCCTATAATTACACTGGATTCACGTGCATAATCTAGGCCAGTCTCCCCAACTCCAGATCCTTAACTTCATCATATCTGCAAAGCCCCTTATGCCACGTAAAGTACCATATTCACAGATTCCAGGGTTTAGGACGTGGACATCTTTGGAGGGAGCCATGATTTTGCTTTCCCTAGTGGCACATGTGGGAATGTGATCCTACAAGGGTGTTATAGCTCAGATAAATGTTGAGGAGTATTTTTATTGAAGCTAAATGAAAGAGAATCCATTAATTTCTTTGGTCGTATTACCTTCAAAATTTAGATCCAAAATCTTCTTCTCTCCTAACTTGGGATAAGGTAAGTAGTGAAACCAGCCATAGAACAGAAGACATATCACTAGGAGCATAAGAATGCTTACTAATTAGTGAGAATAAGTGCATGAACACAAGGGAGAGAGCCCTTGTTTGTGTGGAAATTAAATTCTTTGTGAAAGCAGAGAAATAATAAGCACACAACAGATTGGAATGTATTTCAAGAGCGGACCCCACAGAATTTGCTGGTAAATTAGACGTGGGGAGTGAGAGGAAGGGAGGAAGTAAGACCTTGAGCATCTGCTATGTGGGTAACACTGCATTAGGCTCTGCAGAGACACCAACAAGACAGAGACCAGATCCTCCCTCAATGATCAAAGTGTAGTAAAAGGATAAACTCAAAAGTCTAAGAATAGACATGGAACTAGCATCCTATTATACACAGAAAAGAACAAACCAATGGACAATATACATTTGAAAGATCTTAAGTCACTGCTCACCAAAGAAATGTAAATTAAAATGATGACTTTTTCCTCAGAATTGGAAAACATTAAAAGACTGGTAGTAAAAATGAACGGCATGATGAGGCTACCTGAAAACCTATCTTGGTCATTAAAAGAGATATCAAACTTTGGCAAAGTTGTAGGGAATCAGATCTCTTCCAATATTGTTGGGCGGGAGGGTGGAAATTGGTATTAATTTTTCAAAACAAGTGTTTCTATACCTCTTAAAATTAGACATGTGCCATTTTCGTGGCCCAGCGATGACACATTAAAATGAGAGGAAAGTCACAGAGGTGTACAAAGAGATAAATTCAGGAGGTTCACTGCAGTATTTTTATAATGGAACAAATCAGACCAAAACATCTCTTAACAGAATACTCATTAAATGGACTATTCATATCCATGTAACAAGTATTCCTAATGAAAAAGAGTAGGTAGATTTATATGCACTGATTATATATATATATATATATAAAACAAATTGGTAAATGAAAATGCATTGCACTGATATATGCACAGTATTATATGTGTCTGAAATCTTTAAAAAAACCAAAACTTTATAATCTGTATGTACATAGATAAATAGGAGCAGAATTCTATTTGAATGGAGAGTCAAGAACGGTATTTATGTATATTTTTGGATTATTGTAAAATGATATTGTACTAATGTAACATTTGTATAATTAAAAAATTCAAACAGAGGGATTATCCTGGTGTCCCAGTGGTTAAGACTCCATGCTTCCACTGCAGGGGACATGGGTTTGATCCTAGGTCGGGGAACTAAGATCCCGTGTGCCATGCCACATGGCCTAAATAAATACATAAATACATAAATAGAAATTTAAGAAGAAAAATTCAAACAGTGACAAAAACTGTTTAAAAAGAGTTGGTTCAATAAAAACAATGGATGGCAAAGACACTGTGCTGTATGGCTACACAAATTTGTCAAAGCTTTGCCCATGGGATACGCCCCAGATTCTCTTGACCATTTAGTGCTTTTTGTATTGATATGAAAATCAGATATTTTTCCAAACCAAAGGCAGTACAATATCTTTGAAATGCAAGGCAACATAACAGTGCAATACTTAAGGGTTTTATTCAATGCGAGGTCAGTAGAAATCAACCCTGTGATGAGGCTTCCTGCAAAGCTATCTCCATCATTAACTGCATTAAAAGAGACACAGAGCCTTGAACAAGAGAAGGAACAGCCCCTGTCTCCTCTGTGCTGTGCATGCTCAACCCGAAGGCTTACACCCAGGTGTGGATGCCACATTTGAAGCATGTGCAAAGGAAGAAACTGTGGCTGTTAAAGGCCTTGAAATGATGACTATAGGGAATAGTAAAATGAATGGAGAGCTACTTAACCAGGAGAAAAGGGTCCTCAAAGACATATGGTGGTTGACTCTAAGCATTTTAAGACAGCTACGCAGAGGATAAAAGGAACTCATTTAGATTGCATGCAAAATATGAAAATAATAACTAGTATTTCACAAAACACTGACGTGTGCACATCTTCTCAATCCTGTGAGGTATTATTGTCTCATTTGGCAGCTGTGGCAGAGACTAAAAACGTTTGTTTTTCTTTTCATAGTGCTATCCCTCAGAAATGGCCACCAACCAGGGACAATGTTTCCTAGCCCCCGTTGAAGTTAGATGTGGCCCTATGAATGTGTTCTAGTCAAAAGAACATTAATGAAAGAATTGGGAGCCATTTCTACATGTGCTGTATTTTAAAACACACACGTGTGTGTGTCCCCCACCCCTGACACACACAATATCCTTTGTGCCTGTTTCCATGCGCTTTTCCTCTTCTGGTTAGCTGGAATAAAGAAGAATTGCAACAGAACCTTGGAAACCAATGCTAATTATATTGGAGCCCCCATCATCCTGTGTGCCTGACTGAGCATGTGGAAAAGGGCTGCCCCATTAACTTGTTAATCCCCCCTGTACTGTGATGTAGTAAGAACTCAACTTCTAATGAGCTTGAGCCATTGCACACTTTGACGTCTGTTGTTAAAGCACTCAGCCTACCTTGATTCATTCAACGGGCTCAGAAAGTGAAATTCAACAGATGCGTGTAGGGTCCAAAAACAACTAAGCTCTCAAGCAGTTCAATCAGACTCGAACTCAGGCCATCTCATTCTGAATCCAAATCTTTTTCTCTTGCACCACTCTGCCCTGCAACCAAACTAAGATCGATATTATAAATGAGGGGGGCAGAAATTATGGCTGCAAATGGCAAAACTGAAAGAGCTTAGTAACGAGGATGATGTACTTCATTCAAAGGAAAACAATCCATGCACTGAGGAGCACAGTGCCTCACAAGCAGTGGAGCGCTGTCCCTGAGGGATTTGGGTCAAGAGCGAATTTATAGAACATTAGAAGAAGCAACATGGAAACAGGGTGATTGGTGAGGGATGGTAAGGGCTGTCCTTATAAGGCTAGCAGGTTCTGTTTTCTAGGGTAAGGTAAACTAGCTAGAGGTGAGTTGGAGGATTGTGACTGTTGTATGTTAGGTTTCCTTGACAGTTTGCTTCCCACAAGTGCAGGTTTAGATTTGTGATGTGGGCTGGGCTGCTGGGGTGGCCTGCATTTTGTGCGTCCCGATATACAAACTAACTTGATCACAACTCAACAGAAGAGTTGTGGAACAGGCCTATATTTGCATTTCTTCAAGAGGCAGTGTGTGCTCCATCTCAGGAGGTGTTCAAAAGGGAACATCAGAGAAAGTGTCAGAGCTAGATGATTTAATGTTTTTTACAACCTGAGATTCCATAATTCAGTGCACATTTGAGGCACTCAAATCATATTTCTTATACAAACACTATGCGCTCAGCAGCAATTTGGGAGCCCTGTGGCCTCCTTAGGAAGGCATAATGGAAATGCTAGGAACTGAGCCGGAACTAATTGAATAAGGACATTAACTAGTGCAAGTTCTAATGAATTTTTCGTTTAGAAAATTCGTAAGATTGAGATTAATAAAGAACTTCATTACAAACTTATGGATGATTCTTGAACAAATAAAGTTCCTGGGTCATTTGTTGACTATGGAAAAGCTTACACAGATATAAGAACCCATGCTTTTGAGTATGTGTCTTTACTGGGATGAGGGTCATATCCAGGGGACGCTGAGTAAGGGGGTGAAATGTCAGAGCAGATCTCTTTGGCCAACAGTAGTGGGGTCGATAGAGGGATAAGGGCTGCAGGAGACAGATGATGATCTCAGGTCTGAGTAGCTGGACCGTAATAATTTCCACAGGCTCTTATAATACATACTGGGTTGGGTTTGAAGCAAATTCATTTGCACATGCAACTTCCCCTCCCCACAGCAAAGCTGAACGTGGCACCTACTTTCTACCTGTCACCCTGTTCTCTAGAAAGGAAGGGGGAAAGGAATAGAAGAGGAAGCCGGGAGATATTGAGGTGAGCACAAAATAGACTTATCTCAAGTCCAGGTAACTATCCTAAGTTTTTTGTACATTTTTGTCCAGACTTCACCCAATAAAGAGACAGCTGCAAAAACTTTAAGTTACTTCCGTTGGTGCTTGCCACATAAAATTCCAAGGGGATTTATCTGTTCAACAAATACTTTTTAATCTCCTACTATATGTCAGACACCGATCGAAGTACTGGGGAGGCAATGATAAACAGAAAAAAACAACGCAGAGCTTATATTCCAGTGGAGGAGAGAGACAGTAAACTACATAAATACAAGGTGCACCATGTGTGATAGTGATAAATGCAAAAGAAGAACTTTAACCAAGACATGTTGGAGGAAGTTTTAATAAAGGTCGTCAGGAAATGCCCTACTGAGATGGGGAATTTTGAGCAAGTTGTGAAGGAAGTGAGGATGTGAGCCAGACAAATGGTTGGGGAAGCTCATTCCAAGTAGAGGGGACAACAAGTACCAGGGTCCTAAGCTGGGTCTAGCATCAAAGCGCTTCATGGCTGGAGGAGAGGACAGTTGGGAGAAGGGATGAGATAATGACATTAGAAAGGTAACAAGGGTTAGAAAAAGTAGGACCTTGAAAGTCCTCATTAGAACTTTAAATCTGGTCTCAACGAGAACTCTGGTAAACCTTAAACAGAAGTTTGACAGGATCTAACTTACTTTGTAAGGAGATCACTCCAGCTAGTGTGTCAAATAGATGTGGCAAAGGTGGAAGCAGGAAGACCAATTAGATTACTGCAAGAATCTAGGTCTCGTGGTTTGGTCAGGATGGTGGCTGTAGGAGCCGTGAGAACAGGATGAATTCTCAATGTTTTGAAGTTAGAAGTGATAAGATTTCCTGATAGACTGAATATGAAGTGTAAGAGATAAAGAAGAGTCAAGGAATATATCAAAGTTTGGGCTTGAACTAAAAGAATAGACATTAACCAAGAAGAAGGACCCTGAGAAGTTTTGACAAGGGGAAAGGGAGTTTGTGAAGAAGCAATTATAAGCTTCGTTACAGTCAAATTGGACTTACCTCTTAGGCATTCATGTAACATTCATCGAATAGGCAGTTGGACATACAAACGTAGATTTCAGACGAGAGGTTATAATGGAGATGGAAATTTAGGAGACGTCAGCATAGAGATAGGTATTTAAAGTGATGTTACTGGCTGAGATCACCTAGGAGTGACTGTAGATAGCAAAAGCAGAAGAGGTCCTAGGACTGAGCCCTAGGCTCCTACAACATATAGAGGTTGCAGAAATGAAAAGGAGCCAGCCTAAGAGAGTAAGTGATTAGAAAGGTAGGAGTCAAATAAGATAAACCAGATGTCTTGGAAACAAAATAAAGAAACTTTTCAAGGAGAGAGAAATCAACAGTGGCACATGTTGCTGAGCGTTTCACAGTATGTGGACTGAGCTGTGATCTGGGATTTAGTAACAGCGTGGTCATTGTCAGCATTCAGAAAGTCAGTTATGGGGGCTTCCCTGGTGGCGCAGTGGTTGAGAGTCCGCCTGCCGATGCAGGGGACACGGGTTCGTGCCCCGGTCTGGGAGGATCCCACATGCCGCGGAGCGGTTAGGCCCGTGAGCCATGGCCGCTGAGCCTGCGCGTCCGGAGCCTGTGTTCCGCAACGGGAGAGGCCACAACAGTGAGAGGTCCGCGTACCGCAAAAAAAAAAGTCAGTTATGGTGGAATGGTGGGGCTGAAAACTGACTGGAGTAGTGGCAAGAGAGATGGATGTAGAATAACTGGTCACATGGAATATAGCTAATCTTTTAAGGGAAGAAAAGAAATTGGGTGATAGTTTCAGGGGAAAGTGGGATCAAGGGAGAGAATTTTCTTTAACATGGGATAAATGGCAACATATCAGTATGTTTATGGGAATGATTTGGGACCACCTTGAGGGTTTTGGTGAATTAAAACTGATATCAATCAGAATATTTTGTGTCTTCTCCAGCCAATTTCAGCAGTGCTGGTGGAGGTATTAAGTACCCAAAGACGTGGATTTAACCAGCAGTGTGGTTTTGTCAAGAGAGTAGAGCGGGGTGATGCAGTTGCAAGGAAATGATTGTAGCAGGTTAACTCATAAGTGAAAATAGTAACTGACCATGAAATTTAAGCAGAATGTAGAGGGAAGAGAAGATTTAGTGGGGAGGCAGTGAAGAACAATGAAAACTTGGTGGGATCAATTCATTAGATATTTAGGAGGGGTTGAGTATTATTGGAGCCTAGGTTCTACAAGACGGGAACTGAAAAGTAGAATGGAATGTGGTGCCATTAATGGTAAATAACATGGTCAAGAATATGCCAATGATATAGAGGCCCTGGGATAGGGTGTAGGACAAAATCACTGGAGCAGAGGCCAAGAATTTAGGAGGAGGGCACTGGAAAATCATCTGTGTGGCTACAGAAATTATCAAGAATTATGATACCAGTAGTGTTGAAGAAAGTGAGAGCGTAATAGAAGAAAATTTTTCTAAAGAAAGAGGATGGATGGAACATAAAGAGGAATATTGTATGAGATAAGATTCAAAGCTGAATGTTTAAGATTCAAGAAAGAATGGTCTGAAGTGTCAGTGCAGAGCAGTGGGCCATCTATCCTGCCTCCAGGTGCTATGACAAGAGAATTGGAGGAGGGAAAAGAGTCACCCCCTGAAAGTGCTACAGGGAACATGGTGCCATCAGAGGAGAGCAGATTTCTATGAGCAAGAAGAAGCGGATGTTTGCTGATGAAGCTGAGAATATGTTTGCTGATGACTGACCTAGAGTTTCACGGCACTCCATGAAAGGGTTTTAGGAGATGCGGAGGTGGGAATAAAAGTCACAAAAGGCAATGGGGATAGAGTCTGGAGCCTGGATGATGAGCAACAATGTGGGAAACATGGACATCTTGTGATGGTCAACCTAACCCGGGCAAAAGGCATAGTGATTAGCCCCAGTGGTCCCAAGGCAGACGGGTGAAGAGGCTGCTAGCATTGAGGGAAAAGAGGGATAAAGGGGACCCTTGCCAGCAGGGAGAAGAATTCTGGGGTTCCCATTTGATTCATGCCATTGGAGGCAAGGATGGTCTTCCTCTGAGATTGCAGGCACCTGCTTGGCCCCTGTAGGGCTTGGGTTTTCCTTCAAGCATGGACTCTCTCTGGATTTACGCTTATAGCAGCCTACAAGGGGATGCTTAACAATAGCATATTTGATTCAGTTATAACGAACTATAGAATACCAGAAAAAAAAGTAGAATATCAGACAGAAAAGCATATACCCAAATAAACTCATTAAAGAAGAAAAGATGATATAGTTGATGGGCATATTGGTCAGTGTGCTGAAAAGGAGTGGAACAATTACAATACAGTAAGTCCCCTATATACAAACCTTCAAGTTGCAAACTTTCAAAGATGTGAACGTGGAGCTTACTAATGCAGACCTGATGAATTGGAGGCCCAGAGAAAGGAAGAAGAGAGACAAAAGGAACGAGAAGTAACTGAAGAACCGAAGAGATTCACCACGAAGGAAATGGCAAGGGGATTTTCTTTATTTGAGGAGGCACTGTTAGTTTTGAGGCACAGGACCTGAACGTAGAATGGTACACAAAGGTTGCAGCAGTCGTTCAGAATGCAATCTAGTGCTACCGTGTGACCTATGATGAGAAAAAATGACCTACTACCCAGACATCACTGGATCGTTTTTTCAAGAGGGTAGATAGAATTGAATCCAGCAAGGAATCAGAACCTGTGCCATCATTGTCAGACGTGAGTGAAATTGCAGCTTGCCCTCCATCTCCTATTGCTGAGGATCCTTCAGCTCTACCATCTCCCACCTCCTCTCCCTCCTCCAGTCAGTAACTCTTCTTGCCTGTTCACTCGATGCCAGACCCTGTAGGCCAGCTGTTGTACTGTACTTTTCAAGGTACCGTAAGATTAAAAATCTTTTCTTTATTTTTTGTATTTGTTTGTTTTGTATGTATTATTTGTGTGAAAAGTATTATAAACCTATTATAGTACAGTACTATATAGCCGATTGTGTTAGTTGGGTACCTAACTACCCAATTTAGGAATGCGCTCTTGGAACAAAACTCATTTGTATGTAGGGGACTTACTGTAGTTTATTATATCCTGCCAGCTGCCTTGTTTTAGTCATTTGCTTTGCCTTAGTTTCGACACCTGCCTCATTAATTAGCTGTTGTGACTCTGATGATTCTGATATTGAAATAGACCTAAACTTTATGACTAAACCTAAACATTATGTTTCTTTTCTTTGGCTGTTATTTAATTCCATACAGAAGTTGGACACTCTCAGGAAAGCTGGAGAGTTTCTAGGATGATGTAGAGAAAAAAAAACGTGACAAGCACTATTTAGTGATGGAGGAACAAACTACAACATGAAAGCCTTTTCCTTCTTTTCTGAGGCCTGCAATGTTATCTTTACCATCTTAAATATGATCCTGTATGGCCAAAAGCTTTCTAACACCTTCAAATTATGATTTTGTCAAACTGTCAGAACTGTCAGAACTTGTGTGGATACCTGGAATTCAAACCCCAAAACCTAGCAAATAGTTCCATCATCTGTGTTTAAATGGGACTATAAAAGTCAATGGGGCTTTTATAGTTCCTTCCCTGGAAGCAAAATTCATGTTCTTAAAGTTCAGCTTACATTTCATGCTAAAAAATTGCAGCAAACACAATGAAGTTTTTTATAACCATATAAAATTGAAAGACCAAAGAGAACAGTATTTCAAAGTGTTTGATATAGTGTTTGATCATAACCTGAGGGAATCAATGTACCTTTAAAAAGAAACTCTTGGGGCTCCTCATGCAGCAAATTCAATCATTTGATAATCTCATCACGATTCTGTTGTACACTTACCATGTGCTGTGCTCATCTGAAGGAAGTAAACAGGCTCTTGAAAGAGTGGTAGGTAGGAGTAAAACCTATTCCATTTTGAAAAGTCAGTATAAAACATAATACAACACATGAGCCATGTATTTTCCAGGTTTCTTTCAGGACATGACTATCATATTAAAAATATATACTTACCAGTTGTACATCAAAATAATAATGCCATAAAAATGAGATGAAGAGATTCTCATTTGTTCATGAAGAATTTAGCAGACTACTCTATTAGACTTATTACTTAGGCGTTATCAGAAAGCCTGCCCAAACTAGTTTAAGTGAAAATAACAATAATAAAAATAGAAGAATACATTGGCTTCTAGAACTGAGAGATCCAGAAGTAGAATAGCTTCAGGCACAGCTCGATCCAGAAACTTAGTGCTCTTTCTCTCTTCGTTAACTTCTCAACCAGTCTCCACTGTTATCTTATGCTTATTCTCCCTAACCATAGGTAGGTTTCTCCCAAGGTACTTTGGAAGCTAGCTTCTGAGAACTAATGGCCCACATCAACATAAGTGAGTAACACTAAGGAAAAGTGATAGCTTCCCTACCTCTCCCACTCATCCCCGTCATCTACATAGAAATCCCCAAAAGGGCTCTGATTTTACCTGAGTTATAGTCTTAATATTAGAACAATCACTTTCTCCAGAAAATGAATATTAATTCATTCAAGGTCACCATAGCCAGGGATGGGCAATAGATTGTGACTGACATCACTCCAGAATTAAGGGAATGGCAGCGCACCAAAAGAAATAATACTAGGGAGGAAATGAAAGCAACACACAACCACTACAGGCATCATGGCAAGAAGAACTGAAGCAACCTAGATATCCAACAGATAAGTTAATTATGGTGCAGCTAAATAACAAACTCATGGGCTTCCCTGGTGGTGCAGTGGTTAAGAATCCACCTGCCAGTGCAGGGGACACGGGTTTGAGCCCTGGTCCGGGAAGATCCCACATGCCGCGGAGCAGCTAAGCCCATGTGCCACAACTACTGAGCCTGCGCTCTAGAGCCTGAGCCACAACTACTGAAGCCCGTGCGCCTAGAGCACGTGCTCTGCAACAAGAGAAGCCACCGCAATGAGAAGCCCGCGCACAGCAACGAAGAGCAGCCCCCTCTCACCGCAACTGGAGAAAGCCCGCGTGCAGCAACAAAGACCCAATGCAGCCAAAAATAAATAAAAATATAATAAATAAATTTTAAAAAAAGATAATGATTCCCAGTTCTTCCCTCACTTCTTAAGAAAAAAAAAAAGAAAGCACAAACAAACTCATATGAGTTACTATAATTAGGTTGTTAAAGAATGTCATGTCATGAAAAATATTCACAATGAATGATTCTGTTTAAAAGGTAGTTTACAAAACAGTAAATATAATAGGATCCTAATTGGATGACATTTTGATGTTACAGATGAAAAACGTATATATTGTGTATCCAGAGAAAAAATACTATAAAGAAATACACTAAAACAAATGTGACCATCTTTGGGAGACGAGGTTATAGAGATATTTTATTCTTAGTTTTGAATACTGAAATATTTGCTGAGTTCCTATGATGTCACTAGATTGGATACTGTAGGATACCAATTTAATATTATGAAGGATTCTTCTTTATAGTAAGTTTCCCTATAGAGACTTATTCAAAGGTAAATATCCCTTAGAACAGGAGACATTTTCAGCCATTTCACATCTATGCAACTTTTATTTTGTCTACCATATGCAAAGTGCATGTGAGATAGGAATATGAAGATGATCTAGTTATTTCCACACATGTGAGAGTTTGGAGAGAATGATAGTTTATTTTGTGATGCAATGTAGCGACGGTAATAATGCAAAAACAATGTGTTGTATGAGCAGGTTGGAGAGAGGAATCAGAAGTGCATTAGCTGTAAGTAACAAAAGTCAAACTACATTGGCTTAAGTGAACAGTAGTTTATTTTTCTTATATAATACGAATTCCAGATATTGTAGTTAGGGATTGGCTCAATAGCTCAGTGCTATTAGGATGATGATGCAGTTTTCCCTTGGCCTTTCCCCCAAGCCTAGCTCTTCCAGTTCTCAAGATGACTGTTAGATGTCATTTCCACCTTCACACCAAAAAGAAGACAAAAGGGAATGGGGTAGAACCAGTTGCATTGATTTCCTTTATTAAGGAAGCAAGCTTGGGACTTCCCTGGTGGCGCAGTGGTTAAGAATCCGCCTGGCAGTGCAGGGGACACAGGTTTGTGCCCTGGTCCGGGAAGATCCCACATGCCGCGGAGCAACTAAGCCTGTGCGCCACAGCTACTGAAGCCTGTGCTCTAGAGCCTGTGAACCACAGCTACTGACCCCACGTGCCACAACTACTGAAGACCACATGCCTAGAGCCCATGCTCTGCAACAAGAGAAGCCGCCAGAATGAGAAGCCCGTGCACCGAACGAAGAGTAGCCCCCGCTTGTCACAACTAGAGAAAGCCCACACGCAGCAACGAAGACCCAACGCAGCCAAAAATAAATAAATTAAATAAATAAATAAATAAATAAATAAAAAGGAAGCAAGCTTTTTCTCAGAAACCTCAGCAAACTGTTGCTTACATCTTAGGTTAGATCTTTGTTTTTTTGTCTTATGTCTTTTGAGCCATTACTGAGACAATTAACTTCACGCAGGTGTGAACTTATAGTACCCCATTTCAGTGGTGCTATGTCTTTAACACTTTCTATCTGGACATGATTAACATAGGGCATAGGAATCCTATGGAAATCTGCCACTTACTCATGTACATGCTGAAACTATGAAGAACAAACAACCTATGAGAACAATTCTTGGCTAATGGGGACAGAAAACAATGGATAAAGATGTGGTGCTTGTCCTCAAGTCACTGTAGTTAAAAAGGAAGAGTAGAAAAAGAAACAACATTTTTGATCACTTAAGGTGAGTTCTCTGGGGTAGGCTAACCAGGTGCTGTGGACTGAATTGTGTCCTCTCAAAATTCATATGTTGAAGCCCTAATCCTTAATGTGACATTTGGAGATGGTGCCTTTGGTAATTGGTGTTAGATGAGGTCATAAAGGTAGGACCCTCATGGTGAGGTTAGTGGCTCTATAATAAGAGGCAGAGAGAGAGATTGCCCCCTCTCAGCCATGTGAGGACACAGTGAGAAGGTGGCTGTCTGCAATCCAGGAAGAGAGGCCTCACCAGGAATTGGGTAGCACCTTGAACTTTAAACTTCCGGCCCCCAGAACTGTGAGAAATAAACGTCTGTTGTTTAAGCCACCCAGCCTGTGGCATTTTGTTATAGCAGCCCAAGCAGACTTATATACCAGGTGTGCTCTGAGAATGCAGAGTAGAAAAAGCTAACCTTATCAGGGACAATTTCCTGGAGGATGTGTTACCTGAAATACTTCCTCAAAATTGCATGTGTCAAATACAGTTTCCTCTCAAATATGTTTCTATATTCTCTGGTCTTTTCTTCAACACACACACATTATCTTCTAATTAAGTGACTATGATTGTGTGTTTATCCATCTCCCAACCCCAACTACCCACAAGTTCCTTGAAGCCAGAGTGCCATATTGTTTGTGGTCACGTTTGTATGCTGCTTGCATAACAAAGAGTCACTGCTCAAGAAATTATACTTCATTGAATGAATGAATGCATGAATAACTGATTCAATTAATGATCAAATGAAGCATGGTTTGGAGATAGTCAAAGGAAGGAGAACTTTGATACAGACAAAGGAAACAGCTTAAGGAAGGGCATGAACATAGAATGTGACCTGGTACATGCAGAAAGTGACAGGTAGATCAGAATGTTTAAAGCAGAAATTTGGGGTCTGAGAAACATTTACGGAGGACTTATTCTGTATTAGGTAATATTCTAAGTTATTTACCATATTAACTCATTTAATGCTCATAACAACCTTTTGAGATAAGCAGTATTATAATCCCATTTTATAGACAAGAAAATTGAGGCACAAAGATGTTGAGAAACTTGCTCAAGTTTGCACAAGCAGAGAGTAGTGAAGCCGGAATAAGAAGCCAGTCAGCTTCTAGAGTCCACTCTGTATAGATGAGCCTTTGAGAGAGGCAGTGACCACACTACTCAGGCCCTATAAGACCATGCTAAGAAGCTTGGATTTTATTAAGTAGATTATTATTGGAAGCCATTCAGTTGTGAGAGCTACTTGGTCAGCTTTCATTTAAAGAGAGATTCAGGGGTTTAAGGCAGAAGGCACAATACTTCGATTGTGAAATGTTGGAAAGCCAGGAATTGTAAATGAGGAGACAGCTTTCAGAAATACTTATGGGGTAAAACTGATAGAGCATTGTGCCCATAGAATGTGAAGATATAGAAATAGGATGAGTCAAGGATGATACTTGGAATGATAATTTGGGTGACTGGGTAGATAGTGAGGCAATTAACTAAGTCAGGGGATCCAGGAAGAAAAGGTGGTAAGGGGAATATGATACATTTAGATTTGCCTGTGTTAATTTTGACGTGCCCTGGGGCATTCACTTGCATGTATCTGAAAAAGTAGTTGAATATAGAAGGCTGAGATTCAGGGAAGAGGACTCTGCTAGATTTAAAAAGTTGAGAGTCATCAGCATGTAGATGGTAGTTGAAATATGAGAGCAATGAGATTATTATTGTCAAATTTATGTGCATGAATATTACCTGTCAGTGCACACACAATTTTGGAAGCCCAATTATTAAAAGCCTTCCACTGGGGCCTGCTCGGTTAGCTGCATCTGAAAAATATATTATAAGATGACAAAGTAGCTGTATTGGTTTTAGTCTCTAAATGTGTCCCTGAAGACCTCTATGGGAAATAAGTAACAGAGTCTGCCTCTCTACATTCCCCTAGAAAAGCAAAAGTAGAATAAAAAAGAAATAAAACAACAATGTCTTCCCACCTGCCAAACATAAAGGATGCCCAGATAGAAGTTGAAATCTGATGGCTTTTCAGTACTCTATTGCATGAATTTTTCCTTCCATGTATGAATATAGGTTGCCTCAGTTTGTCTCAGATCTTTATCTTTGGTTGTCTCTTATAAAAGCTTTATATGTGGCATTTAGAGAGGGCCTTGAAGAATTTCTTACAAGAGCAGACTTAATTAATGTTTCCAGTTGCGTGGGACTTTCTAAACCCCAGGCAATGAAGATGAACATACTAAATAGGAGGTTGGCGTGTCTTCATCCTTTCAAGCTTAATCGCTCTTGATCCCAGCTCAGGAAAGTGTTGCATTTGGGTAAAAACCGAGTAATGTTTAAAGCCTTCACCACCCTTCCATGACTCACTTCTTTCTCAGCCATTTTCAAAATTAAGTGTTCCATTCAATCATTGGGTTTTATGCTCTGCACAAGAGGTGTACTTACAGAGAACAGGGCACAAGACCTGGTAAGGAGAATGTTTTCAGAGTAAAAAAAACATGGGGGTTTGAAAGCAAGAGATGTGTTTAAGCCCAACGTGATGCTGATTTGCATGTGAGTTTGAGTAAGCCATTGAACTATTTAGGCTCTCTGTATTGTCCTCAGTAAACCATGAAGAGTGCAACACTCCAGCCTATTATACTGCAGAATCTCTTAGCTATTGCTACATAGCCGTCCATCCCCGAACTCAGGGGGTTAAAAGAACAATTATTTATTATTATAGTTCCTGTAGTTGCAGGGCAACTGAGAACTCCTTCGGTTTGGCTTGGCTGGGAGAGCTTTGTGGGTCAGTTCTGCTCTATATGTCCCTCAGCTATCTTCTGAAACCAACAGACTAGTCTAGGAATGTCCTCCTCGTGGTGGTAGCTGAAGCGCAAGAGCACAAGCAGAAACCCGCAAGACCTCCTGAGGTCTAGGCACAGATTAGGCATGTATTCACTCCAGCCTCATTCTATCTGCCAGAGCAAGTCACGTGGCCTAAGTCAGAGCCACCGCAGAGTCACATGGCAAAGTGCATATAGGCCAGCATGCATACCAGGAGGGGTGGAGAATTAGGACCAGTCATGCAATCTACCATATTTAGGATAACAGTTAAAATATAAAAGTACTTTGCTAAGTTTGAAAACCTGTTTGAGTATTATATATTACAATTAATCAAATTTCAAAGAAGTATAATTAATTAAATTTGTATACTTATCTTTTACCCAAACTTTCAACAAACAAAAAGTTCTAATTTTTAAGACCTACACTGTTAATATAGAACAATGGAACAAGATAGAAAGCCCAGAGATAAACCCATGCACCCATGGTCAAGTAATCTATGACAAAGGAGGCAAGGATATACAATAGAGAAAAGACAGTCTGTTCAATAAGTGATGCTGGGAAAACTGGAGAGCCACATGTAAAAGAATGAAATTAGAACACTCCCTAACACCATACACAAAAATAAACTCAAAATGGATTAAAGACCTAAATGTAAGACGGCACACTATAAAACTCTTAGAGGAAAACATAGGAAGAACACTCTTTGACATAAATCACAGCAAGATCTTTTTTGCTCCACCTCCTAGAGTAATGGAAATAAAAACAAAAATAAACAAATGGGACCTAATGAAACTTCAAAGCTTTTGCACAACAAAGAAAACCATAAACAAGACGAAAAGACAACCCTCAAAATGGGAGAAAATATTTGCAAATGAATCAATGGACAAAGGATTAATCTCCAAAATATATAAACAGCTCATGCAGCTCGATATTAAAAACACAAACAACCCAACCCAAAAATGGGCAGAAGACCTAAATAGACATTTCTCCAAAGAGACATACAGATGGCCAGGAAGCACATGAAAAGCTGCTCAACATCACTAATTATTAGAGAAATGCAAATCAGAAGTACAATGAGGTATCACCTCACACCAGTTAGAATGGGCATCATCAGAAAATCTACAAACAACAAATGCTGGAGAGGGTGTGGAGAAAAGGGAACCCTCTTGCACTGCTGGTGGGAATGTAAATTGATACAGCCACTATGGAGAACAGTATGGAGGTTCCTTAAAAAACTAAAAATAGAACTACCATATGACCCAGCAATCCCACTACTGGGCATAAACCCAGAGAAAACCATAATTCAAAAAGACACATGCATCCCAATGTTCATTGCAGCACTAGTTACAATAGCCAGGACATGGAAGCAACCTAAATGCTCATCAACAGGCAAATGGATAAAGAAGATGTGGTACATATATACAGTGGAATATTACTCAGCCACAAAAAGGAACAAAATTGGGTCATTTGCAGAGACGTGGATGGATCTAGAGACTGTCATACAGAGTGAAGTAAGTCAGAAAGAGAAAAACAAATATCCTTTATTAACGCATATATGTGGAACCTAGAAAAATGGTACAGATGAACTGGTTTGCAGGGTAGAAATTGAGACACAGATGTAGAGAACAAACGTATGGACACCAAGTGGGGACAGCGGGGGAGCGGGGGTGGTGGTGGGATGAATTGGGAGTTTGGGATTGACATGTATGCACTGATGTGTATAAAATGGATGACTAATAAGTACCTGCTGTATAAAATAATAAATAAAATTAAATTTAAAAAAAGATCTACGCTGTTTAATTATCTGCTGTGTTTCAGAAACAGAATAAGTATTCTTTCTTCATCATCATAACACCTCAAATTTATATTTTAAAAACAAAAACAAAAACCCTCGATATTAAAACAGAAAGTTTTGTGGGTTTTAGTAGGCAAATACGAGGTTGCCAAGGGATGTACAAAGGCAATCGCAAAATCTCCTGAGTCTGTTAGTAAATTACCTACCTGACACCTGCTGCTGATGAAATATCACCTTTCTTATTTTTTTCCACGTTTTAAAGAAGAGGAACATTGATACTTTTCCCCCACTCCAATCAGAGACGTGACAGGTGAAATTCTTTCCAGTTTGGCATCCCTGCGTCATTCCAGAAACAGGCACTTTTCCTGGGTGAGCCTGGTTAAGCACCGCTCAGAAACTAGCTTTAATCTGTAACCAGAGTTCTCTGTGCACAAAGCACTTGTGAAAAGATAAGGTATCACAGACAGAAACAGGTTGGGCATTTGTAAAGATAGCTGGAAAGAGTTTAAGTAGCATTCAAGTTTCTTATCAGCTTGCTTATAAAGTTTCATTGTTAATTAAATGCATATTTTTTAAATTAAAGAAACAAATAATGGTCCAATTAGAAAATTTCTTTATTTTGGATTTTTAATTTTTTCATTTCCTGAGGCTAAGGGGTGGATATGGGCAGTTTAACCACCCCCATACCCAACCAATGTTAATTGAGGGTGGCCTCGGAAACCAGCCAGATTGCATTGTTATCCTTCTGTCAATTACAAATGTGCCAGACACCCAAAGCATTGGGGAGGAAGTGCAATTATTAGAAGCTACCCAAGAGAATATGCCCAGTGTCATCCCTGACTTGCCAGGTGACCTTTAGGAAATCAGATGTGTAAAAGAGGGGTGATAAATTGTTCTCTAGGCCAATCATGCAGATGAGGAGAAGCCCCAAAGACAGAAAGAAATTAGGGCAAGGAGAGTTCCAAAGAAACCAATTTTTGTTCATAAAAGAAACGTCTTCTAATACAAAGAGAACGTAATCCAAATAATGGCTAAAGTCCTTCCCCAGATATTGGTCATAATTTACCACCCTATCCCTATTCATGTGTGTAATCCCAAATACCTTCCTCCTGCCCGAAACCCATGTCTTTAACACCTGTTCTTTCATTTGTTGGTGAAGCACTAATGGCTTCATAAAATAAGTTCTGAAATTTCTGATCCCAGTGCCGGATAAATATTCGTTTTCCTTTGGATGTAGGGCTGTGGGGCTCAGATTGAGAGCAGAAATGAGAATGCAGATAAATCCATTTATACTATGTCTCTATGGTGATAACAACGCCTCTGATCTGATTGGGGTCCTCCACTGAGGGGACTATATTGTCAGCACGTATTTAAAAGGGGAATTTTTCTTCGTCACCAAAGGATTTACCTTTTCAGAGTGTGTGCCTATTCAGAGATGCCTTTTTAGAGGTGCTTTTAGTTATCAAAAGGGTCAAGTGAGAAGAAAGCCAGCATGAGTTGAGCACTGCCTATGTACTGACCACTTTCTTTGGGGCCTTACATATGTATCAATTGATGAACAACAAAATGACTTTGTAATAACATTTAAATACAAAGTGAAGGGCACTGACTGTAAATCTGTACCATGGACAGAGCCAATATGGGCATTGTACATTGTTCTCAAAGGATCTTGATAACTTAAAAAAAAAGTTATGTAAAATATTGGGCATTACAACAAGACATTATCTTAGAATCCCATGTGTCATTCATGTTTTCAGACCTTCATCCTTCAGGTAATGTAGACTGAAGCACTACGGTTCAATTCTGAAACTAACCCACTTGGAGTTAGCATCAGACTACCGCAGGTTAAAGGGCATGGTCCCCAATAAGACTGTCCTCATTTAGACGCCAGCAGTGATTTTGAGGGTCCCGAGGCCACCTGTACTTCTGATCAACCGGTTACAGAACTAGGAATTTCTTCTGATCCCTCCCCATGTTCAATAATTCATTCATAGGACTCACAGGACTCAGGAAAGTGCTATGCTTACAGTTACAGTTTTAGTATAAAGGATGTAAAATAGGATCAGCCAGTTGAAGAGACACATAGGGTGATGTCTAGGAGGATCCCAAGTGCAGAGCTTCCATGCCTTCTCCCCATGGAATCAGGGCACGTCACTCCCTTAGCACACTGACATGTTCATCGCCAAGAAGCTCCACTAAGCTCTTTTTAGTGCAGTTTCATTTACAGAAACAGTATTGATGGAATCATTGACTATGCACCTGAACTCAATCTCCAGCCCCCCCACTTCCACCCCTACGTGGAGGCTGGGCTGGCTCAAAGCCCGCATCCTGTAAGCAAAGGTTGATCTTTCTGATGACCACCCCCCATCCTGAGTCATCTCTTCAGCATCAACTGAGGTGTGATCCAAGGGGCTCATGAATAACAGAGACACTTATTGTTTGGGAAATTCCAAGGATTTATAGCCTTTCTCCAAGTAACCAAGGGTAAAGTTCAGTCAAATTCTTTATTAAGCAACAATTAATGTACACATAAATTTACACATATAAACCTTATGTAAATCTGTACATGTGTGTGTATCTCCTTTAATATCTATATATAAAATTCGGTGCTATTAGCAAATTATCAGGAAAAATAAAGAAGAAAGCAGTAGTTACCAAAAGAGAATTAACCGCAATTAACAAACAGATAAAAATCACTGTAATATTTCTATCAGCTGAAACAAATGTTAGGTGGTGTTCCAACAGTTTTACTCCATTTCAAGTTTAGTGATTTGCTACAAGGACCCAGATTAGCACAGTGACTGTTAAAAAAAAAAATAGCCTGTAAAATAATAAGTTTTAAATGACAAGGGTTTCAGGCAGGTAGAAGCCAAAGCCTGAAGACAGTGAGCTCAACCCAAATGATTAAAATAAAGACAGAAACTGTCCTATCACTTAGAAAACATGCCTGAGGGCTTTCATAATTGTAGTACCATAACTGTTCAGCCTTCCTTTCTGTCTGTCTGTCTTGTTAAACCCATCTCATATTATTTGATGCTTATTCCTTATGAATGATAGCATCACCTGGTCAAAGGCCACACCCTTCACATTTCATAATACTTGCCGTACTGTACTGCAGAATCTCTTTCTTTCAGTTACCCTCACTGAGCTTCCTGAGATGGGGACGTTATCCATAAATGTTTAATTCTCCTGCACATATTACAGAGCTTGACACATAGCAGATACATAGTAAGTATATATTAAATGAATGAATGATGCTCTAAGAAACTGGTCTGGACTGTCCTCTGACCTGACTGGAAACTCTACCAGAAAGTCATATTCTCAGAGACTGTAGTCATATTCTCAGAGAATGAGAGGAGATTTCCTTTTTCATTTTACAAGGATTCATCCTCTCAAAATTAACCTTCTCCCAAGTTGAGTGATGATCTAAACGCGTGGTGAGAACTTCACATAATTCACTTCTTTCTAGCCTAAAAATTAGCACTTTCAAATTCTAAAGTCTGCCAGGCACTTCTCCATGTGCTAACAATACTGATAGAATTCATTCATTCATTCATTAATATTGATAGTGAACTAAAGAGACAGAAATCACTGTCCTCACGGATCTGTTACTCTAGAAACAACATTATGTTCTTGCAACCTGCTCAGTCCTTCTCTCTGCCTTAGTCTCTCCCTCTCCCTCTGTTTTTATCATAGTTAAAATCCCCGATATGTGGGATAACTTTGTGTCTGCTGTGCTCAATATCTGGAACTTGTACATTTTGAAAAAGTAGAGAAATACTAATCATCAGAAGAGAAAATATAGAGTAACCTTTGTTTAAATCTCCACAAAAGCCTCAGGTTTTAATGCAGTATAAAAGCCGCTGATGTAATGCTTATTTGATTTGCTTAGCAGGAGCACAACATGAAAATTCCTTGAGCAGGGAAAACAGCTGGTTTGCCAAATCTGCGCATTTGGCTGTACAACCGGCTCTATTGGTAGCTCCAGGCTAGCGATATTTTTTCCTGACAATTTACATGCTGCTCCAGCCTAAGGTGTCTGAAATGAAGTCTTTGCATACACATAGAAAAGAACTTGGCTGCAGACCCTGGTTGGAACTCTGCTTTGAAAAGGAAATTCACACTGATCAATGGTAATGTGATAAGGCTGTGCCTTTTCAGCACAGATTTATATGCAAGGCCCATTGTTTTATCTGGTTTTATGTAAAATATAATGTCAATAATCCGTATTGTCTGCATTAATACCATTATTCACATTGCAGTATCATGCATACTTTAGCCACTCTGCAATCCAGAACCCCACACGCACATTAAAACAGAGATAACTGTGGAGGAACACGGTTGCATACAAATTGTACTGTGCTGGCAGGGAGTCCATTCTCTGCTCCGCTCAGACAAAGGTTTTTAATTCCTCAGGTTTTGTTTTGCTTTGGTTTGGTTTTTTAGAAGGAAAAAACCAACAGATCATTTTCTTGGACCTCCAAATTTCCAACTGCTTGAAAGGCAGATTTCATCAAACTAATTAAAATTTCTTTGTGGCTAATCACTTTGGGGACTCAGTTAACTTATGGAGAATACTTAAACAGAATTTTCATTTTATATGATTTCACTCTAAACTGGAATTAAATAGGCATATTTGAAACCAAATATAAGAATGATATATGCTGTCACAGGGCTTACATTTCATTTTGTTAACGGTTGATTTTCAATATTATCCTTAGGTCCCAGGGTACAATGTGTAAACACATCACAGCAAGATATAAAATGAGTTAGAAAAATAATTGAATTTTATAGAAATTCTCTAGGGTGGTAAAAATCTCTGACATCTATTAAAATTCAGAGATTGTAAAAGCAATCAGAATTATTACTGCATTACTGTTTGCATTCAGTAATTATTATTGGGAGAATAACAAATTGTATTGTGAGAAACTCTGATACAAAAATTGTTATCATTTAAAAAAATTTGAAACAACCATAGATTTACAGGAAAAAAAAATGCAGGTACATTAAAAGAGAACCTTTTTCTGAACCATTTGAGAGTAAATGCAGACCCTATCCCCCAGAATCTTATAAACAAAGACATTCCCCTACCTCATTAGAATACAACCATCGAAAGGAGAAAATTAGAATCATTTCATTAACTGGCATCTAATCCTCAGATCCCATTCAGATTTCACCAATTGTCCCAATTACGTTCTTTGCAGTTAGAGGATCCAGTTTGGAATGATTTGGGTGATTGAGCAAGCCACATTTGGGTGTAGAGCAATCCCTCTGTCTTTGCTTGAATTCATGACCTTGACACTTGAAGATCACAGGCCAGTTATTTGATAGACTGTCGGTCAATCTGAGGATGTGTGAAGGTTCGTCATGATTAGATTTAGGTAATGCATCCTTAGCAGGAATATCACTGGAGTGCTGCTATGTTCTTCTCCCTGCATCCTTGCATAGCTTGTGATTTCTATTTCTCTCATTCTGTTTGTTCATTTGATCCTTCTTTTAAGATGGTATATTCTATACTTCTCCAATGTAAAGTTACACTTTTTTCTTTGCAATTAATGATTATTTTATTGAGAAATACTTAGAAATTGTGCAAATAGCCCATTCCTTATAAAACGTTCAATTAACTAATTTATTTATATATATATATATATATTATTTATATCTGTATAATGAACTCAGTTTTCTATGGTATTCTCCGTTGTTAGGTTTATTTTGATGCCTAACTGTCTCATTTTTGCTAGTGGGAATTCCTTATAGCTGGCTTCTGCACCCTCTTGAAATGTTCCCACCATTATTTATTTATTTATTTTTGGCTGCACTGGGTCTTCATTGCTGCTCGCGGGCTTTCTCTAGTTGTGGAGAGTGGGGGCTACTCTTCGTTGTGGTGCACAGGCTTCTCATTGCGGTGGCTTCTCTTGTTGCAGAGCACGGGCTCTAGGCACGCGGGCTTCAGTAGTTGTGGCTCGTGGGCTCTAGAGCGAAGGCTCAGTAGTTGTGGCGTACGGGCTTAGCTGCTCTGCAGCATGTGGGATCTTCCCGGACCAGGGATCGAACCCGTGTCCCCTGCATTGGCAGGCAGATTCTTAACCGCTGTGCCACCAGGGAAGTCCCTCCCACTGCTTTTTGAGTGTGTCCATGTTTTCTGGCATAACAAGATATTCCAGGATCACATTGTACTTTCTTTTCCTCCTTCAGCCCTGGAATTATCCATTTCTCCAAGGAGCTCAAGAATGATATTTAAAAGCCAAGATTTGGGTGCTCTTTGCTATTGGTGTGTCACTGTAAATATATATACACACATATATACAAAGTACATTCACATATGCATCTATATTCATTTACATATCCATCATATGTATGTTGAAAACCATGAGTTCATAGCAATACTGTCAATTTCAATCTAAAACTATACATTTCAGTGTAATTCTCTTCCTTATTTGTGTCACCCTTCCTCTGACAGTGAGAAACCTGGCTCCTGTTAGTTTTATATACTTATTTGATCGTTCCTTCTGTATCTAACTAATATCCTGTCTTGGCCAGCATCCTCTTCCTCACACAAATACCCTCCTCAACCCACTTGGACTGAGACACCTTATACTTGGCACCCCTTTATGTGAACACCCTCATCATGCAACTGGGCCCTAAGATCCCCACCAGGCTGCTTTTCTGCATTTGATGCCTTTCTTATCCCAGTCAGGCTCCAACATGCGCTACAGAGTAGCCCTTCTACGTAGACATCCAGTTTGCCTTGACACCCTCCACTGTGGTCCCCTCCCACTTACGGTGAACATACTTACTCTGTTCTACTCTATCAAAGTTTTTAAGATTAAATTGTTCTAGAAGAGAAAGTAAGAAAAGGGGAGGAAAGGAGAGAAATAGAAAAAGAAACAGAAAGGGAAAACAGAAAAGAAAAAGCTAAGACATCTTGTAAAGTTCCAACTTATCTCCATTGTTATACATTTTCAATATACAATACAATGTTACATTGTATTCACACACCAAACTTGTCACGTATAAAACTTCTATAACCTCAGATGTTTCCCTGTGTTCCTATAAAAATCTAATATGTGTTTTTCCTGAACTTGTGGCATTAATGAATGTTTAGCTTACTCACATTGCTCTTATTTTGCCAGCTCAGTGTCAAGAAGTCATTCAGATGGTAGAGATCAAGGTGCATTTTAATAATAAATCATGAAAATATATTGAAGGGCACCAGAGTAAAACTAAGCAATTATACAGGGACATCAATTTCCACAGTTTGTGTTGATACCTACCTTACAAATATTAGGAAACAAGTCTTCATTTTCCAGCATTGGTTTGTAGTCACATGTAAAAATAATTTTTAAAAAAGTAATAATAATAAAGGATAAACAGATATAGCCATGATTTACAGCACTATGAGTTATTTTTAATGTACACTAGCATGTTATAAAGCAATTTATCATGTCAAACAAAGCTATAATGTTATGGAATGGGTCATTTAGTATATTATATTATGGCATTTTCTTATTAGAGCTTTGAAACTATTAACATACCTTCTCAGAAAGCACTTTTAATTTTTGAAAGAAACATTGTTTTCTTTTTTTGGAATTTTTAGTGAAGTAAATCTATTTCAATATTTAATCACTGTCTAAAGTTAGCAGGTATAGAAAATTTACCATCTTATCTCACTTCTTTATATTTACAAAGTGTTTTTTATTTTCCCTTCCTCATGAGTGCCCAGGCTGAACAAAAAAGAACAATAAAATAGCTAAGCGAAGAGGTGCTATCTTCTATTTAATTTTCCTAGAGTGCTGGATTATTTTAGGGGGAAATTAGATTCTAATGTGATTAGTGTCAAGTTCATACCACCTTAAAAAGTGTTTCTTTTATAAATTATGACTGTTCTTCACAAAGTCAAGTTCTTGATTTATGATTTTATTTTACTGGGTTTAGAAACCCTTACTAAACATGTAATTGGAAGACAAAAGCTTGAATCCCTAAGCCTTTTTACTACAGTGATGTTTTCATTCCAATTTAAACTAAGCTCACACACAAAAAATATCTCTATTCTTTCAGAGACAAGGGGAAATAATGACTTAGGATAAGTCTATTGAAAATGTGTTCATAGAACTAAAATATTGACAAGTTCGTCCTCCTTCTCAATCTGTGTCTGGGAAGTTTAAAGATTTACCCCAGTCACTGAGAGCATTCAATCATCTCTCACCCTCTGCTGTCCCCTTCACAGCTACGTTGGTTACTTTTGGATTTATTAGCCATCTCATCATATCCCCCAATAGACCAGAATGTCACTGATGAAGTGATAAAATGACACTGGGGAAATGTCAATGTTTCTCTTTAACCTGTGAAACAGTAGAGTCTGTATCTGTGTATATGTTTCCTATAGAGTTTCTTGTTATTGTTCCACTTTGAAGGGCTGTCATTTTAAAATTAAAGACTTATGGGACTTCCCTGATGGTCCAGTGGTTAAGAATCCATTTTGCAACGCAGGGGACGCCGGTGTGATTCCTGGTGGTGGAACTAAGATCCCACATGTCACGGAGCAACTAAGCCCCCGCGCCGCAACTACTGAGCCCACAAGCCACAACCACTGAGCCTGCAAGCCACAGCTAGAGAGCCCACATGCTGCATCTATAGACCCTGTGTGTTCTGGAGCCCATGTGCCATAACTACAGAGCCCACACGCTCTGGAGTACGTGTGCCACAACTAGAGAGAAGCCCATGCACTGCAACGAAAGATCCCGCATGCTGCAACTAAGACCCAATGCAGCCAAAAATAAATAAATAAATAAATAAATAATTTTTTTTTTTTAATTAAAAAAAAAAGTCTCTGCAGTTCCACTGCAGGGGGCATGGGTTCAATCCCCAGTTGGGGAACTAGGATCCCAAATGCTGTGCAGTGAGGACAAAAAAAAAAAAATCAAATCAAATCTTCCAGTCTTCTAAACTCATGCAGAAATTTAGCCACACCACTGATTTCATTTGTGTTTGTGTTGTTGGTAGTGTTGGTACACAAAAAAATAAAATACTGTCTGAGAAAGTGTTTTTGAAAACAATAGGGCTTTGCTAATCTGCAGAAGTGGGTGAGGATTTGAGGTGAGTAAGATTGTGGTGTTCTACATTTGGTGGACTTAAACGGTTATGACTCCCTGCTGGAACATCCCTGGTCCTGATGCTCCTAGATTCCCCAGCTACCTTCCCCTCTTCCCATTTCACTGCTCTCTCTCAGGACCTTGTGAGGAGTTGAAACTTATTTTCCATCTTTCTTATTTCTTCCATCAAGCACTTGTTGAAATTTACTGGTACCATGACCCATTTTCTTGGAACCCTCTTTTCTAAAGCTACAGTCAGGTATTCTCTGACTGTAAGGATGGTGTGTTAATGGATGTTAATGGACGAATGGATGCTACTCTATTAATAGAGTAAGGTGCAAAGTGATTCTGCCTTAAATGTAAGGAGAGACAGTAATAGTGGGCATTACTGAAGGCCAGGAGGACTAGAAGGCCAGCACTTATAGAAGGAGATACTTCTGGTAGACTCAACTACTCTACTAGCAGTGAAAGCCAGACCAAGTAGAAAATACTTTTTTTTTTTTTACATGAAAACTAACAGCTTTCTTTCTGTCTACTATAAGAAAATACGTGTAACATAAAACTTACTATCTTAGCCATTTTACATGTACAGTTCAGTGGTATTAAGTATGTTCTGTTTGTGTAAACATCACCACCATCCATCTTCAGAACTCCTTTCAACTGAAACTCAAAACTAACGGCTCACTTGTTCAACAGAACCTGTGGTTGTGCTCCCAGCTGCGGCAGCAGAGCCAGAGTTCAAGTCCTGGCTCCCTACTTTTGCTGACTGACTTTGAACAAATTACTTAATCCTTTTGTCTCTCAATTTCAACACCCACAAGATGGACAATCAATAAATAGGAAGAGGAAGTGTAAGGGTAATATCAGGAAATATTATTTTTTAATGGCTCAACTTGTATTTGTTTAACAAATAAGGGAGGGCATGGGGAGACACTGGAGCAGGACTGCCTAGATGCAAATCCTGGTCCATCCACTATAGCATGTAAGGTGTTAGCAAAGTTACTTACCTCCTCAGTGTTTCAGTTTCTTCATTCTTCATCAGTAAAGCTAGGATTATTACAACACCTACTCCATAAGTTTACTGGAAGATTAAGGAAATACATAAGAACATTTGAGCATCATCAGCCCCGTTCCACGAGCCCCATAAACATTAGCTAAGACAATAGAAACACCCGTATTCAAATAATACTACCATATACGACAGTAATCAGTGTACTTAAATCTATATAACAAGGCTTCCCTGGTGGTGCAGTGGTTGAGAATCTGCCTGCCGATGCAGGGGACACGGGTTTGAGCCCTGGTCTGGGAAGATCCCACATGCTGCGGAGCAGCTAAGCCCGTGCGCCACAACTACTGAGCCTGTGCTCTAGAGCCTGTGAGCCACAACAGCTGAAGCCCACAGGCCACAACTATGGAAGCCTGTGCGCCTAGAGCCCATGCTCTGCAGCAAGAGAAGTCACCACAATGAGAAGCCTGTGCACCGCAACAAAGAGTAACCCCCGCTTGCCGCGACTAAGCCCGCACACAGCGCAGCCAAAAATAAAATAAATAAATTTTAAAAATCTATAAACAGAGAGAATAATAAATATTTCTACTTAATGCGTTACATATTGTCTTTTAGCTCATACTTTTTACTTTTTAAAATTTTTCTAAAGCAAAGATGAATCAAATATATAACTCTTTAATGTAAAAGGCATTTACAACAAGAGCGATATTGATGAGGAAAAATACAGGTGAATTCGTTCCAAATGCATTAATTTCAGAACTGGTTCTGAAAAGGCTAATTGTAAGTCTTTTTATACATATGTTGTGTTCACAGGTGGTAGATGTGGCTTTAATCAAAAAGGACCACATGCAAAGCACTATGGATTCTCTGCCAGAATGAGTTTGTATGGCTATAGTAATAGCTGAAGCATTAAATTCAGTTAAAGTATTCAACAAGGAAGCCATTAAACCAAGGTTGCTCTAAGGCCTCAGTAGCCTATGTAAGCAAACCAAACCTAAGCGAGTCAGTGCACTTGAATTTTAGAAAACGAAACTTAAGAACAACCAATCACAAACAGCCAACCGGGATTCCCAAATAAGGCAACCACGTAAGCTATAATCAATTAAATAATTTCAGCGTCTTCTCTTTAAAAACCGTGTCCCCAGGGACTTCCTTGTGGTTCAGTGGTTAAGACTCCTGCTCCCTATGCAAGGGGCCTGGGTTTGATCCCTGGTCAGGGAACTAGATCCCACCTGACTCAACGAAGATCCCTCATTCAGCAACGGAGATTCCGCGTCAGAGAAATAAATAAATAAATATTAAAAAACAAAACCCCAAAAAAACCCGTGTCCCCAGAACTGAAGCATTAAATACCTTGCCCAAGGGTCGCCATGATACAAAATCAGACAGTCTGTCTCCAGAGCGTTCTTCTGCTATTATTTCTTGTCTATATTAAAGTTGGGGGATTTTGAGAAAAGACACTTCTTGTTATCCTTAAGGATTGTTCCTCTTACTCCTTCTAGCTGGACACACTATACCTTCAAGAGTTATGTGCGCATGTGCATGAGTAAAACAGCTTGAAACAGTAAGGCTGTCTGTTTGCCATTCGGTGGTATGCGAAATCAGCTGGCTGTCTTGGTTTAGTAGCTGAGACACAGGTGCTCGTATTACAAATAAATAGTGCACAGATTTAATGGGCATTTAAGTTAGCAGGCAGTAGGTAGAAGGGAAGAAAGATGGGCACACTATAAATTGAACATGTTCACCCTTACCAGAGGTCGCTGTTTTCTGGGGTTATGGGTTAGTGGAATAAGGCTGCTATTCTTTTTGATGTAGGAGAGATTGCCTCTGTCTTTTTCTTTTTTAAAGTTTTTACTTTTTAAGAGCATCTTTAGGTTTGCATCAAAATTGAGAGGGAGGTACAGCGATTTCCCTTATACCCCCTATCCCCACACGTGCATAGCCTCCTCCATTATCAACATCACTCACCAGAATGGTACAGTTTTTACCAAGGATGAACCTACATGGACACATCATGATCACTCAAAGTCTGTAGATTACTTTAGGGTTAACTCTTGATGTTTATATTCCATGGATTTGGATGAATTTATAATGACATATATCCATTATTATAATGTCATACAGAGTATTTCCACTGCCCTAAAAATCAGTGCTCTGCCTATTCACCTCTCTCTTCCCCAGCCACCCAGCTCCGGGCAACAACTGATCATTTTATTGTCTCCATAGTTTTGCCTTTTCCAGAATGTCCTATAGGTGAAATCGTACATGCTGCCTTTCAGATTTCTTTCTTTCACTTAGTAATACGTATTTAAAGTCCCTCCATGTCCTTTCATGGCTTATAGCTCATTTCTTTTTCATGCTGAATAATATTCCGGAGCCTGGATGTACCACAGTTTATTTTTCCATTTACCTACTGAAGAACATCTTAGTTGCTTCTGAGCTTTGGAAATTATGAAAAAGGTGATGTAAATATTCATGTGCAGGTTTTTGGATGGACATAAGGTTTCAACTCCTTTTGAGTAAATACTCAGGATTATGATTGCTGGATCGTATGGTAAGAGTATGTTTAGTTTTGTAAGAAACATCCAAACTGTCTTCCGATCTCTGTCTTCCTTAATGTATTTGTAATTGTACAAAAACGTGCGAAACAACTCAGCCAAAAAACGAACAACCTGGACTAGAAAATGGACAGAGAATCTGAATAGACATTTTTTCCAAAGAAGATATAAAGATGGCCAAAAGATATATGAAAAGATGCTCAACATCACTAATCATCAAGGAAATGCAAATCAAAACCACAATGAGACATCACTTCACACTTATTAGAATGGCTATTATCAAAAAGACAAGAAATAATGAGTGTTGGCAAGGATGTAGAACAAGGAAATTTCGTGCACTCTTGTTGGGAATATAAATCGGTGCAGCCACTATGGAAAACCGTATGGAGGTTCCTCAAAAAACCAAAAACAGAACTACCATATGATCCAGCAATTCCGCTTCTGGGTATTTATCCGAAGAAAACAAAAACACTAGTTCTAAAAGATATACGCTCCCCCCCACCATGTTCATTGCAGCGTTATTTATGATAGCTAAATGGAAATGTGTCTATCAGTGAATGGAGAGAGGATTGATATATATATAGTGATATATATATATATCACAATAAATAAATAAATATAATATATATCACAATAAATATATATACCACAATAAATATATATATATCACTATATATATCACTATATATATATCACAATAAATGTCAGACAAAGAAAGACAAATATTGTATGATCTCAGCTATATGTGGAATCTAAAAACAAAAACAAGCAAGCAAAGAAACAAAAAAACCAAGTTCATAGATACAGAAAACATACTGGTGGTTGTGGAAGGGTGGGAGTAGGGAGTGGGCAAAATGGGTTAAGAGGGTCAAAAGGTACACACTTCCAGTTATAAAATAAATAAATCATGGAGATATAATATACAGCATGGTGACTATATTTAATAATACTGTATTGCATATTTGAAAGTTGCTAGGAGAGTAGATCTTAAAAGTCCTCCTCACAAGAAAAAAATGGAAAAAAAATTTGTAACTATATATGGTGACAGATGTTAACTAGACTTATTGTGGTGATCATTTCACAAGGTACAGAAATTAACAAATTTTTATGTTGTACACCTGAAACTAATATAATGTTATATGTCAGTTAAATCTCACTCAAAAAAACTGGCATAAAAGTATATATTAAGAAAATTATGAAATTTTATTAAGGGACTTGAACAAGAAAGCACTTCTATTTTCTTGGTTGTGAATTCTATTATTTGTTTACTTTAAATAATATATGAGTTTTACATATATCTAACAAAATTGCCAAATTATTTTTAACTGAATAAAATGACTTTAAAGATTTTAAAAAGTACAAAAATTTGTCCCTATCTCACAAATTAAAAGAATGTCTTGGTAGAGATGGAGGGTAGACTAGCATCTCTTAGAAACTATTAGTGTCTAATTAGTCCTGAACAGAAATATTTGTGAGGCCCACCCCACTGGCGCCTATGACATTATGGCAATTGGCATGACTTTGGCAGATTAAAGAAAAAAGATTTCTGGTTGACCAGGAAACTGAAGTTGGTGAAGACATACTGGCAAGCTACACTATTTCAACCTATGGGTTATTTCTAAAACTCTCTCACCATCAGTGTAAAATATTTCTTCTATAAATTCCCACATACAAAGAAATGGGAAAAGGAAGGAAACAGCCTTTTTCAGTCAAGGCAATTTGTTAGCATTGCTCAAGTCTGTGCAAGAATGCAAACTAGCACTTTTGTGAAATGTCTTCTAATATATTCAAATTAGTTCTTCCAAATCCTCATGTTCTTTCTGAGTTCATTTAGTTGCGCATTGCTCCTCCTGGGAAAAAACCAGGAGGAGGGTTTGTGAACCGCATACATCTGTAATCCAAATGATAGCAATTTAGTGTGAAATGTTTGACAAATATTGGCAGGCTGATTATTTACCAAAAGCGATTACTGCTTTTGGATCAAAAGGAGACAATCTATTAATTAAATTGGAAGACAAAGGCTTCATTACCCTGCTATTATTAAAATGTGAGTAACCACCTGTTTTCTTGCATTTTAATCAAATCCAAGGTTCTCATTAAGAATAACAAAAGCATTGTAATGAAACTGCAACAGAATGGGAATTGGCTAGTTCTATATGTGCCCTATAAATTATAAAATATTTGATATGATAGTAGTGTGAAAGCTTACTTTGTGATGGCTATTTACATACTTACATGCAAGAATTATTAGCTAAAAAATATTATTTAAGGGCTTCCCTGGTGGCGCAGTGGTTGAGAGTCCGCCTGCCGATGCAGGGGACACAGGTTCGTGCCCTGGTCTGGGAAGATCCCATATGCTGCGGAGCGGCTAGGCCCGTGAACCATGGCCGCTGAGCCTGCACGTCCGGAGCCTGTGCTCCGCAACGGGAGAGGCCACAACAGTGAGAGGCCCGCGTACCGCAAAAAAAAAAAAAAAAAAAAAAAAATTTAATTTCCAAAAGCCATCATCTGTCCTTACTTTTAATCCATTTTGACTAAATAGTATAATGAAAATTTATTCCACACCTAGGACAGTCCTGTAAAAACTTGACAGGAATAAATTTATTTAATCCTCAGAACAGCTGTGTGAAGAGCAATATTATTACCCTCACTTTTGCTGATGACGAAATGTAGGCGAATGGTAATCAAGTAACTTGTCCCAGGTCACACAGAAGTAATTATCAGAGAAGGGGTTACAAACCCTGCCAGTCTGACTCTACGATTTCACTCTTGACTTCAAGCAAAATGTGTTATGCATTCAACAAATATTGAATGAGTTCAGTGGCTATTTTCTGAACATGGAATGGGAAATGACAATAGTTAAACTCACTACTGAAGACTGTTTAAACCTGTTTTGTCAACATAATAGTTTGCTTTTTTAAAACTGTATAACTATATTTTATTAGGTTATTGCCTGTACAATGACATCTCAAAGATTTAACAGGGAAAACAGTTGAATACAAGGGTATTTAAGTTTCACAAATGATCGACGATAGCAGAGGGTGGATATTGGGCTAGCTAGTCTTACTTCTTTTTTCCTGAACACTCAGTTCTTAAGAAGACATCGGTCTCCTGTAAGCCAACAACTAGAATATGATTCAAGGAAAATTGTAGTGAAGCAGTCTCAGCAGTATTCTAAAGAAATCATATCCTACTAGGAAGGTAACTTGAAAATGCACTGTCCAGAATTTCCCTCATGCCACATTTAATCTCTAATATCTTTGATGAACCCATCTGGTCAATGAGAGCACTTCATAGTATGGCCCATTCTTCTTTGAATAGTCCTAATTATTTTAAAGTATTTCTTAAATGAAGCCAAACGCCCCTCCCTCTAGTTTCTACCTGTGGTGGAGAAATTCTAAGATGTTCTCCCTCTTCCCTTCCTCCTAGTATTCATACCCTCATTGTAATCTCCTCCCTCGAGTGTAGGTGAGACCTGTAACCTCTAACCAAAAGAATTCAGAAAACATGATGGGATGTCTCTTCTGTGGTTATGGCATATAGGATTGTAACGTTTGTCTTGCTAGAAGCCTCTCTCCCTTGCTGGCTTTGAGGAAGCAGGCTGCCAGGTTGTGGGTAACATTATGGAGAAGGCCACATGGTAGCCTTTACCAACAGCCCACAGGAAATCAAGGTCCTCAATCCAACATGCTGAAACGAACTGAATTTTGCCAACAAACCTGATTTTGGAAACAGATCCTTCCCCTATGAGCCTTGAAATGAGACCCCACTCCTGGCCGGCACCTTCAGTGTAATAATAGTTTGTGAGAGACCCTAAAGCAGAGGATCCAGTTAAGCTGTGCACAGATTCCTGATACACAAAAACTGTGAGATAATAAATGTATGTTGTTTTGAGCCACTGAGTTGGCGGTAATATTGTTATGCAGCAATAAATAACTAATGCACTACACATCATGATTTGAATGTTAATTCCCCTTAGAAGCTTCATGAACAATAATTAAATTATATTAGTATTGTTAGTTTTACTACAGTAATGATAGAGACTGCCCTTTATTGACTACCTACTAATGTCCCAGACACTTTCACTTCACTAAGTTATTTACGCAGATTACCTCATTCATCTTATAACAACCTTATAAGAAAGGCTTTACTATTTCCAGTTTAAGACTCTCAGGCTCAGAGGATGTAAGCAACTTGCCCAAGGTCACACAGCTAGTGTGTAAGGGAACTGCATTCAAAGCCAAGGTGCACTGCTTTTTTCACTGTGCCACCCTGCTTCCTATTTCTTTTTTGTTAATTTTTATTTATTTATTATTTTATTTATTTATTTTGGCTGTGCCAGATCTTCATTGTGGCATGCGAGATCTTTAGTTGCAGCATGCGGACTCTTAGTTGCAGCATGCATGGGGGATCTAATTCCCGGACCAGGGATTGAACCCGGGCCCCCTGAATTGGGAGTGTGGAGTCTTACCCACTAGAAGTCCCCATGACGAGTTTTTGAGTTATTTTATTTCCCTTTACCTTCCTCTCAGTGTTTTCAAGTTTTGGGTTTTTTTAACTTTTATATCCCACTGACAATGTGGTTCTTCACAAACACATAAAATTAAAATATTCTCTGTAAAGCTAATAGAAATAAAAGAACTTTCCCAAATCACAATGAAAATCATTTCCCTTTTAAAAATTGACATCAAGTTGACATTGAGTAAAGAAAGTGAACACGAATAATATGATTAATAAATTTTAAAGGATTAATAAGTATATCTAGATATTTTTAACTCTAAAAAGAGACATAACACATATTTTTAAACACAGGAACCAAAAAATGCTCACGTATTAGGTCAAACATAAAAGTCTCAATACAGTCTCCAAAGCAAAAAGTATATAGCTTAAATAATTGAATCAAGAGGTAATGAAGTTAGACAGGTAGGAATTAAAGAATACCCAAACATCATTCCTTGAAAGACTGTAACAAGCCACACTTCTAAATAAGCCTTGAAAAGAGAATATGAAATATAGGTATAGATAGATCTTCCTTGATTTATGACGTGGTTACATTCTGATACACCCCTGGTAAGTTGAAACTCCAGTGAGTCAAAAAGCATTTAATACACCCCACCAACCAAACATCATAGTTTAGCTTAGCTTACATTAAATAGGCTCAAAACAATTACATTAGCCTATAGTTCAGCAAAATCGTCTAACACAAAGCCAATTTTATACTAAATTGTTGAATATCTCATGGAATTTATTGAACAATGTACTGAAAGTGAAAAACATAATGGTTGTATGGGTACAGACGGTTGTAAATGTATGGGTTACTTCCCCTTGTGATCGCGTGGCTGACTGGGCGATGTGGCTGCCGCTTCCATCCAGCATCACCAGAGAGTATCATATTGTATATTGCTAGCCTGGGAAATGAGCAAAATTCCACGTACAGTTTCTACTGAACACGTATTGCTTTTGCACCATTGTAAAGTCAAAAAATTGGAAGTTGAACCATTTTAAGTTGGAGACTTTCTTATAATTGCAAATGGTTTAGAAATGTAAAGCTTTAAGAACACTACATTAGGCCCTGCAGAATGAAGCCAAGGTGACATCAGGAGAAACACTTATAAACTTAAGACCAAACACAGATAATAGAAAAAATTAAAAAATAAATGAAGTAAGCATACAGTTCAAGAAGGTAGGAGAACAACAAAGGAAAATCAAACAAATGGGGAGGAGGCATTAATAAACGAAAAAGCAAAAATTAATTACACTATGTAAAGTGGGCTATCCCAAAAAGAATATGAGACAACAGCTGCACAATGACAAAGAAAAAATACCAAATATCTCCAGCCAGCTACTGAATTTGCTGGTGCCATTGGTCACATTTCCGTGAGATTTCAGGATATTGCTGTCCTATTTCTTCTACACAAAAGCAAGTATGGTGACCCCTCAGCTGGTATTTCTTGTCATATTTTAATATCAACATATGAGGAAAGCTTAGAAAACAAGTGTCCTCTGTGTTAATTACTTTTAAACCCTGAGGATTTCAGTTGCTAAAGCCCTTTCTTCATTATCAGCCATGAAAATTAGCGTTCAGAAAGAATTTTGAAAACCAATTATTCTTAAGTTTGATAATTGTAAATTGGAAAAAGAATTTTAAAAAATCGTTGATCCAAAGATGTTTCCACAAAATACACTGGTGATATTAAATTCTTTCGTGGGTCTATTTCCTTTCTCAAAACATCTTTCTTTGAGCCTTTTTTCCTAAGGAGACATTTCACTTTAATATGGAAGTCATATTGTGTCTCGTCTAGAATATTTGCAGACGATTGTCTTCATGTATCAGGAAGCACATATTTAAATAGTTTCCAGCATTTCAGCTTTCCTTGTGAAGCATAAGTATTCATCCTACTAGTTGAGGTTTATATTACCCTGTAGCAAAGCAATTTATCATAACCCTACATCAGCAACTTCTTTGATTATTAAGATTCTCTTGCAGAGGTACACTTAGGAGCATACGAAGCTGCTATTTAATGAATTTCCTTTATTATTTGACCTGTAGTGCAGGGAAACTATATATTACGACATATGATTTGAAAGCAGTGATAGAAGATGCAGAACCAGATTAATTACGTTAGTACCAGGGAATACCTTACCAGAATTTAACATAGTACATATGACATGCAAACAACCCCTAAGAAGCACTAGTGTGAATCATTTTTTCTCCTTTAGAAATGATTTTTATTTCCCAAATTCAGGCTGCTCTAAAATGGTAATTCTGTGAAGCTCCAGAACCATCAGTTCAATCTTGAATAGTAATTATAATTAAGGGGATGTGTAATTGACTCAAGTTAATAATGACCACTCTCTTCCAAGTTATTCAAATGTATTTCAATGAATATTTATTAAGCATTCTTCTGTCGATGTAACACTGTGCTGGTTTCCTTCAGAGATGTCAAAGAAGTTCATACAGTACTTCTGGCTTCAAGGAGTTTGCAGTCTAGTTGGATAGGGAAGATTTGACCATGTAAACTAAAAGACAACCACATAAGGAAGAAAGTAATTAAATAGCAAAATGTAATGGGAAGTTAAGAAAAGAATGATCAGAGAATGCAAAATATCCAATGTCCACAGGGGCCTTGGCAAGTAACCTAAACAATAAAGCAGATGCAGTTCTTGGACGTGGAGGGTAGGGCAGGAGGGGGGATGCAGGTAGGAGCTGGGAAAAGGGGAACTGCTGTAAACTCAAGACCACAATATCCATCTGAAGGGAGTGTCTACAAGCAATTCTGCTTCACTCAAATTATTGCCTTTTGAGAAAGAGTATCAGTGTTTCCAAGACTGTGATTTTTCAAGACCCACAGGATATCCTGATTTTTATGTGAAAGTTCTCAATTTTAATATTCAACTAAAGCTTTTTTTTTCCTTAATTCTAGCCAGTCAACAAACAGTGAGTCTATAGACAATGAAGAACAAACAATTTCTGATTTATATGATAGCCATAGGTAGAGAGAATGCATGCTCCTTGAGGTTGGTATTTAGCAAGCTTATCTGAAGGCCCCAACCATTCTCATCATCAAGAACTGTTTATCCCAAGGAGGGTGAGGATCTATAGACATTTGTGTAAAAGGGATGTAAGTGTGTGTAGGGTTAGTTCTTGGCCTAATAGGGCTTTGCCTCTCTTTTCACTATCCTTTGCACCCATGGTGCCTCTACAACTAAGATGTTGGTACAAATGATTGTATATTTCCATATGAACAAAAATACCTTATAAGAGCAGTGGTCATCAACTTTTGCTGCATACTAGAATCACCTGGGAATTTTTAAACAATTCTAATGACTAGGATATACCCTTTATCAATTATATCAGAAACCCTGGGGTGAGGCCCAGCCATCAATATTAAAAGCTTTCCAGATGATTCCAATTACAATCATGTGGAAGAACAGGTGATTTAATACCAGCGGTACTTAACTTTGCTGCACATCAAAGTCACCTGGAGAGCTTTTAAAACCTCAGATGCTCAGGTCATACCCTGTATCAGTATATAGTGCTACATAACAACCCATCCTGTAACTTAGGGTCTTAAAATAAAAACATATTTGTTTGCAATTTGAGCTGGGCCCAGCCACCTGGTTCTTCTATTCTGCTCACCTATGGTCATTCATGTAGTCATCTGGCTGAATGACTGAATGTGGCCTCACTAACATGCCTGGTGTTTGGCAAATCATCCGGCAAGGGCACCTCATTTCCCCTTTGTGTGACCTCTCTAATAGCCTCATTTGGGTTTATTCACAATATGATCTCAGGTTGCCAAAAATAGCCGAAAACAGCAAGCCCTAATGTGCAAGTCTTTCTAAGTCACTCTTTGTATCATACTCCTATTAATCTAGTGGACAGAACATGCCACATCATGAAGCCTGGATTTTAAGGGGGAAGAAATAAACTCCACCTCTTGATAGGTGGAGTGGCAAATAGTCCTCCATAGGGGCATGGGAGATTATTCAAGTCTTTGAGAACAATCTACAATACGTCTCATTCCAACTGAATCAGAATTTCTGGAGGTAGAACACAGGCAATGATATTTAAAGAAACACTTTAGGTAACTCCAATGTGCCACCGAGTTGAGGACCAGTGATTTTGACTTGTTCAGCTACAGATTTGTGACCCCCATCCCCAGAGATATTGATTTAATACCTCTGTAGTACGGGGGCCGACACTTTGCAATTTTCATAAGCTCCCTGGTGATGCTGATGCTACAAGTCCTCCCTCTACATTTGGAGTACATTAATTTAAGCCATAGTGCAAAATTATATTATTAAAAAGCTTTCTACTCATTTTTTCAGATCTCTCTTCCTAGCTTGTTAGTTCAATTACAAATGGGACTGTTGAACTTCCCATACCATACACTGGGACCAATCTTGCCCAGTGGTGTGGGGAAGGTTAAGAAGTCCAAGTCAGTAGCTCAAAGTTGAGCATCATGGAATCCTCGATCCATTTCTACTGTAAGCTCTTGCCTTGTTGCTTATAACTCACTGCACAACCCCCTCCCCTTTATATTACCACTTGGGATCCTACATTGAGGTTGTATTATTCTTGGTACAGCTGATCCTTACCTCTGTTCCCAGTCTAGGAACTGGGATCTCACATTGTTCCCCAAGTTCATTCAAAGAACTAAGCCTTCCGTTCACTATTGGAATTCGCCCTGCTGTCTACCCACCAACTTTATATTGTATTTGCCTTCTGGATTTCTTCCCTGCATGCTGATGGTCTCTCACTGTGCTGGCTATCTTCCATTTCCATCCTGAGAATCATATTTTCTCCTCCTCTGCTCTGTGCCTGTCTGGGGAGGGTGACTGTTTATGCACTGCATCCCCTGGGCTTTCTTGCTGGCTGGCTTCCTGTACTTCCATGGTTCTCAGAGTAGGGTCCCTATATCAGCCACATCACCATCATGTGAGAAGCAGTGCCACAGGGTTTGACTGGTGGCAGGCACTGGCAGGAGACCTACATACATACAGAGAGAGTAGTAGGTTTCTTTTTTCTGTGCTTGTTTGTTTGTTCGGGCTGCATTTTCTTCCAGAGGCTGCTTGCCTCCATAATTACAGCTCTTATCTTCTGTTGCTGCACAGTTATATCTCACTCTTACCTTATTCCTCCTCCCCTCACCTCGAGCTCAAGTGTGCTAATGGTGTCCTACCATTGCTAGGCTCCAGGCCTGAACATCCACTGTAGTTTCCTTTAACCTGTCTACACATCTGTAAATAGTTCCTTCCTTACCTTATCTGATTGGACTCTGCTTCCTACTGGAACCTTCAGATAATGCTGCCAATAGATTTCTGCTTCCTAGTCTTCCTTGCCCTGACCTATCCCAGACCATGATGGGTCATGGAGTTGGAATAAATGTCATTTACTTAAATGTCTGGTTTCTTACAGAGGCAATATCAAGAGCAGAATGGCATTTCAGGTAATGACACCAGGAATTCAGGGCTCTTCTAAGAGTTCTTGAAATCTCAGTGTACAGGCCACTTCTCACTTAGTGCATACACACAAAATTATCTATGTGTATGCATAATGCATGAGCAGTGTACAGGAGTGCATGCCAAAAAAAAAGGGCGGGGGGGGGAGAAAAAAAAAAAAGCTCTTTTGGCAAAATGAGAAATGAAACCCTGAAAATCTCCTGGCAGCTACTTCAGATGTCAGAATACATTTGTCAGAGAAACAATAGAATCTGGTTTGAAGAGCTCTTCTGTTTGGGGGAAAAAAAAAAAATTAGATTTAGCAAGAATATGAACTAGTTCATAAAGCCAACTGGATGTTAATGCAGACGGTTTTCTTCCAAGTTCAGTGATCTTGCCTGTTCAGCAATGTTGTGCTTGGTTGGTTTGTTTGTTTGTTTATGTTTTAGTCCATCCGGGCTGCTATAATGAAATACCACAGATTGGATAGTTTATAAGAAACAGAAATTTTTGTCTTGCAGTCCTGGAGGCTGGAAATAGTAGATCAGGGTGCCAGCATGCCAGGTAAGGACCCTCTTCCAGGTCTCAGACTTCTCATAGTAGCCTAATGTGATGGAAGGAGGGAGGGAGCTTTCTGGGGCCTCTTTTAAAGGGCACTAATTCCATTCATGAGGGCTTCACCTTCAAGACCTAACCACCTTCCAAAGACCCCACCTACTAATATCATCACCTTGGGCATTATGTTTTCAACATATGAATTTTAGGGAAATACAAACATTGCATCTATAGCAGTTTCTTTTTTTTTTAATCTTTTCTGTATGTAAGCCTTCGGAAACGGTCAGAGGTAATAATAATAATAATAAACACAGCAGGGTATTTCTCCCAAAGCAGGTCATCAGTGGCAAAAAATGCACTTGGCACTACAAGTAGAGAATAGTCTTAAGCATATCCAAATTAATCATTAGCATGATTCTAGTTTAGGATCTAAGTAAAGAAGAGCTGTAGGTACAGAACCATGGTCTTGTAAAGTTTCTACAATTAAGCAGGCAAGACTTTTTTTTCCTCTATAAGCACCACGAATACTTACAATTATAGAGACCTTTTCTCCTAAGAATATCGGACAAAGTTTTTGCAATTATAAGTATGCATTTCATTGATAAGGGATCTGAGAGTAGGGAAGGGAAATTCTAGCAGCAAAAATTTAGCAGGAAATAAGGAGCAAAAGAAATTACTATCAGCATATCAAGGACTCACAGGTCTTATAGCCTTGCATATGTTGTTTTCTAAACAATCTATAAGTTTTTCTTTGAATTTACCTGGTTATTTATTTTAGTTTTACTCTGCAAGTGTTCTTTATGACGATTTTTTTAAGTTTGTAATTGTGCTAAAAAAGAAAATTTACCATTATAACCATTTTTTAAGTGTACAGTTCAGTAATGATAAAGATGTTCACGCTCCTGTGCAACCAATCACTAGAACTATTTTATCTTACAAAACGGAAATTCTGTACCCACTGAACAACTCTTTATTCCCCTCTCCTCTTGGTGTGTTTTTTAAGTGTGCATGTTGGGTATCTTTTTTTTTAATTCATATTTTATGTTCTTGAGTGTTTAACTTTATCATGTGTTATAAATAACCCACCAGAATTAATGTGGATTTAAAGTAAATATTTCTCTCTACTAAGATACATTTATTTTACAAATATTTTTTAAAATTTGAACTCTGTGAGACACTGTGTCTGCAGCCGTGAGCAAAGCAGATACATCCCTTCTCAGGATAGGGCAACATCTGTGAGGCAGTGTGGATCAAAACATCAAGAATAATGATAACAATTATACTGACTGACATAACTGTATAAATAATAATGAGAATAACAACACCGTACACCCCAGGGTTTGTTTCCTCAAGTGATGTTAAAATTGTGCCTTTTAAATCCACCCCTGAAATTTATAACGGAGCATACCAAGGGTAGGCTTTGGCCATATATTTTAATAGTAGTCTCACATGTTCTAGAGACCTGGCCCCACGTAACTCCCTGATCCACACAATCAATGGCTTCCTTTGGCAGCTCTGCTTTGCAGAGCTATAGAATTTAAATTCTGTCTTAGGCCAGGAGGAGTTGAATTGCAGGCAGGCATCATCTCTGCACAGGCATCTAATGGAGCCCAAGGATGTCAACACAATCCTGAGATGACTCACCCCTCTAGTGCCCCTCATATCACCATAGATAATTATTACGTTGCTTTTTCGCCTTAGATAATTATTACGTTGCTCATCTACCTATTGAAAAAAGAAAAAGACAAAACAATCAACAACAAAACCTGTCCTTTGAGATGCTTAAGAGCATAGGTACTGCAGAGAGACCTCCAGTTTCCCATTCTGGCTTTCACACTTACTGAGTGTGTGACCTTGGGCAAATTATTTAACCCCAGTTTACCAACCTAGGCTTAAGCTAGGTGACATACGTGAAGATCTTAGAATAATTCTTGGTGCACTGTAAGTACCTGGTAGTCTTATAAGCATGGCTTTCGTATTTGCTACTGGAAGCTCAGCGATTTGGTGAACTGAACAGCAGGTTTTAGCCAGCGCCTAGATATAAATCACCATGTTCCCTAATTCTCATTCATGCCCACCTACACTCCATTCTGATGTCCAAGTTTACACAGCTTTTCATACCACCTAGACAAAATTGCAGTGAGTAGAAAGAAAAAGCTCTTAGCCAGTAATAATATTCATGAGACTAAAGAGTTTGAAACAGAGAAGACCAGATGCTGTCTTAAAGCCAGACTACTGTCACAGGAAGGGCTTTGGAGGAACAACCTGGTAACCAAGCTCACAAACAATGTCTTCATATCTATTTTCTTCTAGTTACCCCAGGCACTGAGCAAGAAGGTTCTTGAGCTTTGCCACTCGAATTACTCTCTGTAACTATGTCCACTGCATGAACACTGTTACCAGACAGTTTCTTCTGGGTCCAGGCATATCATTCATGATTCTCATCTGCAAGGGATAATATCCCAGATTCCTCAGTTGACGTTCCTTTAATTTTAGTAATTCTTTGTATAGCAAAAGGCTGTCACAATACCTGTGACTTCCATATGTATATATTAATATGATTTCTGTCTTTAGATCTGAATTTAAAACTCATCCTCCAGAAAACCTATGCTAACTCCCCACCTTGGTTAGGTATGGTTATTATATGTTCCTGTAGCCAGCACCCTATACCTCTTCATGGTCACACTGAACACATTTGCATTATTCATTCCACTTACGTCTTCTCATTAGACTCTAAGCTTCATGAAGGTATCAAGTTTGCTGGTTTTACTGATCTTTCTTGTGCCCAGGGCAACTCTAACTTTGGTCATATTTGCCAATATCTAAAGCCTACTTTGATTCCCATAAAATGTCAGTATTTTCAAGTTTCTTTCCATTATTTTCTTCTTTGATTTTTATTACTACCTAATGTTTATAACCCTTATTTCTAGATTTGTTATGTTAGACAGTCCAGATTGTGGTTAATTTTACGATGCAATATGAACTGAATTCAGGCAACTCTTATAGAATGTTACCTGAAAAAGCTCCAATGGTTTTGCTGTTACATTGTAGTCTAACTTGTTACTTTCCAGTGTGGGAATATTGCTTTGGCAGGATCCAGACAGAAAGAGCATAAATCCTAATAAAATGTATTCACGGGACGCATTACTCCAGCTCCCTTGCCTCACTTGAATATATAGTACCTGTTAATTCCTACTAGGTTCTTTCAAGCTTTAAAAGTACCCATGAACTCTTAACGTTGGTTATGTACCACATCCAAAATTCTTCAAGGTTTATGCCCTAGAACATTTTTACAAGGTAATAATTTCTACAGATGTGAATTTTATTTTATTTTATTTTGCTTATTTATTTATTTAAACATCTTTATTGGAGTATAATTGCTTTACAATGGTGTGTTAGTTTCTGCTTTATAACAAAGTGAATCAGTTATACATATACATATGTTTCCATATCTCTTCCCTCTTGTGTCTCCCTCCCTCCCACCCTCCCTATCCCACCCCTCTAGGTGGTCACACAGCACTGAGCTGATCTCCCTATGCTATACGGCTGCTTCCCACTAGCTATCTATTTTACGTTTGGTAGTGTATATATGTCCATGCCACTCTCTCACTTTGTCCCAGCCTACCCTTAGACATGAATTTTAAAAACATTTTATCCTCCTCTTTTATGTGCTTTCCAGAAACTTAGATATAGAATTATTATTATTGTTATCCTTGAAGAGCTAACCATGACATTATATTTTATGTAACTGTTCTTTTGTTTATTTAAAAACAAAAATATCAACAATAATAGCAATTAGCATTTACCAAGCACTGACTAAGTGTCTAGGATGTATCTGAGCTTTACATTTTTATGTGTAAATTTCATAATAATTCTGTAAAGTATATATCATTGTTCCTATTTATACATGAAGAAATTGAACAGCATATGAGCAGATTTACTCAATACGAATTAGTTGGTAAATGAATAAGAATTCATAACCAATTCTTTCTGGATCCCCAGTTCAGGTACTTTCAGTAAGTGCTACCTCAAATGTATAAAAATTATTTAAAGTTAAAAAGCAAACTTTGCCTGAATACTTTGTAAAAATTCACCGACCACAGAAACAGTGACTTGCTTAGTGAGGACAGAAGTGGGACCGAGTATCCAGATGTGACTCCTATGGTGTCTTTTCACAGAATGGAACATAGAGACAGGGTTTTTATGCTGTTTTTATGTAGTGCCTGATACGGTCCTATAACTTGACATTTCTTTCTATATCTATTCTGAACTTAGAAGGTTAAGAACATAGGCAACTATAGTTAGGAGAAGAGAATAGGTTTCCCCTTCCTCCCAAAATGGACATGTTAAAATTAATAATAGGTAAAGAAAATCAAAACTCTTGTAATGATATAAGGCAACGACAAAGGTTAAGTTCAGCACTTTGCTGAATGCAAAAAGAAAAACCAGAATTAGGTTAAGAAATCTAATTCTAAAATATTTTGAATTTGAACAAAATCTAAAATATTTTGTTATATAGTTGACATTAGAAGTCATAACAGCTAAGAACCTGTTCAGCTGCAAGATACAGGAAAACCAGCCAGAAATAGCTTGAAGCAGTTGTTCTAAAGTACGGCTGACATTGGAATTACCCAGACATTATTTAAAATGACTGATTCCTGGGCCCCAGCCCTTTCTGTTTCTGATGAAACTGGTCTCTTTCAGGGCCATTGCACAGGTATGTTTAAAAAGCTCCCTTAGGGGCTTCCCTGGTGACGCAGTGGTTGAGAGTCTGCCTGCCGATGCAGGGGACACAGGTCCGTGCCCCGGTCAGGGAAGATCCCACATGCCGCGGAGCAGCTGGGCCCGTGAGCCATGGCCGCTGAGCCTGCGCGTCCGGAGCTTGTGCTCCGCGGCGGGAGAGGCCACAGCAGTGAGAGGCCGGCGTACCGCAAAAAAAAA